>NC_048219.1:44066465-44159732 GCF_002007445.2 Ailuropoda melanoleuca
TGTTCAATTAACCTATTTCTCATGTCCTTTTTTTATGACTACACATGGTGACAAATCTTCCTAATACGAAGGGATACAGAACAACAGATGTGTAAAATAGCAAAATAAAAACACCTCAGCAGATGTACGATTTTTATTTTGCATGAAATGAATAGGAATGTGGAAATGCATTTTTCAAAGCATGAAAAGCCCTTCACTTAGGGAAGCTATGAGTTAGAATGGTTTTAGAAACATTCTACGGATTGATTTGAAGAATTCAGGAAAGACTGTCCCCACTGCAGACACCTAAATGCTGCGAGGCCTGATTGTAGTTAAAGAATTAGTTCTTCAAGGCAGATAGAGTTGTCTCCCAAATTGCTTTTGGAAAAACACAAATACCTTTGGGAAGGCACATGTGAGAGACAACCATTTTAAGGACTGCACAAAAAACTGGAGAAATCATAGAAAGAATGGAAGGAAACAGAGTCTTAAATACTGATATGTGAGGGCTTGGAATTACGGATTCCCAAGTATGGTGAAATCAGGGAAATTTGGGCCTATTGAAGACAAATGTTACCTGGAGGTGGTATGGGGGAGGGGGTATGTCAAGTTCAAAAAGTTTTGAAAGTTACATCAAATACTTGGAAGACATCAGTCAAAATGAGAAAGAAAGGAAATATTGATAAGGTATTTCTAGTCTAATTGTTTAATTCCATTAAACAGATTAAGTTGCTCATGACTTTAATAAGGTAGTCTTTATTTTGACATACATTTTTTTTTAAAGATTTCATTTATTTATTTGACAGAGATAGATACAGCCAGCGAGAGAGGGAACACAAGCAGGGGGAGTGGGAGAGGAAGAAGCAGGCTCATAGCGGAGGAGCCTGATGTGGGGCTTGATCCCATAACGCCGGGATCACGCCCTGAGCTGAAGGCAGACGCTTAACCGCTGTGCCACCCAGGAGCCCCATTGACATACATTTTTAAGCTTTTTAATTTGACGTAATTTTAGACTTAGTGAGAAGTTGGAATGATAGATCACAGAGTCCACATATACCCCTTAGCCAGCTCCCACTAAGGTTAAAATCTTATGTAGCCATGAGACAACAATCAGTATCAATTACCAGTAATCACTACAATTATTAATACTAAAAAATTAACATTAATAAAATACCATTAACTAAACCATACACTTTATTCAGATGTTCCCAGTTTTTCCTTTAATGTTCTTTTTCCGTACCAAGATCTAATTCACAGGACAATGTTGCATTTAGTTCCCCTGCCTGCTTTGGCTTCTCCAGCCTCTAATATTTTTTCAGTGTCTTTCATCCCTTGACACTTTGAAGAGTACTGGTTGATACTCTGCAGAAGGTCCTTCAATTTGGATTTCTCTGATGTTTTCTCATGATTAGATTAAACACCGATTTTTTTTTTTGGGGGGGAAATACCACAGAGCTGATGCACCTTTCTCTTCCTAGCATATCAGGGATACATTATGTCAATGGGTCTTATTATTTGTGATATTAACCTTAACAACAATAGTTTTTGTCCTACTTTCCCACTGTAAAGTTATTATTTTTCTTTTTATATGCTCTATTCATTAGCAGGGAGTCACTAAATCCAGCCCACACTGAAGGGAAGAGGAATTAAACTCCACCTCTGGAGGGTAGAGTATGTATGTTCAGATCACCACTGTAATTAATACATATTTTGCGGTAGATACGTTGAGGCTATGAAATATCCTATTTCTATTTAAAAGCGTTCCACTTATTTTAAGATCTATCAGATTTTGCCTGCAGCAATAATTACTATGGTGTTCTGATGGTGGCTCTCTCTTTCCCTTATTCCTACATTTAATAATTGGAATACTATAAGGAAGGATTGTCTTCCCCCTTGTATATCTATTAAACAATTTATTTATATCAGTATGGACTCATGGATATTTATTTATTCTTTGAATTATAGTCCAATACTATCAATATTTATTTTGCAGGTCAAATTATTCCATTTTTGGTCATTTGGAGCTCTTTTGGGTAGTTCCTGTATTCTTTTGGCATGCCCCTTGTCTTTTTTTGTTTTTTTTCTTTCTCCCACTTTCTTACATCTTGGCATCACAAGATGTTCTAGGCTTATCTTGTATTTTTCCTGCCCAGTCCTAGAATCAACCATTTCTCCAAGGATACCTGCTTTCTTTTATTGAAGAATGGTATTAAAAAAAAAAAGATCTGGGTTTTAGAAGTGCTTGTTGCTACTGGGGTGTCAGTACATCTAGGCTTCCTAGGAGGCAGTATTAAAGAACGTGTGTATGTATATTAACCCATATACACACACACATCTAATTTTATTTCTGTATCTATCTGTATATACATTAAAATCAGCATGAGGTCATATTGGTATTCTCAACTTCAATCACACACCAATGGTTAATTCTAGCATTTTACTTTTGCTTATTTGTAATTTCTTTCTTAGACAATGGGAAAGTTGACTCTCATTATCCATAATACATCTACTTATGTGCTCAACCCTAGGATACATGCAATATTAGTTTCAGAATTGATAACCATAGTCTTATGAGAGATGAATTTACCAACTGGAGTATAGTTCATTTTTATCTTTAGCCTTATAGTATCAAATCAAAACACAATTTTACAAAGTTCCTTAAATCAGCTCCTTTCTTCTTTACTCGTTTCAGTGTGGTTATGTGATTCACATGTTACACAGTCAGATTCATTTCTCACAGTCTGCATTCCATCCTGGGTTTCCCCGATATCCTGTTTGTTTGTTTTTTTAAAAATTTGCATACAATAAAGTTTGTTTTTTAATGTGTATATTTTTGTAGGTTTTGATAAAGGCATTGAGCTGTATATCTGCTACCACAGTACCACATCATCCCAAAAGTTTCGAGCAAAGTATTTTGACACAAACAAATGAACAAAACAATAATAGCAACAAAAACAGCACTTTACACTTTCAATTGAATTCCTAAAATATGTATATGAAATACCTGACAGGTGGAATTGTGATTGGCTCCGGACAGATCCCACTATTGTCAGAGAACCTAATACTCAAAAGAATATTACACTCACCTTTCCACACTAATCTCTCTCTCTTTCTTAAAAGATTTATTTATTTATTTGAGAGACAGAGAGAGAGAGAGCGTGCACACGCATGATTTGGGGGAGGGGCAGAGGAAGAGGGAGAGAAGCTCAAACAGACTCCTTGCTGAGCTCTAGGCGGACCTGATCTCACAATCTTGAGATCTTGACCTGAATGGAAACCAGGGGTTGGATGCTTAACTAACTGAGCCACCCGGGCATCCCACCACACTATCTCTTAAATCACAACATAGTTCAGATCTTCAGGGATTCCAAACGCTGTACATATTTCTCAGTCTGCAAAAGACTCCCAAGATCTCAGCTTGGACCTCCTTTTCAATCTTCAATCCTACCACTTCTCTCTTTGCCTTTATATTCTATCCAGTGTTTTCTCAAAGTATTGTCTGAAGCTGCATCACCTTTGCTTCAAGTTTGGCGTCCTTGGTTATCACCTACACATACATTGCCCCAGTCATGAAGATGACGTGTTGGCTGTGGTGGGTGGTGTTGATAATGATGACAATTACATTTAGAAGTTATCATTTATAAAGAATTTTTACATGTACTTTTTTGAAAAAGATTTATTTATTTATTTGAGAGAGAGAGAGAGAGAACAGGGGGAGGGGCAGACGGAGAGAGAAAATCCTGAAGCAGACACCCTGCCAATCATAGAGCCTGACATGGGGCTTGATCCCAGGACCCTGAGATCATCACCTGAGCCAAAACCAAGAGTCAGCCACTTACCCAACTGTGCCAACCAGGCACCCCCTAAATGCAGTTTTATAAAGAACTTTCATATGTAACTTACAATGATCTTGAGAGATATTATAGTATCTACTTAAAGATGAGGAAATTGAATCTCAGAGATTATCTCCAGGCTATAATGCTGACAAATAACAGAGCCAGGACTTGAAACCAGATCTTCTTTTTTATATTTCTTACCCTTCCCATTATCTAGGTTGAAGCCCTTTGGTGCTATCAAGGGGGAGAAGTAACAAAATCAACGCTCATTACATATGATCTTAATTTGTGCCAGGCATTGCATAGTATTCCATCTTATCCAATTTACTGCCATTCTTTCAATACTGTAAGGTAAATACTACCAAATGAAGACACTAGTACTCTAAGAACAATTTTCCCAAAGTCACCTACCAGTTTCAATCTCAAAATGCTTGAGCACAAATTCCATCTTCTTTCCACAAGATCACACTAGACTTTTGTTAGAGTGACTAGAATTATCCTTAGCCATCAAACCCAGTGTTTTGTGTCTCATGAAGGTAAACGTTTTGGGTCTCATGAAGGACCAGACAAGATTCAAATAGCCACTAAATGAGAAACGATTTGATACTATATAAAAGGGTGAGCTTGATATCCATTCTCTTCTAAGAAATAGGAAAGATTCTCCTGATTTTAGTCTCCTAGTTCTCTGAAGCCTGGATCTAAGTCAAGAGACTTAAGAAAGCATGTAGCTTTTACTAGCTAGCTAGAACTGGACTTGAATCAGAGCCCACTTTGCACTAGCAATATGGAGCTGAACAAGCTATTTAATGTCTCTGAGACTCAATTTTGTGTTCTGTAAAATTGGAAACCATGTCATAATGTTGCAGGAAGGATTAAATACTATGTTGTATAAAAAGTCCTTAGCACATCCTGGCTATGATTATGAGATCAAGTTTTAAGACAGGCAACTTTCAATCTCACTAGGCCATCTCAACAGGCCCACCTTTCTGTTAGCCAATAAAGTGATCAAGCAAGTTTAAGAAGTTTATCATGAATATAATCAAAGCAAGCCTCTAACAAGGATCAATGGTCCTATTACTTTTGATTCAGCATTTATATTCCAAACGTTTCCATAACCACTGTGATTATACATCGTGGTTTGCTTGGGACAATGCTTATGTAATTTTTAATAGGGCCTTCCTTTACTCTCAGAAGTTTCCCAATTTGGATGATAAGCTAAATGATCACACTGTTTAAAAGGGTATTTTTCTTCTGTATTCACTAGTTCCTCTATCTTTCACTCCTTAAACAGAAGAGAATTACCAAACTGGATAAAATTATGTGCCCACTTGAATTTATGAATGCAAACCTACAAGCCACATTTGAATGGATAATTCTAAACATTTTATACAATGACAATAGAGCAGCTATTTTTTTTTTAAAGATGTATTTATTTATTTGAGAGAGGAGAGAGAGACAGAGAGAGAGAGTAGGGGCAAGGGCAGAGGGAGAGAATCTTCAAGCAGACTCCCCGCTGAGCATGGAGCCCCATGCAGGGCTTGATACTGTGACCCGTGAGATCATGACCTGAGCTGAAACCAAGAGCCGGAAGCTTAACTGCCTGAGCCACCCAGGCACCCCTAGAGAAGCTATTAACACAGTCATTTTAAATGTAAATGTTTAAGATCCCACATTTTCAATATCATTGTTTCTCTGTATAGTTTGGTGTTCAAATAGCTAAGGGCAACCATGAATCCTGGAAACACAGATACTTAAGAGTCCTGTGTGACCAATCATGTTGAATTCTAGAGTTTTCAGAGTTGAACAGATGGTTTAGGTGTCATTTTAGTATCTGTTCTGCCTCTATCAAAAAGAGAAAAAAAAAGTGACGAAGTATTCTTTTTAGATCTTTCTTTCATGAATATGCATAAATATAGCATTCATGAATCACTGAGATGTAGGAGACTGTTAAATTGCATTTTTGCTAGAGTTTAAAAAAACATATGATTAACCATACTTCTGACTCTGAGTAATTACACTTCCTTACTTAGGGGTCATTTTCTGAATCTGTTCCACTGCTGGCTTGTGGGCTGAAGTGAGATGGAGGCACAAAGATATACTAATGATGAATTATTAAAGTTCCTTTTATTCCCTTGTGGTAAAAAACCTTTCTAGTTGCAGTATAGGTGCCAAAGGTTTGATTCAGATGAGCATGAATAAATCATATAGATTATTTAGCAAAATTTAAAAAATAGTAATGAGAGCGTAAAAAGAGCAAACTTTCTCATTAGAAGTTATTCTGCATTGTTAACTTTTCTGCTATTATTTTGACATCTATTTGAAGGAATGAATTTTCCCTAGACTCTAGGAAAATCTTATTTCCTTCTTTAAAATGCTGCATATATATCATCAGGTTTACTTTGGTATTTTTCCTGGTTCTAGGATAAGGATAGCAAATTTATTGCAGCGCTTACCATTACTCCCCTCATACACCTGCAAATATTAATAATCTGGATTTTTTCCCCACGTACCTCATGGTCATTTGCATTCCAGTATTCAAAGGATGCACTCCCAATTAAGCAGCACTAGAATCCAGATGGAATCCAAATACCTTCCCCAGTTATAGATTTACTCAAGCGCAAGGCCTTTGAGTTCTCCCTTACCTTTAAGAACTACTGTAGAAAATTACTTGGATATTTTTACTGTCTAGTTGAGGGACTTCATTCCCCTCTCCTTTAAATCACTGGAATAACAGCATCTTTGCTAGGCTATTCTGTGGCAGTAGTCTTAAAATCTCAGTGACTCCAACAACATTTACTTCTTGCCCACGTAATTTGCTGACTGTAGGTCAGCCGCAATACTGCTCTTCGTCCGTGTGTCTTCTTTGTTATAAGGCAAGCTCCAAGGCCTATGTCTTACCTGGCTCAGGCCCTTCGCATGGCTGAGGGAAAGTCTGAGAAAGAACTATTAATAGTTCTTGGGATTTCTGTCTACCACTTCTGCTATTTCATTAGCCAGAGCAAGTCACATAGCCACAGATGTCAATAGTAGGGAGGGCTAGCACATCATTTAGAAATTGGTAGAGTTGGGTAATTGTCTTACTGGAAGGAAGTGAATATATATGAAAAATAATAGTATCTTCCACAGGCATATACTTCTTCGTTTGCTTGTTTTTCAGAGAGCTATTGTTCCGTCCAACATACTGGGGCAGGAATAATAGGACTACCGTCTACTTAAGTGCAGCAAAAGAAGATTTCAGGTTTCCTGCTGACTCTGGAAAATACTTAATCTTCTGGAAAGACATATCTACGGCTTTTGCCTGGGAGCTGGTAGATAAATGGACAGTTCATGAACCCAAGATATGGTTGATTTTTCCCTCAATGTTTTTATGCTGCTTTGCACCTGGACTCTATGAGCTAGATCAGAGAAAGCCCACAGTGCATTTTTGCAGAATAATGTCCTAAATGCCCATGTAATTTTAATTACAGACCAAGCTTAAATGGATAATTTAAAATATGCTCCAATCATACAGAGGGAGAGTAAATTATCTTCTATTATTTACTGAAAGAACTAGAAAGACAAGTAAATGGTTGCTAAGCCTTTTGCTATCACTTGGAGAAATAAGCATCAAAAATAGTAAAACCATGAGCCTGAAGGAACGTAGGAGTGAGATTTATTTATTTTTTGTGACATTTTCATAATAGAGGGAAGTTTGAAATAAGCACAGGGATAGAATTTTACAGGGAACACTGCCTTTCTCGTGTAAAGAAGGGTGACAACTTTAATCAAAAATTTTTAGCATTTGAAATCTGGCAATGGTTGCTGAAAGAAAGAAAGAATCACAGTGCTGAGTGAAAGTGTGGGGGACTTGTCCCAGCAGGTTGACATGAGATGACTTGAAAATGATACACTGTTGGTGTCCTTTGTTCTGACTGTAGGCGATAGATGACTTTGATACAGAATGGGCATGCTGATCAGAAAAACAAAACAAAACAAAACAAGAAAAACAAAACCAACCTCCCAATCTATCATTTCAAAGTAAATATGCACTTATGTTTGTAGGGGAAAAATGAAGGGCAAAGGCACTCCACATTTATTAAAACCTCTACTCTTGCCACTCAAAACCTTTGTCATTACCTGGAAGCTTCTTAGAAATGCAGAATCTTAGGCCCATTTCAGGCCTAGTGAATCAGAATCTGCATTTTAACAAGATTCCCAGGTGATTTGGATG
Source organism: Ailuropoda melanoleuca (assembly GCF_002007445.2). Classification (NCBI taxonomy): domain Eukaryota; kingdom Metazoa; phylum Chordata; class Mammalia; order Carnivora; family Ursidae; genus Ailuropoda; species Ailuropoda melanoleuca. The sequence continues at coordinate 44,074,491 of NC_048219.1, forward strand.
GACTTGACAGTCTGAGAAATACTGCTCTAGGATGACCAGCTCCATGCGGGAGAATATATGTGTCATTTTACGTAATCATCACCACACAGTCATACTTTTGTTTCCAAAATTTAAGAATTAGGACATTTAGTATCAGGTCTCATAAATTTGGCAAGATCTTCTAATGGTAACTAGTGAATCTACTAGCTTTTATTTCCCTCACTCTGCCATGTTCCCTTATTTTAATTTTTTTCTCTAAAAACTGAGAAAAATAAAAACTCTTGTTTCTTTAGCACATCAATTTCTACAACCAAACTCAGTGCTTCCTTTACTCTTGTTTTCTCTCATCCTTCTCTCCTCCCTTAGTGTTCACAAGTACAGAGATGTATTCCAGGCACTAAAAACTTAAAAAAAAAGAGTAGAAAATTTGATCATAATTTTCTTTTGTAGTTCAAAGAAATAAGAAAAATTTTTTATGAATAACTATGTTTTATCAGTTCTGGATACCAATAGATTTCATAAAATTGCCAAGGCAATAAATAATACGTGGGTACTATAGACTACTTATTAATCAGTCTCACAAGGATAAAACTGGAACTCACAGGTCATATAATCACTGACTCAGAGCCAGAAGAAGACTTCGAGATAACTTTCTCCCAGGCCCTGGGACCTCAGGTGACTTTCCATGCTCTCTTACTGCAGAGCTGTGGTTAAAACTCAGGTCTTCTGGTTCCTAGTGTGGAGTTCACTTACTTCTGCTACATATCCCACTACCTCTAAAGAGAAGCTGGGAGTACCTGCCAATCAGAAATGATTAGGAAAGCACATAGATTTTGCATGGTATTTTCAGGTGAAGAACCAGCACCGATATCCTCTCTTTATCGCCCATTTATTCAGAAGTAACCAGGTAGAATAAAATGGTAGTAAGGAAAACACTCCCTGATGCTTCCTGGGAGGAAGCCATCCTTCTGCTGCTTTGAGCCTTTCTATGAATTCTATCCAGAAACAGGGTTGGATCAGATTCCCACTGAGATCCTACTTGACTTAATCCTTGGCTTGAGGTTACTGAAGAATTACGACATATTCAAAAGAAAAGAAAAGGAAAAAATAAACAGCTGGAGTTTCTGTGCTTGTGCATGCTTCTATGTATATATATACACAATAGTTTAAGCCTGACTAAGACTTTTATGATTCATGTCATTTCTTGTATACAGACTTCATCACGGTTCTTAGTGGTTTTCGGTAATAAGCTATTTGCTTAGCGGGGAAAATAAGTCTCTCCCTATGATTGCCAACATTGTACTGGTCTCTGTGCAGAGCATATTTCCTCATCAAGAACTCAGGCCCTCTAAATAGGACAGAGCAACAAGTATTGGCATGCAGACAGGAACACACAGAGAGTGCCAGCTGACTCTTGAGTTTCTTCACCAGGTACAGAGAGAGACAGAAAAAGGAAATGGCAAGAAACTTGGGGGGAAAAGGAATGTGAAACAAATGTGATGGAATAAGTGAAGTCAGAGATACTGAGAGAGGCAGAATATTATTGGAGGCAGTGGGGGAGTGGATTAGGCTGGAGAAGATAATGTTCTTAGGAACATTTCAGGTAGGAGAGTACCCTCTTGAACAGACTTCGGTAATTCTTTAAAATTTTCTAAATTTGTTTTTTAGATTCTGCTTATTTTGATAAATCTTCCTGTTGATCTATGTCCACATCTATGTCAAATCATAAAAAAATATATGGCATGAGTTAATATAATGTCTGGCACACAAAGAAGGAGGCCATTGGAGACAGAAGCAGAGATCGGGTGATGCTACCACCAGCCAAGGGACACCAAGGACTGCTGGCAACCACCAAAAGTTAGAAATGAGGCACAGAACAGATTCTTGGAGTCTCTGGAAAGAGCCAATCATGCCAACACCATGACCTTGGACCTCCAGAACTGTGAGAGAATAAATTTCTGTTGTTTTAAGCCAACCAGTTTGTGGTAATTTGCTATGACAGCTCTAGGAAACGAATATAGATATTTAAGTGAATGGATTACTACTATTACCTTTAACTTCTCTTAGTATTTGAATTTCTAATATCTTGATTTTGTCATTAGAAAAATGCATCCACAAGGTGCAACAAAATAATTTATAGTATTTTCTGTACTTTATAGGTAAGGAAACTAAAGCACAGAGAAGGCAGCAAGTAGTAATAAAATCGTTAGCCAACTTTTTTTAAAAGCATGTGTTTAACATTATCTACATCAGGCAATTTGCTGTGATAGTCTTTGTGCATCCTTTCATTTATTCCTAGAGACAGTACTGTCAGATAGGTATTATATCCTCCAGATGAAGTAACATGCTGGTAAGTAACAGAATTGGATTTGAACCCAAATCTCTCTAGTCTAACTGAGTTCATGCTCTTAAACAGGAGTCAGCAAACTTTGTCTCTAAAGGGCCAGAGAGCAAATACTTTTGGCTATGTAGGCCGAATGATCTCCTTAGCAACTTCTCAGCTCTAGTTGTGAGTAGCCATACACAGTACATAAGCAAATGTGCAAGGCTATATGCCAACAAAACTTTATTGGCAATGAAATTTGAATTCAAATGATTTTCATATGTCAATGCAATATCATTCCATTGACTTCTCCAACCATTTATAAAGATCGAAGCCATTCCTAGTTCACAGGTCATACAGACATGGGTAGTGGCTGGATTTGGTCCATGGGCGGTAGTTTGCAGACCTCTTTTTTAACAATAACAAGATAGTAGGAGCCAACCATGAAAATGTCCTGGGAAGTTAAACCTAAAATATACTCTAGTAGGATACAACAATTTTACTTATTTGAATTAAGAAACAAATATTTGGTTTCAAATTACTTTGTTGCATTTCAAAAATTCAAAGAAATTAAGGAGAGTATCTGTCTTATAGCACAGGATGCAAAGGTGTCCCCTCTTCTCCACTCTCTCAGGTCAAGTTTAATTGGCCAGTAAGGTCTTCTGTGAAAGAAAAGTAACTAAACTTCCTGTGTAGAAGGATAACACGGGTGTGGGTAGAGGCCAGAATGGGGAAGGATTCACTCATATTGAGGAGAAACAAGTGACAATATTACATTTTAGGCCTCTGTTACTGGGACCTTGATCCAGAAGGAGTTGTCAAAGAATTGACGTGAGGGATGGAGAGGAAGTGGGTTAGGAACTGTCAGGGGAGTGGACCCTGGGAGACAAAAGTAGAGGGCCATTTTGGAGGGACCCGGAGGCAAACTTGAGCTTTCTTCTTGCCAGCGGAGAGGACTGACTTCAGAATACCTTTTACCTAGGCAAAAGCCAGTTGATCTCCCCTTCTGCCTGGAGGAGGGCTCTCTACATTGCCTTTCCCAAGGCTTGCATTACATGACTAATGTTAGATGGAGCAAGAGATGTTTATGTCCCTCCTTGACTCCTTTCATTCCCATGTAGATACCACATCACCACACTGACAGGCCATCTGGTAAGGTCATAAGAAGCCATGTCCCCAGTCTCATCCATTTGAGGCTATGGGAGGTGGAATGAAGAAACATGACCCCCTGAGATGAGGAAATGTTTTTTATGGTCCTTGTTAATATCCTAAATTTGTGGTTTAGCCCTCTCCTCTCTCTCTCTTTAATCACATTTCAAATTTTAAATGTAAGGTAATCAATCTACTCTCACTTAAAATCTTAATTGTCACTAACACAGAAATAGAGAATACAGTAATGTATTGAATCAATGAATTAAGCATTAGGAGTCTCAACAAAACTTTCTGATTCCTTGAGGATAATTTGAGACTAAAATGGAGACAAGAAGGAGATGTCTCAATTTTATTTAGAGAAATGCAGACCCACAACATTATTTCCTTTGCTCTTTCATTGTGATTTTCCCGCTCTCATCCCCATTTCCATCATATTCCAAAACTATGTACTTGAGATAAAATTTATTAAGTATTGCAGAGTTCAGTGCAGTTTCAAAAGTGTATTTTCTATATAGAGGCTGCTATGAACGCAGTAGCTGAGTATTAGAAAAATGACTTGAGGGAAGATTGTTCTAAAAGTAATATTTCCAGCAAAAAGCAGAAATGATACAGGAATTGATAAGCGTTTGCTATTACCTATACTTTAGTCTAATCGTCTGCGCTTTTTTGAACAGTTACTTACATTTTCTAGTAATGTTTGTTTATATGCAGCTACTTTTCTGCTTTCTTGATACTTAGAATAAAATTCAGGTAAACTGCAATTGCGCTACTATTGCTTGATTTCCACATGATGGAGACATGTAAGAATTCAGTTTTCTGTTACTCATCCTGGATTTCGTATTGTAATGGATTTCTGTCATTGTTCAGTTCACAATGAAGTATATCAGCATATGCAATGTATGAGTTCAAAGATTCATAAAATGATAGCACTTCCATCCCACTCATTCAATCAACACTGTGTATCAAGAGAGAAGGCACTGTTGCTTATTGTCAGTTAGATTATGGATTTCCTTGGTTGTTTTAGGGAAGTCATTTTATTCCCTTTGTTTATGAAGTGAGCAGGTTAGAGACCAATTCAAGCTTCCTTGACGGGGAATATGCATTCCATACCCAAGAGCCCTAAGACTTTAGAGTATGATGAGCTTCTAGTGAAGAATCATTTCTGCTAAATGTTTAGTCCTTGCACCACTAATTCTAATCTTTTACCCCTGAGATACTGTCTAGAGACCCCAGGGAGAAAACCTGGGAGAACAGAAACAGGGCTGGGCTTCCAGGAATCTCCCAAGGAGCTCAGGTCATTTGGATATTCCAGATGAGCAAACCCAGAGAACAAATAATTTGTTCATTATTAGTCAGTTAAACATTTATTGAACTTACTATGTGATGAGTCCAGTGCTGGGAATTGGTTTTCCAATGGTAAATAAAAGAACATATAAGTGGGGATGTGAATAAACACCCTAAAATAAAAGGGTAAGAATCTGTTTATCTGTATACATATCTATATATGTGTGTGTATATGTAGTATATAAAATAAAATTATAAGAATTACATACATGTCATATGTATATATGTATACATATATACGTGTGTATTTGTATGTGTATATATATTTCTTGATGGTAAGAATCCCTTGTTATCTGTTGTTAAAAGTAATGCATCGATTGTAAAATCTAAGATAAAAAAATCATTTCTCACAAGAAAGGAACTGACTGAGAAAGAAAAATTAATAACCTGGGGGTAGAAGGAGGGGTTGAGACCAAGGAAAGGAGGGGGAAAGAATGCAAGCCAGAACAGTTTGAGCTTGGAAGAGAGACAGAAAAAACAAAACAAAACAACCCTATATTTGAACACTTAACACAAGGGTTAGTGCATTTTGAAGAGAAATAAAGAGATTGATCTTTATTGCTGTTGGAGTAATTTGGTGACTGTCCTGAATCCTTAAGGAAATTTTCAGCAATGAGCTAAATTATTGTTTTAAGGTTTTTGAAGTCACTTTTACTTATTTATTTTAAAACAAGATAGCCCAGTTTTATTGGGGTTACACATGGCTCTTGCCCTCACTGAGCACAGGGTTGAGATGATAAATATCTGATGCTTAGATTTTATTTGGGTTACTTTGAGAGAAAGCTGCAGTGTGTCTCCTTGGCAAAAGGAGACAAAAAGCACCATTATATATGAGGTCATTGAGGATTTCTCTTCCCAGCTGAGCTGTAAATTGGTGACTTGAGTCATATTTCGGGTGACCCTCAAAACAGTTCAGACGCACATGTGGCTCCCCAGTGGGGTCAGTCCACCTTCCCCATTCTTGCTAAAACGCTCTTTCTTCTCTAGTGCTTCTGGTTGTAGTGTAACAGGTACTACAAAACTTTGTAGAACAAAGTAAAACTCCCACTATTTCTGTGAATTTGGGTTCTTACTTAATCTTTTGGTGCTTCAGTGTCCTAAAAAATCAGATAAAAACATCAAACTTCCTACGCAAAGTAATTTTGAGGACCGGATAAAGCCTTTTAAATACTTACTGTAATTTAGACAATGTTATCTACTGATTTTCATAATCATTTGATACACATAGGAGTTTTCCAAAGGGAGCCCATGTTTTAAAGGGAGAGAATAATAGCTTAGTAATTTTTAAAACAAGAAGTTGTTTCTAATTTGTTGTTATAGGCTTGGATTTTTTTATACATGGTATTTTCTTTGATAAGTGGCACATATTTACATTTGTATCCCAGTACCACAGACACTCTCACAGAACTTCCTATTTGTCCTCCCTGCCTAAGACTATATATAGCTCATTGGGGGTCTTGAATATATCTTTTTTCCCACTAGCTCTGGTACATTAACTTGAGTAATATACTGGATCTGTATGGCTTTACAAGTAATAGAATTACTTACACTTATAAATTGGAAAGTGACATATTACCACGACCCAGTAGTTAAATGTACCTTTCAGCTAAAAGATAGAATATGAAATCTTTGTATTATAAATACTTTCCTTACTTGTAAATGCATACTTCCAGTAGTCAAATTATTTTATGCTGCACAGTAAAATTTTTCCTTAATGGTACTTATAAACCTTGTTTATACTGGGTACTTATTATTATTATTATTATTATTACTTTTTTAAGGAAAATATTCTGAAATCTTACTATATGACTCTAGCCACCTCTTTCTGTTTAACACATGAAGGCATGACGATTAAATTTTATAGAACAAATCATCATAGTCCCCAGAAGAAAATGAGTTAAAATGTTTATAAGCTTTAATGAAACTGAAAGGCTGGAGAGTAAATAAAGCATTTAGTTTGTAGCTGAAAGCTTAGTTCAGAGCTTTTGTAATTGTTTGATGCTGCTTTTGTTGTACTTGTATGGCTTTTGCTTGCTTGTTTGCCTACGATTCATGGAAAAAGATAGTTTTAGTGATGTCTATCTGTGATTCTAGGTATGTCAGCTAATTGCCAAATTAAACTGATGATCAGTCAAGAAGTGAAAGGAGTTTTCGTTTTGAGCCTTGCATTAAACAAACAAATACATTAATGAGTGAAGAGCTCATATATATGTGAACATTCATATTAGAAATTGGGACACATTTTAGCCAAGAATAGCATTTTGTTATTACTTCCTTCTTAGTCATGAATATATTTTGGGACAGACTTATCTGAAGTTTTCTGAAAGTCAAGACAGAGGAGTCACCATGTGTTTAGTTGCCTCACAAAGCATATTTAGGAAAGATGCCATTACATTATTTAATCAATACAATATTATTCTCATAATTCCCCAAAGCACAAATCTATCTATTGTTAATCATAGTCTGAGTCAGCATCATGAATTTACCATTTTTAAAAATAAATAGTAGTTTTCTGTATGATTGACCAAATCGATTTTGCCAAGATCCAGGTCAAACAAAATAATTGGCTGAAACATATAAAACTAATAGCAACAAAAATAATAAAAAAGATTTTTAAAATCTGAAATGTGAGGTGATTGTACATCAAGCTGATATCCTCAAAGTATACTTTTTAGAGCATGTATTTGTCAAAAGTCAAGGGTATAAAACTGGCACAAACTAATATGCCTTGCCTAGAACCCAGCTAATTTTCATATAATATCCAGTATGAGGCTGGATATTGGGGCAGGGGTGACAGACAATTTTCTGTACTGTAAATTCATGCCATGTTTAGACCATACGTAGGAGCTTTAATTTCTCAAAATAATTCTGGGCATCAGCCGTTGTCTCCTATATTAGAATACTGATGATTTCTGGGTTTAAAATAAGCCTTATTTAGTTCTGTTGCAAGTCGTTCATTAGAGTTTAAAACTCTAACAAACCATCTAAGCCTTTGTGACCTCCCTGATCTCCATTCCTTATTCTTAATCACAACTACTGAAAATGCCCATTAGGCTTGCGACATACAGCAAGTCTAAACAAAGGCAGAAAGCAGGATGTTGAGGTTCTGGGAAATTCTAATTGCTCCTAGGGAAAAGGACAAGTAAACAACTGAAAAGCAAGGCTCTGTTCGGACCAAGACCATTTCATTATCATTGCTGTGTCAAAGGGTTTTTTTGTTTGAGGGGAGCACAAGCTCATAATCCACACTTTTTTTCAGTATTCTGAACAGGAGCTAATACACTCAATTCCAGTAACCTGCACATTAACTCCTCTCTCACTATTGAGAAAAGCAAAGCATCTGTTGCTGCTAATTGACAGGCATTTTATACCACTGTTGCACACTCGTGCTTAAACATCGATTTCCAACACAGGGTCCAGACTTGTACGTCTGAGGTCTAGAGGCTTTAAATATCAAACTTACAAGTATATGTTCACTTGAATACATCTCTCTGTGTTCAACTTTATTTTTGCAAATGTCTAAGTGTATTAACCTCCTCGAGGTTGGAGTCATTGCTATGGAAACAACACTACTTAATAAATGTCTGGCTGCCCATATCATTGTGCTAGACACTAATAAATGGATAGACATGGCACCTTGGCTTCTGGTTTGTTACATCCCCAAAGGGACCGCTAGAGGAGTAATCAATGAACACTTGAAAAAGGATGGCCATTTAGATTGGTTTGCTAATACCATCTTAAAAGCAATTTTCAGTTCCTGAGATGACTGGCAAAGAAAGTGCCCCTGGAGGAGCCTAAGGCTGAAGGAAAGCTCCAGAGGTTGAGTTCTTGTAGCAGGTAAGAGTTTCGTGGAGAATTCTCATTTGCTGGAGGCCTCCGCCTCCCACATGTGAAGTCTCACGGTGACACTGCTTCCGGTTTTGGAATATTGTGGGTTTGTTGAATACGGGTATGGATTATGGTGTGTTAAGAATAGAAATTGTTTGTGATTGAAATTAGCAAGTTTGTTGAACTAGACCAACGTATAAGAAATAAAATATGAGTTTGCCTTTGCATGCCACCTAAGACTGTAAAGAGCGTTCTATCTAGAAATAAACAACTGTCTGCATTAAAGTGAGACCCAAATAGATCATGATTACAGGAACAGAAAGAACTGCTGCAGGAAGAGAAAGAGCTTGGACACTGGGATATTCATGATCCACTTCGTCCACATAGCAATTTGAAAGGTTAAAAATCTGGTTGAGCCCTGTGTTGTTACCTGTTCATCAGCCAATGACATCCAAAGCTGTGAGATGCATTGTGTAAACTAGCAAGCTTGCCAGACCGATCTGCTTTTATCTGCCTCTGTGTCTCTGCCCTACGCCTTGCTGTCTTGCTGTCTCTCCTGGGTAAGGGTGCAAGAGGTACAGAAGAGAGCAAAATACCCACTGAGGAACCTGAACTTACTTTTTCTGTTCCCTTCCTCCTGGCCAATCTCTGGGTAAAATGGCTAGTTACAATATAAAAGATCAGAGGAACCCAGTTTCTTGGAATTTGCTAAACTAAATATATTTACTCAATCCCACTCCATTTCATGAATCAGGAGAATGAATTTCACAGACATGGCGTGACTTGCTCGAAGTCACAGATCAAGGAAATGGCTAAACCAGGAAAAGCAGCAACTTCTTCTGAGTCCCAGGACAGATTTCTGATTTAGATGCGAAGAGCTGATCATGTTGGGGCATCACTCGGCCCTTAAAGCACCTATATGTTCTCGCTTTCCTTACATATGTGGTCATGTGGCACATTTCAGGGAGAGTAGTAAAGGTAGAAGACATTGGGTGAAGTTTCTGGGAAAGTTCCTCAAAAGATAGCCAATTCAGCCATCCTGTGCCGCTCCCTTCTTCTTGCTTGGAATATGGTTGTGATGTTTGAGCGCTATCTGTCCTCCTGTGCAAATGAGACAACAAGAACATGCAAGGGGGAAAAAAAGGACAGACTGTTTGGTCCCCATCAACACCGTGGTGCCAACCTTTGGGACAGTCTAACTATTTCTAGCCTTTTAGTTACACAAGGAAAACAAAACTACTAATTTGTTTAAGACTCTGTTTATCAGACATCTTTAAGTGCTATGGAGCTCAATCCCTAACTGATATACATGAAGGTGTGCTCACATAAGAATGTGCTAATTAAAGTCTCTGAGTCTAATGGATAATATTAGGAATTCATGTAACTTTAAATTAGAACTCTGAATACAATTGCACAAATCAACCTAACATATTAGGCATGTGCACTTAATTCTATCCTTGAGGCAGTGATTGCAGGGAGCATCAGGTGATGTGGGCTCCACCACCAGCTCTCAGGTAAATATGTTAGGCTAGTTAATGGGCCTCAGTTTTCCCCACCAAAATACTACGCATTAGATAATATGAACTTTTTAAGACTCTTATACCCTTTAGACCTAAGATTTAACAACTAGATCTTTTCTCTTTCCCTTATCTCAAGCAATCTGTGATTCCACTTTCAGTATACCAGTAAACAGAACTTGTCAGGGAAACAGTCTCTTTTGCCTTGGGAATTGATATATATACTCTTTCATTCAAAATCTTCTAACTTCTCCTTTTTGCCTGGCTAACATTCACTCATTCTTCAAGTCTCAGACTCAGTATCAATTTCTTTAGAAAGTCATGCTTCACACTTGTATATTATATTTGTCTGATAACATGCTGATATCTACCATAGATTATACATTTCTGGAAGATTGGGGTTATGTCTGCCCTATTGCCATTGTATTCCAGCAACTGAGGTAGATCCTGGCACCGAGTCCATATTCAGTAATGAAAAGATGAATGAATGCATGAAGAAACATTGTTTCTGTAGGGAAAAGTTACTCCAGTTTTCAAAGAAACAGCTAATAAAGCAATACTTGTCAATGGAACATGATTTATTTGTGTGTGGAAGTAGTTTGGCTATAGCTTTTATGTACGTACATAAGACTGAAGCCTTTTCATAATATTAGGCTTTAGATAAATTTGCTAAGTATGTATAGGCTCTGACTGTATTATTCGTAGAAATTAATAGGAATACTGCACAATATTTAATGCGGTTTGAACATTGGTAGGATAATTCATATATGTGGTCTTCAGTGGGAACTGTCTAAAAGTATTTCAAGAAGAGGGAAAAGCTCATTTAAAAATTTTTATTTCAGAATACTTTTCTTATTTTTGCAGGGTATCAAATAATCAGTTGAAGAAATAAGCAATGAGATAATTGGCTGGAATTTGAATGAATTGCCTTTTTGGATGGGCTATGCCCCCATCTCACTTGCAGAATTGAAAATGAGGGAAATTAGCTTGCCTTCTGAGAGTTAAATTATGAAAGCAACAGATCAGAACAGATATATGCAAAATTACCTTTTAAAGACAAAAGAAATTATACGGCAAACAGAACTTGACAGAAACCTGATTGAATATATTAACACATCTAAACAAAGAATATGTTACTCCTAAGAGGACGGAAGTAGAGATCCAGGATTTGGTCAGCTGCAGGCACAGTCAAGGGCAAATCAGGATGCAGGGGGTAGTTTAGAGATGGATGGATGTACCACTCAGAGAAAAGGGAGCCAGAATTACTGAACTTCATGCATATTTTTTCCCCTGCTAAAATTGCCATTTTTTGGTAAGATGAATGAAGGGATGTTGATTTTAGACTAATGCCATTTACTGTTTGATTTATTTTTCTCCCCTTGTCAGATTCCATGATCACAAAGCAATCTGCTGATTGCGATTTGGTGTCTGATGCAGGTCTGGCTACAGGGAGAGAATGGCTGATCCCATAGACTTCAAGTATTTTCTGTCCTCAGACAGTGATTTCTTAGGAAGAATTAATAAAAGATTTCTGATTATGATGTGGCTTTTCATGTTGCTTCACTTTAGGAACAGAATGAGCTGATCATGCCAATATGAACTTTATAATCCAAATCAATTTCTTATTGTACATTAACCAGTAATTATTTGAGGGTCCACTCAGAATATGTCATGGTCTCATATAGCTTTTAGTCAGTGTCAGTCTCTCACAGTTGCTAAGTCTTAGGGAATGGACTAGAAAGACCCTGCGCCTTTGAGATAGATGTCCAGAGTCTAGTATATGGTGACCTTTAAGCCATTCTCAGACCCAACAAGACTTCCCCTAGAGCCTTACTATTTAATGAAGAGTGGGCCTTGGTCTCATAGCATTAGTATCCCTGGTTACTTGAAGAAATTCAGAAGTTTAGCCTCTGGTCCAAAATCACTGAATCAGTCTGTATTTTGCCAAGGTTTTCAGTATATTTCAGTGTATAATATAATTTGAGAAGTGCCGCGTTAGGGGACACATCCACAATTTTTATCGCTCTATGTCTACAGGGTATTGGGAGACATTCCTTCATGGGCATTTCACACTGCTACATGTTTTGTTGGCAATGCCAACAATGGAAGGCCTCGGTAAAGAATAAAGAGTAAATGCTCTTTATTACCTCTCCTCTCTGGAATGATTTCTTCATGTACAAAGTAAAGGGAGCAGGGAAAGGGGTGAAGTAGTTGATGAGAGTTTACAGGTGGTTAGTTCCTTGAGGGCAAGGTCCATGTCATAAGAATCCTTTGTTATTGTTCTCCCCTATAAGAATCAGCACATTTCTTTGAATGTTGGTGATATCACTAAGTGCATGTTCAATTTTAGTCATAGGAACTTGATAATCTTTTAGAAAACCTTAACAAGTTATTTTCTGCACCCACTCTAATTCTACATTAAAGGATGTGCATGTGAACATAATTATTTTTCATTGAACTCAAAATATACAAATTGGTTTCATTATTTCTGGTTCAGTGCAATCTTGATAAATTTCAGGTCCCCACTCATTTAGGGATATTGTAGCATCTTTGGAAGAACAACTGTTTGTTCAATATATAATATTAAATTCTTCTGGCACTGAACTTCCAAATATGATTTTCAAGGAAGAAAGAATAATAGGAGAATTCAGGAGGTTCATGTGTGTTGCCTGCATTTGCCACTTTTGGAGTACTGAATTCAATTTAGTGCTGGCTGGTCTACAGAGATGGGAAGGAATACACCTTTGCCAAAGGAGGATCCGCCTGCACCCCACCCTCTAAAGTGATGGAGAGTCTGGTAACTTATACCTTGCAGCAGTAAAAAAGCCAATTGTTTCTGTCTCCAATTAAAGCACTAAAGAGGTAGCTACAAAGCATCAACCTCAACGTGAAGCAAGATGGTCATGGAAAGTCTGTGGGCTTTAGGGCACAGACAAACCAAGAGTATTGTCTTTACAACCAAGCCCACCATTTTTGATCTCCGTAATGTAGCTGTGTTTGACTGAGAGAGAATAAAGATGATAGTAAGTAAAAGATTGAAGCCACCAGTATTCAAAATTCTTTCTACCAAAAATATTTTCCTAAGGTTGCAAACAAATTAAATTAACTAGACTGGAAACCAACTAAGTTTTTGAGCAAATCGTTTTGTCAAAGTAAACCACACACCTGGTCTACTAACTCTTTAAGAGAGTTCTGTGTCCTCAATCTGCATCAGTACAAAGTGGGCCACCCAGGCTGTTCAGTCCCCAGTGCTTTCCACAAATGGAGTCATGGAGCCTAGTGTCTAGACCTTTGTCTTAGAAATTTCTCAAAGGTTATATTAAATAATGAACGTTAGAATTGTATAGCTTTAAAGGTTCACCTATGAAGAAGCCTACAACACAGTGGCCACCACCAATGAGCTATCAACAATGCTGGGGGAATAACCAAGCTCCTATAAGATGACAAATATAAGCAAGTACTTAAGTGACTATGTATCTGATGTTCTTGTAGAATGGAGAGGTTATAAATGGTACACGTAGTGACGGTCATGAAGAACTAAAATCAATATTAGGTGATTTTAAATTTAGCCTTAAACACAAACACGTTCACACTCACACTCACATGCATAGTTAAAATAATCATTTTCAATCACTATAACAGATTCCAGATTTTTTCTGTTTTCCATCTCTTGGCACCATTTCCAGTCTGAAATTGTCCTCTGTGTAAGCTTGTCACTTTGCTGCACTTTCTTCCATAAACAACGACAATAACAACAGCAACAGAATACAGTATTTTTCAAAACTGTTAAAAGTTAGGCCTATCTAACATTGAATTCAGCAATTGTAAATCACAAAGGATAATAATGTTGTTTTTGTATTTGAAGATAATGATTCTGAATCTCCATCAGCAGAATACTGGCTTGGAGTTATTTTTTCCAGTACCTTGCTACTCCCTGTTTCTGAACTCCCGAAGCCATAATTATCTTATCTAGATAGAGCACTGCATTACATTTTGCCTTTCCTCATTCTCTAATTGAGCCTAGATACTAAGTCTGATCTCATACCAGCTGTACCAAACGGAGGCTGCGATACTTTTCTCCTTATACTTCCCTTTCCTCGCATCCTTACCTTCCAGCCATTAGTAGAGTGTGGTGCACACTGGCATTTATATCGACTTGCTGATTAACAGAGGGGCTGGATTTGTGCTAAACCGTCTCAGCTCTCTCACCCAGTTCCTATCATTACCAATTGAAAGATAGGACTGGAGATATCGGTTATGAAAAACTAAAGCAAAACAAAACAAAACACAAAGAAAAACAAAGGCCATTCTTCTAGAGAGCTTAACTCCTCCTTGTTCTGGGACTGGAGAAAGTACATACTATGCTGGCTATTGCATTGCATATCATAGACTGTAGCTAAATTGGTAAAACTATCTTTATGGGCTATTTTCCAGGACATGGAAATAATTTTTAATGTTTAGCTATCAACTGTTATTGTGACCTTACCAATCAGGTGATTTTCTAATCAGGAAACAGTGTATTATAGGTCTATATAGGATAGTTCTTCATAGGTTCATCAAGGGCAAGAGTATTTAACTTTATTACAGTAGTCAGAGATGAAAGATTTTGCTCCAAAGTTTCTTTGGGGAGCTTTTCTTTTCTTTTCTTTTTTTTTTTTTTTTAAGATTTTTATTTATTTGACAGAGAGAGAACAGCGAGAGAGGGAACACAAGCTGAGGGAGAAGGAGAAGCAGGCTTCCCACTGAGCAGGGAGCCCGACCCCGGGGCTAGATCTCAGGACCCTGGGATCATGACTGGAGCTGAAGGCAGACGCCTAACAGCTGAGCCACCCAGGCGCCCTCTTTGGGAAGCTTCTTGCAACATCCCATGTATTTGAAGGAAAAAGAGATTAGACCAAACAATTATAATATGTATTAATGAAGAGATTAACAGTGTCCTAGAAAAAAGTTAGGGAAGACTATACTAGAAAAAGTTTAAACATCTCATCCAATAGTTCAGCACTAATTATTTTACTATCTGATCAGCATAATTGGTCAAGAGAGTGAAGTAACTGCTCTTCATTTAAATGAAAGTTGGCACAAGTATATATGATTTTCTAGAAATACATGAGGAAGTGATAAATATGTGTCTGAGGACTGCCAAACGTGGCAGAGGAATTAAAGCTCAGACCAAAAGTAGTCTTTATCTTAGTAACTGGGGTTGTTTCACATGCGCGGTGAGACATCTTAAGAACCAAAGTATCACAATATTTCAGTAATAAGTATTTGGTTCTTCTGTCACTCACATTTTCAAAGCTATCAATAGTATATAAAAAAAATGTTTTTGGCTGATGACATTTGTATAACACATTAAAAGATGTGTTACGAGCTAATACCTGCCTTTCTTTCCTTCCTTGTGTCTGCTCTCTTTTCCCTTCATTGTCTTCTGTGCTCCAGCCATACAAAATTTCTTTTATTCATTCATATTTGTCATTCTGTCTCTCACCTCTAGGAATTCACCACATTTTGTGGTAACTGCTTCTGTCTCCAACCTTCCCTTTGAAAACAGTAGTCTTTAAAAGGTTAGGCATCAAGTCTTATCAGCTCCCCTTGTATTCTCACATATCACGGACTAGGTATTCAGATAGTCAATACATTGACTAAGCGAACAGATACTCAAGTTTTAAAATTATGACATTACCGGTTAAGTTCACGTCCCAAAGTACGCAGGCTACAAACTATAATTTTCTTGCCTTAAACAGGTAAGAAGCATAAGGAAACAAAACACTTTAAGATATTTTTTGGGGGTAAAAGGAAACAGTTCCCCCCTACTTCAAAACAACTCAAAATATGTATTCCTCTTCCCCTGACTCCGGCCAGGTACTAGGAGAGACAGCACCGAGTCTGGAATCTGTGGTGATGTTAATACGATACACTGAAAATTTTTTATGGCCACGTAATCTATTTTTCTCTTTGGCTTCACAGGATTAAAACATCACAAGATAAGCATCCCCCGAGGCCTCACAATTTTGGCCTAAAATATTGCTTAAGACCTAGTGTAAAGCGGAATGAGGCAGAGTGATAGAGTCAATTTTAAGAGGGAAATGTTTTGCGCTGCAGCAAATGTAAACAAGAAATGCTGCATGCAGATGTGGGCACTTGGGTATGCACGTGCTTACCACAGAGAAAAAATCACAACTCTGTCAGGGCTCGTTATATCGATTTGGAGATACTCTATCAAATTATCCCTACCTCACAGTAAAGGAAATCAGAGATATAATGAGGCGGATTGGAGTTATATAAGAGGTAAAGGAAAGACAACAAATGGATGAATTCCTATCAGGCACCAAGTGTATATAAACATATATCTTGTTTAATATATAAGATCCTCCCACCTCCATGTGAGCAAATATGATAAACCCCATTTTACATGAATAAATTGAAGATAGAGAGGTTATGTAGTTTGCCTAGAATCTTGCAGTCTGCATAGGCAGAAGCCAAGTTGTCCTTTGTATTTACTCGGGTAAATAGAGGCATGTTGAAATTGGCTTGTCTCAGGTCAGGAGAGCCAACTGTTAATCCTGAAGGGTTGTGAGCAGTTTGCTAAACATTGCTTTTGTTTAAAATTAAGTTACATAGCTTACAATTAAATAAGTTTTATTAAAAACACGTCATAACTTTTCAAAACTCATTATTTCAAAATTATTTTATGATATTTTTACTATTATCTATGATCTTCAGGTTTTTTACATGATATCTGTACTGTGGAACTATCATACCACGGTGTGATACTGTACATACTTTCCCAACTCTGCACTCAGTGACATCACTTGGTAGCTTGAATCTGCATAATGGGGATATCTGCACCATGGAAATGGGCAAACGCTCCAAATTAGGGGTTGATTTTTTGTTATTGTTGTTGATGGTTATACTTAAGAGAGTGACGATGAAAATGGTAATGGAATTAAACATAAACATAAACATTAAGCATAACCATTGTATGTTGCCATTACATCCCAAGTAGAACAAAGAGTTGAGAGAATTTTCTCTCAGGATCTAAAACTGTTATTTGTTTCAGCAAAGAGGTTCTCATTATCATAAATAAAAACAGCAACAGACATTCATATCAGAATAGCACTCATAGTTGGGATACAACTCCACTTGTCAAATCATGACTGAATTGCAGCCATAGCTGGCTACAGATACATGATTTTTGCAAAAATCAATGAAAGGATTCTATGAAAGGGAATTGACTATATGGAATTTACCATAAAGTGTATAGCATATTTTATTATCATTTGTAAATTTTGTGATACACATTCTTTATTTCAGTTACATTTCTACCAATGCACCACTGAATATATAATAGTAAAGCCATAAAATTTTTATTAAGTAAGACTGAATAGAAATATGGGGAAGTTTTTGCAAGGTATAAAATTCAATCTATGGTATAATTATAAATATATAAAATAAATACATAAAGATAGGAAGGTTTATGTGAAAATAAAAGGAGTTTTGTGAGGAGGATAGATGATATACAATTAATTTACAGTACAAGGGGGTAAATATGAAAAATAAAAATGCATAACAAAAGCCCGCTATGACCTAGAAGAGTACTTATAATTTTTTTGTGCTAATGTTATAAAATATTTTGGAAGGGAAGGGTGGGATGTGTTGTCATAGAATACAATTCTACAGATACCTGTAGAAGGTTCTTTTCTTATATCACAGTAAACATGTTTTGCTTTTTTCTGTAACTGCTGCATCTCGAACTATAAAATACAATGCATATATGACCTTTCCCTTTAATAGTAGAATATTATACTGCCTTATTTTTTCATCACTAATTTTCATTTTCTCTCAATTTTAATACACATATCTTAAGATTTGAACTCATCTTTTCAGTCAGAAGAGATTCTCTGAGAGAAGCAGTTTTCTCACATCAAAACAAACATAAAAAAACAAACAAACAAAAGAGGCTTTGGGCAGCCAATTCTGTGACTGAGACTATTTTTAAAAAGTAAGCCTGCCTTTTCCCAGGAATGTAGGAGAAAATCTTCCTGCAAATTTCTGGCACAACCAGGTTGCTTCCCAAATTGGCCATTTGCACTCCGGGGCTAGAGCTGAATGTGCACAGAATTGCAGAGTAATTCAATTGCGGGCAGAATCGATGCAAGTGTGAACGCTGCCCTGGTCAGAGGTTGGCCCTTAGGCTGCAACTTAAATCAATTTTGGGTAAGCTAAGTTTGATTACATTTTCGGTGATGAAGCTTTCAAAAGCAATTTTTGAGCTGCCTATTCTGAGGCTGTTCGGTTCTATCCCGAATTTCTATTCCTGGTTAGAGAAGCATCTACTTATCTGTTCTGGTGATGATGAAGTCCTGGAGTTGAGGAAAAATGAGAGAAAGAAAAAGAAAAAGAAAAAAAAAAAGAGGGCATGATCCAGAAAGCATGTGAATCTATAACCAATAACATGTGAATAATAATGCCTTATATCCTTTCAAGATATGTAATAACAAGAGTAAGAAGGAGAAAGGATTGGGGAATTTGCTAACAAAGGGAAAAAAAGTAAGTAACAGACAGAAGATTATGACGACGGTGATGTGTGGCAGTTTAAGAATCTTTTGGCATGTGTGAGACCCGTTCCTTCAGGTGCTGCTGGCAGGAGGGATGTTGGAGAGATACAGGTGTTTCTGGAGTATGAAGCAAAATGGGTGTGAGCAAGGATGTCAAATATGGACTCCAACAGCAATATGCTAACTTGAGAGAAATAAACACTTCCCATTTATCTTTTTCCAGCAGAGTCAAGCCTGCAGAGTTGTACATTCATAGCTTGTGCAAGTCTTCCTAAAAATGTGTTTGCCTAGTTAAATAGTTTGATTATAGATATTAGCTACATTTGGGTAAGCATATTATTATAACATAAACTACAGTGCTCCAAAGAAATTGTTATTTTTTTGAGAAAATATGAATTTTCCTACAGGTATGACCACTAATTCTTAAAACATGGACTATAATCCTGCCAGTTTTAGAAAAATACGTTGCTAAATCTTTTCTTATGAAGTATTTTAAAAAACTAAAAGTGGACTGAGTGGTGACTCTAATGGTTTCTTGACAAGAATTATGATCTGCCTCACTAATTAGGCTGTTCCACATATGCACTAATTGGATTGATTTAAAAAATCAAAGAAAGGAAACTAAAGAGCATGCAAGTATCTAATACCACATTTTAAAGATGGGTTACTCGAGTCATTTCTTTACTTTAAAATCATTGAAAGAGAAAGCTGGCTAAAAAAAAAAGATAAGATTGGAAAAATTCAACTAACTAAAAATTTCCGGCCATGCCATAGGTGAAATAACATTGCCACGCAAGCAAGTCTTGCTTAATTTATTCAAATCTTACTTAAGTATATACTGGGCAGATATCTAATTTGTGTCTCTGGAGAGAAATCTCAATTGAATTATATGTAGAAGTAAGGAAATCCAGTCCATGCTGAATAGACACATTCAATGAGGACGTGCCATTTCGACTCTTTTCCCCAGCAGTTTTATGGCTACTAAAACAGAATTTACAGTGCTTTAGAGAAAGTGTGGCCCATTGAAATATCATTGCCTTCGCAATTAATTCTTCCTCTTTTTTCCTTTGTTTGGAACCTCAAAACAGAAAAAAAATCCAATTTCACTTTACTTTTTCTTTTGGTGATGTGCTCTATTAATTATGCTTCACATTGCCTGAGGAGAAACGGGGAGTTTAATAATAATGGCACTCAGCACCTCATAATAATCATTTTCTTCACTTATATCTCTGAATCTTATACGAGAGGCCACACTTAACATTTTCCAGAAAAAGAAATCACAGCACCAAAGTGGAGGTGGGGGGGAGTAGCTCAGACCGCTACCTTGTCATGTGCTCAAACTATTGGATCATGCTTCAAATCCGGTCACCGCTACAGGGAAAGTAATGCATGCTGGGTAAGTATTCTCTAAGAGACTTACTTAGAAATCATTGGGAGGGGAATCACTCACAGCACCTCCAATATGCTTTGTCAGGGAAAAGACTGGGAAAGGCACTACTGAAGGTAGAGGCTGGTAATACCTTTTCTTCAAGCTGGAAGTGTTGGCATGTTTCATTTTTACAAAATCTTAATAGCCACAACTCCCATATATACAGGGTCACATTTTGGCCTAATTTGTTATAAGGGTTAGAGTTTTGTGAAATAGCAAGCAAGAAGATCTATTCTAGTGCCTTTTCATAGGTTATTGGCCCACAGAATTGAAACTGTGAACATAAAGGAAATTTCCCTGGAGAGTAAAATTCTTTGTAGAGATGACAAAATGATTAGGCCAGCAGTGCTATTGAGCTAAACTTTATGGAAACTCACCACAGAGCAAAACACATTAAAATACTTTTTTTTTTCTGTCAATAAAAAATAATTTCGGGTTCAATGACAAAAATGTACAGAAGGGGAAAATATTGGCAGCCTTTCTACTTTGTTAAGGAGTAAGTATAACTGTTTTTAATAACAGCCAATACATAAATACTACTTCTTTTAAATGTATATAGATTTTTTTAGAATATTAAAGCATTACAGCTGAAAGAGAATTTGATTATTTATTTTATCCTCCTCATTTTATAGACGAGGAAACTGAGGCCAGAGAGTTAAGTGCTTTACTTAAGGACTTCTCCAAGCAAAGGCAAGAACCTAAATTGCTTGTCTCTTAGGCTAGGACCCCTAATCAAATTTTACGGTTAATTTTGAAACTCCTTTTGATTTTTCAATATCTTTTTGGTAGCTAATTCCCACAAACCTGCTACATTTCAAGGCTGATCAATGACAGCAGCAAATACCAAAGCCACATTCTCCCTTGGGCATTTACTGACCCTTTGTCAACCATGGGGATGTACGTGTAGCTTTAGTAGCTCAAGGATCCAGCTGTCAAATTGCCTCTTAACCTGAGAGAAACACATCAGTAGAGTAATTAATCTTGTACAACCCTCTCTATCAACCTGACCACTTTTTTTTTCATCATTACAAGTGAATGCTTATGTGCATGGCTGATTTAATTAATAATTCTAATAAAAAAAGACAGTAGCGTAGTGATATACATAAGTACATGAATAAATGAATTAAAGAAGCAATGTGGTTCTCGAATATCCAGTGAGATAAAGTTACACGGTTACTGGGGTTACAGAGACTGAGATTCACTGGTTACCCTTCAATGCTTGGACCATCCATATTGGAGAGAAAAGAAAAGGAAACTGACATTTAATGAGGCACCGTATTAACTATTTCACACATCCCGTATTGTTTGATCTTCACCATGACTGGATAAAAATAAGTTATTTCCCCTATTTTATAGATGAGACAACTGAAGTTTAAAGATTGGGATTGTGAGAACTGTCCAACATCCCAAATGGGGGGGCGACAGCTTTGACTCAGATCTGTTTGCTTCCAAAGCTTTTGGTAGCTGGCGTGTGTAGTGGAAAGAGCATTAGAACAAGGGTAGGAAAACCTAAGCCAGTTCTAGTTTTAGACCTGCTGTGGCAATATACAAATTTGAGTTCCCTCATCTATAACATGAAAGAACTGGTCTAGACGGAAAGTTTTCAAACCTAATCTTGGGAAACCCTGTGGCTTTTTGACGGGCCTCAGGGTCACTGTGCAGTGTGATATGGAGGAAAAAGACAGGACTTTCCACATTTGCCTCCAAGTCAACCAAATGAACTCCAGTTTTATCTTTGTTATATATTAAGGGCTTGTACCAGGTTTTATCTGGGGAAAGAAAGGAATTCACTGCTTTAAAAAGTTGGCGAAAAACCAACTAGGTAACATCTGAGACTACTCTAGCTTTAAAGTTCTGTCATTTGACATGGCTAACTAAAGTACTGTTAGCATTCGTATTTGGCTCTTGTGAATGGTGGTTTGGTGAACTGGGGCACCACAGGTTCCAACAGCTATTCTGACTACTTCAGCCTGGTGGGTATCGTCTCTCATGTATGGCACTGAATGACTATTTTGTGTCTAGCTTCTTGAGAACATTCAAAGCTTCTAGGAATGAGGCCAGGGAGGAAAAACTCTTCTTGCTTCACTCATACTGCATTTCAGCAAATTTGTATACATCCATTATGTGTATGACGATTATGCATGTGTGTATTTCCGTTTAGCAGAGTGCCATTCAGTAGGTTGATGTAGCTATATCAAAGTCTACCTACAACTGAAAACCTAATTTTTGTCAAATATTTATTACTAGAACATCCAGGAAAGGCTTTCCATTAACATCTTAAACCTGTGAGGATAAAGCTAGTTGGCTCACGTAGCGCACTGTCTTCAATAATCACCAAGTCTAAATTTATTACTGCCTCTTTCAACCAAAATGAAATTCCTATCTCTTTTAAGCTCCAGGAGGGGAGATCAATTTCAATCTAAAATATGAATCATTCAAATTTGTGGTATCACCTTTCACATGGAATCAGGGTTCATTATAATACACAAAAGTAACAGAGAGTCCATACAGTTGCTTACTGGCATGTGGGGACATTTGAAGCAAGCAGAGAGCTGAAATATTACTTGCAAGGGCACAGCTGGCTCCATATTCAACAAATCAGTCAAAAAATAACGTTTGCCTGCCTCAGTCAGATCTAAACAAGGAAAAACTGTTATGCCAGCCACATTCTTACTTTCTCCAATAGCCTCTTCCATTTTCCTCTTGGATACCAGCTACTGACTTTTTTTTTAATCTCAAAAAGAAGGTGTCCATCAAATTAAACAGACTGGTAAGAAATATCCTCTAACATGAAAGGAGATTTTCCAGAAACTTAAATAGCACTGATTGTATAAAACATTTGAAATTGGAACTTCATTATTGTCTCCACAGGGTTGCTAAGGCAGGGAAAAGACAAAGTTTTGGTGAGTACTTTGAATATTCTATATGTAATATTTCTGAGGCAAATACTTTGTTATTTGAATAAATGCGTGTGTCTGTGTGTGTGTGCTCGCACATATAAATGTGTATGTGTGTGTATATGTGCGTGGACACACACACAGACACACGCACACAAGAAAAGGAGAGAAGTCCTTATTGCATCATTAGGACCTATATTCTAGCAATAGATTTGACACCCCACTTTTGGAAACACATGAAAGAGGAACTTGGCACCCACACACTGCAGCAGTATTATTGCTAGCTAGGTAGGCCTGTACTCAAAGACTCTATTAATATTAAAGCTTGACTTGTCCCAAATATTTTCATATATTAGGTCTCAGGACAAAAGTGTATTAAACCAAAGCTGTGTGAATTTTAAGCACTTTATGTGGCTAAGATTTTTTTCCTTCTCTTTTCTTATTTCCCTTTAGATTGTGATTCTCTGTGTCTTATAATGAATACCTTTTTTTTTTAAGAAGGGGAGAAACAAAGCATATACAACATATTTTACGCATAGAAATGACTTCCATTGGTTACTAAATTACAATCAACTAATGGTGTAAATTTGATGAATTGGACCCATAGATGGCAGGATGGGATCATTCAGTTCACATTCTTTAAGGGGAAGACTTAAAGGAATCATCTCTTTCAGTTGCTCATGTTCAGGAAACAAAAAACACAACTGAAAAATATAAAATCCCAAATAATTCTGAATCCCAAATATTTTACTCAATAAGGAATTTTTGCTATGAATAGTTGGCATGCTGTCATCTATTATTAATTTTGTTAAAGCACTTGTTCCCTGAAGCTGGTCTATATTGATCTACAGATATTTTCTCTCTCTCTCTCATACACACACACACACACACACACACACACAGAGAGAGAGAGAGACTAAGAGACGTTTTCAGGAGAGAGAGACTAAGAGACGTTTTCAATGCAGATATGTTCAATGCAAGTTATATTTCAGAAATTTCTGGACAGATCAGCATAAATTTTGTTTTTCCCTAACTTGAGAAGTTATGCATTCTTTACCTAAAGTAATTCTACTGATGAAGTTACTAACATCTCTGCTTAGAATTAGAGTCCTCTTACTATTACAGTCGAAAGCCTTCAGGCCATGGAAGGCAAAGGGGTTTAAGGTGACTTCATTTTAAATCAGTCCTTTCTTATTTCTCTGGGACTCAAGAAAGATGTGAGAAAAGAGGCTAACAAACTGAGAATGAGGGAGGCTTGCAGAAGAGCAAGAAGCATGGGAAGGATGATTCACCAAAGAGCTACTGAATCTTTGCTGGTCGGGAAGTGGTTGACATACGCATGGCCGTTAGACCTGTTAATCATAAAGCAAGCCCTGAAAATTCAGACCAGCTGCTAAAGCGTCAAGGCAGATCATCAACCTGTGTTCTTCCTTTCAGTGGTTGATTTTCAGACTTTTCCTATCTGCTGTAGCATTGGACACTGACGACCATCCTCTTCTTGAAGGAGTCTCCTCCTGCAGCTTCTGTGACACGGATCTGCCTCTGACATCTCTGTCCACACTGAATCCACAAGCCCCTACAGGATGTTTCAACTCTTCTGCTCATTCCTCAATGCTGATTTTACTTGGGTTTTGGTCCTTGCTCATCTTTTGCTATACATGACTGACATGACCACCTCCATTCTGATAACTTCCACATCATATCTTCATTCTGGACTTTACACGCAGCTACCTACTGGACATTGCCTCCAACTGAAGCACTTTTCTTCTTTCAATCTCTACCTTCTCCCCAAATCTGAAAATGTTAATACTCTTCTCATGTTCTACCCTGGTTAATCTTACCCAACTAAATGTTGGGAGTTACCTAGATTCCTACAGTTCCTTTTGTATTCTCTCCACATTTGGCCATTAACTCCTCTCTCCTAATTTCTCTCCACTCTTTCACCCCCGCCCTTCTTTTTGTGCAATTATCCTCTTGTAAGTCTAATACCTGGGTTTAGCCCTCTTGTTACCTAAGAATGTCTTTCAGAAAGAAAATTTGTTCATATCCTTCCTTTATTAAAAATCCTTCAGTGGCTCTCCAAAACCAGAAGGATAAAGTCCAAGCTCATTTGCAGCCCTTCCTGTCCTTATTCTACCAACTTGTCCAGCCATCTCTCAATACTCTCTTCTCCCACCTTTTACTCTAACCATATAAAGATACTATCATGTCTTCAAATGTAGCAGATTGTTTCATACTGCCATGTCTTTATAGTAGCTGCTTCATATTAGAGTATTCCCACTCCCAGCCCCCTGAGCATTTCACACTCAGGCTCAATCCTATCACGCCCTTTGTTCAAGGGTTATCTCTGCAGCTCACCTCAGTCACTGAGACTGAGTTGATCATTCTCTCATTTGTGCCACTGTACACTGTGCTCGTGATTGTTCTTGAATGAACTCTGCAAACTTCTGCCTTTCAAAATGACACAATGGTGGCTAAAATGGTATTTTTAGTTGTATCTTAGTTATAATTCTCATAGTGATATTACCTACTCTGGGCGACGGTCCTTTCAAGGCCCTCAAAACCAGATTAAGAGCCTCTTTCTGCCCTAGTACGCTACCGTTCCTGCACTGCATTACAGTTGTCTGTTTCTTATCCCTCTCCTCTCATTCATCTGAGAAATCTCTGAGGATCAGTTTCCAGATCTATTAATTCTTTTCTTTTCAACATTGAGCACGGTGCTTTGTACACGTAGGCAGTCTATAGATAGATAGATAGATATAGATATAATATAGATATTGCTATTGAATAAATCATTTGAGCCTGAAAATAGAACAGCTGTTTTAGTTTTGCCTTACT
Source organism: Ailuropoda melanoleuca (assembly GCF_002007445.2). NCBI lineage: Eukaryota > Metazoa > Chordata > Mammalia > Carnivora > Ursidae > Ailuropoda > Ailuropoda melanoleuca. Next base: position 44,100,353 of record NC_048219.1, read on the forward strand.
CTTTGAATCTCCTAGATGTTTGAAGTTCTATGCAGCAAACATCATATTTAATCTGGAATTAGTGCCACAAAGTCTGGTTCATGCACTGACCAAGCACAGGTTAAGTTACAAGCTAGATTTGGGACATTATTTCAGATTCGCATGCCTTCTCCCTGGCTTGCCAGGGACAGTTTACTATCTAAACCCTTGGTAAAGTGTTGGGCACTGGGCTAACAAATAAGGTCAGCCATCTATATATTGCTTTGTGAACTGAGTGCTCTTAAGGGATACACACACACACACACACACTGGCTAACATTTATTGTTTACTTTGTTGCAGGCTGAGTAATAAATGCTCTACATGCATCATCCCATCTAATTTTTATCCTATAGGTGGGAGCTAGTATTGCCCTCATTTTATCAATGAATTAACTGAGGCTTTGGCATTTGCTTACTCAAAGTCACACATAACTAATATGTTGTAAAACTGGGATTCAAACCAAGGCCTGCTTGACTCATTTTATGTGAAACACACACACACACACACATACCAAAGAATGTTGCATTCTTGTTTTTCTTTGTTTTTTTTTGATGGTCTTAGTTCTAGGAAAGCTCTAAATTATTCTTGCCTTCTTGCCTTCTGTCTTCTTGGTGATCTAGGAAATGCAGGTTGTTACAAACCAGGAGTAGACTGTATCAGTCCAAGATTTACCCTAAACAGTTATGGATGGGGAGCTGATTCCTAGTGGCTAAAGCACTGTTAGAAAGCTATTATCACTCAGTTTGAGGGTTTGCTACGTATAAATACTATACTAGGCAACTCACATTTCTGATAACCCTGTCTTTGAGTGTATGAACTATCAGGGATACAAACCATGAAAACTGGAAATTTTCTTATTCAGGCATGTTCCAAATATCACCATGTACACAAGTGGCAGACTTTTTGGAGCCTATTTCTTTTCTTTTGGATAAGAAAATGGGCAAGCTAGTTTTACACACTCCCTTAAGTATAGGAAGGGCTGATCTTCAGCAATAGATTTTTAACAGCTGGTCATAGGCCAACACTAGATCAGCTTAGGACTGGATTCTAGTCTTGGATCAATTTAGAGCTTGAAGACTCTCCCATTCACAGACCTTGTGAAAATCTGACAGAAGCTCTTCTCAAGTGATGCAGTGCACTTTTCAGCTAGTATCACGTGGACTTCAAGAAAGCTGCCTTTCCCCATTACATAGTTTGTAGATTCACAATGCCTGTGTTGGATAAATGTACCATCCAGAGAGATTTAAAATGCCATAAAAATGTGTGTTTAAATGTCCCTGACTCTCATTTTTGTATGTTTTCAGTCAAACATTGAGCCCATTCATCTTTCACATACTTAAATTTCATATCTGGTGTATGTTGTTTACATCTAAACACTTGTTTTAAAAAGTTTTATATGTTGAAGAATAGCACCCTAAATTATTAAAGAAAAGTTGATAAACACAAGAAGGACAAATATGTTACATGTAGAGGTTTAGATTTGGAAGAGTATGTTGCAAAAGATGCAATTTCTCTTTCACTCCATTGATGCTTTTACGTTCATAGCAAGAGACAGGGAAATGTTAAGATTTAAAAACTTGGGCTCTAGAGCAAGACAGTTAGGGATTCAGGGCTTTGCTCTGTCACTTATCAACCATTTGACTTTGGTCAAACTTTTACTCTCTCTTCATCTTAGTTTCCTCATTTGTAAGGAGGAAATTAAAGAATTTACCTCTTTGGATCACATGAGAATTAAATGAACAAATTCATATAGTGAGATTAGAATGGTATCTGGCCTACAGTAAGCTCACAATAAGTGTTACTTGTAATCCTCCTGCTATTGCCTTGCATATCTAGAGATCACAAATACACGTTTTATATCTAAAACCCAGCTCATTCATTCATTTATTCATTAGCCATTTAATCACTTATTCAATGTTTAACAAATTCATTTATTCCCCAAAGATTTATTGATTACCTATTAAGTAGCAAGCACTGTGCTTGGTGATGTGGGAGATAACATCATGAATCAGGTATTGATCCTATATTCTTAACAAACATACTTTGGTGGAGAGAGATGAAAAGCATATAAAAATAATTATTGTACAAAATAGAGATGCTCAGTGCAGTAAGGGCTTCAGATGAGGCCATACAAGAGTTCTGAATATATAGACATTCCTTCAGACTTCTAGGGCTACGCTCATAATTACAGATAAGATTTGCATATTATGTCTTTGTTGACAGATTAATCAAATTGTGCTAGTATGTCACAGCACCTCTACGTCAGGAAGCCAGTGGCAAAGGGAGATGAGTAGAGTCCATTCTAAAGACACCATGCTTAGAAGCCCTTTCAGTGGTGCATATTTCCAAATGATTGCGTTAAGGTTGCCAGAGCACTACAAACACTTAAGTAAGTGACATTTGTTTCTAATTTGTCACATTCATTAATGTTTCAGTTTCAAAAATCAGAATGTGATTTAGAAATTTAAATAGCAAAAAGTTAATGTGTTGTTAAGCCTTAAATTTTTCTTTACTTTGCCTTTTTAATTCATTTATTCTTTCAGGTTCTTGAATATTTAAATCATTTAAAACATTAATTGTATACCAAAGAAGTATCAATATTTACATTAAACTGGAATTCACACTGCTCTGTAATATTTTTAATGGTTTATATTATTCATAATTACACTAAATAAATCATCCTCATGGAAGAAATTTAAACAAGTTTATTATTCTATGGCTACTGCATGGCAAGCAGTGTTTTTCAGAGTGAGGGGTATTAAGAAATATTAAGTAATATTAAGCTGGAGGTAATAAGTGATGTGTTGTTTTTAAGGTGAGCAAATCCTTTTTAAATGATATTTTCTACTAACAACTAATATCCCATTTTATTTGACCTCAGAGGTACTTAAATTGTGGTAATTCCAAGTTCATAAATCATGAAGCTTCTTATAGTGTATTTTTTAGTAGTAGGAGTATTGTATATCCCATCCTCACTTCTGCAAATGGAAGTGATCGTGTCTGTGGTGAATTACACAATATCCTCATTTTTCAGAGACGGCTTATTATCACAGGATGATAACATAAATATATGTATGTCAGCTTACTATAAAAATATTAACTATAAAAATAAGGATGATTCAGATAACTTTGTGGAACTGAAAAGACAGTATATTCTGTCTAATCTTTTTTGAACATTTTGAGAAATACTCCACTTAAAAATTAGGACTTTTTTATGGTTATGAAAATGTGTTGTTTATTCAGCTCTTAAAAAGCTCTATAAGTAATTATAGGAGAAAACATCAGCTTAGGTTTCTCTCCCTTCAACTAATCCTCATGTTTGTTCTTCCTTTTTCACTTCCAGTCCTTAGAACTGAGATACATTAGAAATACAGTATTTATTTTAGCAAAACCTTAAGTTGTATTTCAAATATAGTTTTGAGTAAAAACATGATCTATATGGATAAAATACTCTGTCCAAGATCATTTACTTACTCTTTCATTTTATATATGGCATGTGAAATTCTCACTATTCCAAGATGAATGTCTAAAGAAAACCAACCGAGAGTAAATTCAACTGAAATTAACCTATGCTTAAGGATAATGTAACATATTTTTAAAAACAAAGCAAAACGAAAACAAACAAAAGCCCACCAAACCATCTTCTGTCAGAAGACGTTTTTCAGTGGGTCCTATTATTTACATATTTCTTCCCTTTTCTGCGCTCTAAGACATTTTTCTAAACACATTAGACTTCAATAGGGATTCAAAAATTCTCAAACACCAATACCATTTAGGGGCCAAGTTTCCTCTGTGTAGGCATGTGTCACATCAGGCTGAGTTCTAAAATCAACATACACCATTCTCAGGTTTTATCTCTGCTGATGGACAGGAGCCAAAGGTCCCCCTCCCCCCGGGGCATTTTGGCAACACTGTGTTACTTACGGTTGAGAGGCAGGCTCGCATTGGTAGTGCCTAGCTTGTTGGCAGCCACGCAAGTATAGTTGCCGAAGTGCTCCTGTGTCACATTGGTAACAGTGAGAATGGATCTTGTGCTAAAGTTTTGAATAATGATTCCTTGTTGGCCATTGAAGAGCCTAGAAGACAAAATAAACTCTAGGTAAACAGGCATCGTGAATACCATTTTTAGTTTTAGCTTCATTGTGGTTGTCATGGCAACCCATGGTTAGTTTTGTCCACATTCGTGTTAGCATAGAATGTGATAATGGTGCAATTATATTTTCCTTACGTTAGTAGATATCGGGAGGAGGAGCTGTTTGACAGCCGTAGATTGTTACTATGGGATGCTTTGTGCTCTACAACACACTGAATTTATATTTCCCCATGTCCTATTCATACATTGATTCGTATTTTAGAAAACTAAACACATCACAGCAATGGCATCTCATCTGTTAGTCGAGAAAGAGTAAAGCAAATTAAATATGATTTTATTAAAAACACAAATTGATGGTTTCTAAAACCATCAGGATATGTCTAGGCCATCTCAGATGATATTACTGGATAACTCCCATGAAAGTTAACCACACAACTGTGATAAGATGGTTCTGAGTCTAGGGTCACACCACTTTGCTGCAGCTGTGTATGACCCAGACAGGCGACTTGCTGTTAAACCTAGAAAAAAAGCAGCAATCTAGCATTGAGAAGAGTATTTCAAATTGAGTCTCATCTTGGCCACATACGAGGAATGTGGCTGGGAAAGTCCTCTAACCTTTCTGGGCCTCGATATGTTTCAAATTTTCCCCGGTTCCACACCGACTACCCAAAAATCTCTCTCCAGGCTTACCAGCAGAGGTCTCACTCTCCAGTAGGCGGGCAGAGCGACTCTGTTCCCAGGGCTTGCCACGCCCACTCCTGCTTCACTCTTTTCCTGATTCTGCGTCCAATGGTCATCAGCCCCTTGTATATCTGCCAGCTGGATACTTCCCTCCTCACTCAGGTCTGATCTGTGTTTTATCTTTCCTACTCTAATGCACCTTAAATGACTCTTTCCTCTCTCTCTCTCTCTGCATGTTTCTCTCAAAATTGCTGTGGTATTTCTAAAACCAAAGTCACATTCTTGCATTGTTCTCTGTAGCAGTTTCTGGGCACATAGGTCTTTTCAACCCAAATAAATTGAATTGCTTTAAATTCCTCAAAAGGCAGGGCCATATGGACATAGTTAATTTTATATTTGAGTCCTGTATACACTTAAGTACAAAAAAATAGTTCAGGGTGCCTGGGTGGCTCAGTCAGTTAAGCGTCTGCCTTCGGCTCAGGTTGTGATCTCGGAGTCCTGGGATTGAGCCCCGCGTCATGTCGGGCTTTCTGTTCAGTGGGAAGTCTGCTTCTCCTTCTCCCTCTGCCTCTCCTTTACCGTGCTCTCTCTCTTGCTCTCTCTCCCAAATAAATAAAATCTTAAAAAAAAAAAAAAGCAAATAGTTCATAGATCAACAGAGTTGGGGTGACATCCCCAAAACACAGGGATTGGTAAATCCCCTCAAGAAATTCTCTTTCTAAATAAGAATTCTGAAATAATGAGGATGCCAACCAGATGATAACGTCTCCCTAACTAACCCCAAAGTTTATGATGAAAAGATGTGCTGATCACAATATTGGCTACGTAAGCTCATAGCCCAAATGGCATGGTATTTTTTCCTCCTTAATATGTTCAAGTTTTAGTACTAAATATTTCTTTAATCATGAAGATGCTAATACATGGCGTTCCCCTGAGAGTTTCGGTTGAACTCCTTTGCATTTACGTTATGTGACTTGCATCTGAATTAAGATAAAATATACTGCAGTTACATGCAGATTAAAATAAGCAGCCATGCTTGATTACCCTGGGAATTACTTATATTTCATGTAATAGCTGAATTTGACTTATCCAAAACTCAAACTTTAATCAGATTAATAAAACTTCGAGTTAAATAAACATTGAAAAACTTTAACTTGAGCAATAAACCTAATGGTCTGCGACTCTGACAAAAGAAAATAGGGCATAAAATATCAAGGGTATGGCAGCTTTTACTCTCCTGTCTCATACTGCAAATCTATCAACATTTATGCCAAAATACCACCCTGATTATTGCATATTTTCCTACATCACATTAGTAACTTTATTTTGAACCAACTAGTATACACTATGTATACAAATTCACAGCTTCGTTGTCCTGAGAGCTTTGTCATTATGGCTCAAATCTATCTGCCCATGTCTACACCATGGACACATTCTCCGGAGGACTCAGCAACTCCAGGACTATGAAATCCCCATTGTGCCCCACCTACCAAAACTGAGATTCATTATGTTGCTAAAGAACTAAGAAGAAATTAGTCAGGGTCTTCATTTGGCTAGACTCTGGGGAGAAACATCTCAAGGGAGTAGAGTCAGTAACATGACAGCATTGTTTACTTATGTTCTTTCAGGCTGACTTTCTGAGTTGCCTTCTAATTCTCTGCCCTTCAATGTGTCTGAAGGCAAAGCCCCAGATGTTGCTAAATCATGCAGCATATCCACACTCGTGTGTGTAGACCTATTCTTGGTCTCTGGCCAGCGCTGCTGTGTGCATCCTTACACACAGAGGGGCACGTCAATGGCACAGCAGTGGCAGCAACTCCAGCTGCTCCCTCAGCCTGGCAAGTGGTGATGGCCAATAAAAAAGAAAAGTTATCTTCCCTGGGGGGATGTACTTCCCTCTAGAGGAATCTAGCTTTCTGAGATCACTGGAGAAGTCCAAAGCTTACTTTATTCTAGAGTGGGGAGTTTTAGAAATGCTGACTCCTCAAATACCCTGTAAGAACCTATCTCTACCCAGTAGATGGCTGAGACAGACTTTCCAAAGCTGACCTTGAGGGAGAATGACTTCTGAGATGGTATGTGTCTCTGGAGGTGTACTCCTGTGATTTTCCTGCAGGAATCCTGAGGGTCCATGGGGTGAGGGGCTTTCTCAGTTATTCAAAATAAATCTGAAAATTGTCATTGCTACAAAGATGAGTCCTATGCTTAGGTGCTTAGTGACTTGGCCAGGCAACCAACACATGTTTTTGAAGATCTTTGGAGGCCCTTCAGAAGGTCAAAGCTGAAGAGAAGAATCAATCAGACAAACAGGTGTTTATAACTGAGTTTATGGTGGTCACAATGAGGACCCTGTTAAGATGAATACTTCTACCCTTAGTTACTGGATATAGAAATTTGAATCACACTTATAAGTCCCACACTTATCATGTCCCTCCCTAATGTAATTTCAATCTTTGGCTAAAAACAAATAAAAAGAAGAGCTCTTTAACTGATGATATTTTTTTTCTTTATGAAACAGTTTTATTAGAAAATGGTTGGATATAATTATATTTTCTGTAAACAGAATCATTTTTTTTCAATAAAAACATATATTTGACAAATTAAATTGTTATTCTGTGTTAAAGAAAATTCTTGATAGCTTTCAAACATGCACATATCAGCTTATTAACAGAATGACCCTGGCCCCACTGAATTTTTCATATCCATCCCAGACTTGTTTGAAACCAGACTTCCTTAAATCAGTGATGTGAAATCTTGAAGTGACAACTCAAGCAATAGTTCACAATACACCTTGCAATAAAACCAGAGAACTAAATCCAGAATATTGCCTTATTTGGAGTTCTCTCCTTTCCCTAAATACTTAAGTCTTTCAAGTCCTAAAAGAATCATTCTTGTATTAACTTAGATTACAGAATAAGAGATATTTTCTCAGAGTCCCTCCCCACAAAAAGAGAGAAAACAATTCTGTTGAACTAATAGTTAAATACAGTATTCCTTCCCTTGGAAGTACATCAGCAGCATTTGGTGCTTGCTTAGGAATTCCTGAGCATTTTTATTTTTTGCATTTTTACTTTCCAGTGGACCCCACGGCTATGAGAACCTTCTATTACTATGGACCTTGAGGTCCTCTACCCTCTACCACCTAAGGTAGTTTGTTCTATCCCATTTGGATCAGAATGCTTGTGTCCTCCCCAAATTCATCTGTCGAAAACCTAAGACCCAAAGGTGATGGTATTAGTGGGTGGGGTCTTTGGAAGGTGTTTAAAAATCATGAAGGTGAAACCTTGATGAATGGAATTAGTGCTCCAGAGAGCTCCCATAGCCACTTCTGTCACGTGAAGATACAATACGATGTGTGTGACCCAGAAGAGGACCCTCCCCAGACTATGCTTGCTCCCTGATCTTGGACTGTTAGCCTCCAAAATTGTGAGAGAACTTTCTGTTGTTTATAAGCCATCTAATCCGCGGTAATTTGTTATAGAAGCCTAGATGGACAAAGACTCATACTGAGGACCATTGCCCTCACTCTTCTTCCTTCCACCTTTCATTAATGCCTCATAAATCTGTGAATGACAGGCTATCTGCCCCACCAGCAGATGATGTAGGCAACTCATAAATAGCAGAGCCTGACCAACTGACTAGTTCTGAATTAGAATAGACCCTTACATTTTCAAGTGTCAGGCAGAAAGAATTACCACATAGAAAGTGTGGTAATAACTAAGGATATTTTTATAGTGGACTCATGAAATGTTCATGAAATTTACAATCATAGCCTCTCTCAGGCAGTAACTAGGATGGACAGAAGGGTCCACTGCAACACCCAGCAGCGAAACTGGCCACAAAGCCACTGGCACTGATTGTTAAGATTGCAAAAATAAATGGCACAGCTATACCAGACCTCATTCATTTTATATATAAATCTCGCCTCATGACACATTTTGTTTACTGTTTGTTACTATCTCTTTATTATCTGCCTTTCCAGATCAGGAGCAACAATAAATACTCTGGAGAAACAAGCTTTCACGTGCAAATAGTCACTGAAATACTTCATTGCTAATATAGGAGACATACATAAGTGTATCAGACAACAATATTTAAAATATTAGAGTCATCTGATATAGGAGTGGGAGAGGTGTTCTCAAATGATAATCTTTTATCAGACTAGAATTACAAGGAAATATGATAATAATATATCATGTTATATAACTGGATAAGATTATTATGGTCTTATCAATTGATCTTAGGGTGGTAGTATAGCAGAGACAGAAGACAGTAGGGGACAAAAGGGAGTTCTTGAATCATAAGAATTATAAGTACAAAGAAAAGGAATGTTACTTACAACAATGGATTGCAGGCTTTTGAGTTCCAAGGGGTGGTATGAGGTAAGGATAAAACTCAAAAAAAAAGAGCTTCAGAAAGAGTCATTGTTGATAGTAAAAATGTCACAGGTACTATGATCTTAATGGAAATAAGTTTTATTTGGTCATCAAATGATGATTAAATACTTCCCATGGTGAAGGCATTGACTTAAGAACCAAAAGGGGGGAAAAAGACAAATAGGACACTATCTAAGGACCTTGGCTACACTTAAATATGTGAAGATGACACTGAGATGGCATACAGGTCATTGCACAACATATCTCAATGACAGAATTCTAGCTTACATATATTTTGGCTCTGAATCATGGCTGTATTTCTCATCTTTTTAATGTAAGCAGGAATGCTTTATGTATGTGGAAAATGTTAGTTGTTCTCATCTTTATACCTGATGTAATCTAACATTAAAGATTTTAAACATCGTACAAAAAATGTTTGGTGTGAGGTATGTGGGAAACTGACATTCAGAAAACATTTAAGGATTTTCAAATGTATGTCAACTAATCTTCATAGCAGCCCTAGGAGGTAAGCATTACTAGTCCCATTTTACAGACGGAAAGAAAAAAGTTTAGAGAGACTAAGTTAACTTGTCCTCTATCATCGGGTAAGTGGTAGAACCAACATTCAAATCCAGATCTTCTGACTCTTGGTATTGTCCCAGAGTAGCAACTGGTATTCAGATCATTAAATAGAAACAAGTATTTGAGTTTGGAAAGACAAGGCAGAAATCATGAGTGGTATAAGAAAATTAAGTCAAGCCAGGGAATAGAAACAGTGGAGCTAAACAACCAAGTAATAATATGGTATCTGCACCAGAAAAGACAGATCCAATCCATGGGGTGAATATAATGGGACAGAAAAATTTTAAAAATGTAGGGATCAGTTTAGCTAGCTATTTGCAGATTCCCTGGACCAGAGGCCTCTTAACTACCTATGTGGGGGCTTAGCCATGCCCATTAGTCTCTTACGGCAGCTGTCTTTTGCTCCCAATGGAGTCACCCTTTCAGGTTACTCCCTGTTCCAAGATGAAAGGCATGAAATGGTCTCTTGCCCTCTTTCCTCCTCAAACTACCTGCCGGACAACACACGCCTTCAGCATTGATTAGTGTTTGTTTTTCTTCCCCTAGGTTCATTAAATATTCAGGTTGTCATAAATCTCTCTCCATAGTGTATATGTGGAATACAGTCAAGGATGGCAGAAAAAAAAAAAAACATAATCTAGACAAGTGGCAAGAATGCAATAATTTTAAGTAAGTTCAAAATTGTCTCTAAAGTTCAAGTCCTAGTGATGCTATGAATTTACTGTGTCCTTTCTGAGTTGGTCAAAGCATCAGCACATCAAAAACTCCTCTTTATCACACCATTTCAGGTGCAAGTTTTCATATATTTGCATGACTTTTGATTATTGTCCATATTCCCCATCAGCATGCAACTCCATTAGGGCAAGCTTCCTAGTTTTTCCTATTCGTTGTATTCTAAGCATGGTGCATAATGTTGGGTACTTAATAGGTGTACGCTAAGTAGTTACTGTAAGCTTGACTGAATGAATGATGTTTTTACATTTTTGTATTGCATAGTTTTTTCATCTGGGAAATGGAAAAATGAAGCCAATCTCAAAGTGTTGACATAAGACTGGTTTTTAAATGTATACAATGTAATATCTATACCACACATACACACACACACATCTATATCAAATGCAGTAGGCACCAGAAATATGATAGGTGTTATTATTGTACAATGATAGGGTCTGTTTCTTAGACAGAACGGATACATTTCCTCTCAGATGGCAGCAAAATATTAAATATTGAAAATACAGGAAATTATTTTTAAAGGAAAGATCTACGAGAGTGACTGAAAAGATCATAGCATCATGATTTCAAGATGTGCCAAACTCAGTCTCAATTACATGTGTATTATCAGTCTCATCTAGGTTTTTCACAGATGTGCAGGGTAGATAAAAAAAATAAAAGTAAAAAGGAGGAGGAGTAAGAACTGCTAGATACCAGAGAGAAATGAAAATTGATGTGAACGTGCTGCTATAGCAACCTATTGGTTTACTGTATTGCTTGGTACTTAAGGCTTGAATACAATAAGCTATCATCTATTCCTAGGAACAGACTGAAGAATATCATGCATCAATGTCTCAGCCCCAAGGGGTATCTATCTTTAGTTGCACATTTGAATAAATTAATGTATTATAATATATTAGGACATTTTAATGATTTTAGACTTTATTAGGTATTTAAAATGTATGTCTTGTTTACTTTATCAATTTTAATGAAATTAATAATTTTAGATTAGAGACCTTTGGGCTGCCTTACTTGTGACAATTTGATTCACACAGGGAGGATATTGCCTTTAACTTTACATCAAGTAAACAAAGGCTATAGTGCGGGTGTCAATCCTCCTCTGACTGCAGTGAGTCTTGTATCCCTGACAACCTGGCCTATGACTAGATTTTTCCCCTCTGCTTGAACTGCTTTTCTAATATCAATGTGCCCATGATTAATGTCAAATTTCATCCCACAATATACGAACACAACCATTTTGCAGAGATCACATTCACAAAAAAGAAATCCTAGAAAGTCAGAACTGAGCAACAGAAACCAGCTTCTTTTCTGCAATCACGTATTGGGTTTACCGTGTCCTGCAATCTAAGGCGACAGATGAATTTTGTACTAATATTCTCTTCTCAATTTGAAAATGCATTAAAATGAGAATGGCTCTCCTTCATCATGATTGAAAAGCCACAACTCGTTTTTGCAACAGAGTGTATTTCAAACACCATGCTAGATGCTGGGAACACAACGGCAAACAGGGCAAAGCCCTCACTCTCAGGTAATAGATTATAGATTAGGAGGAGAGAGAGCAGTAAACAAGTTGAGTATCATTTAAAAAGTGCTTTGATAGAGGTAAGCACATGGGACCACATCTGGAGAGACTCCTTTCCAAGCAGAATGGGGTCCAGGTAGTTTTCCGAGAGAAAGTGATATCTGAATTGAGACAAAAGGACATGTGGAAGGCAGCCAGCCAAAGGTAGCCAGGATGGGTGTGTGTGTGGAAGGGGTTCATAAGCAAAATGGCCAACATATGAAAAGGCCTTAAAGATAGAGACCATGTCACAGTTTGTGAACTAAAAGATTTTAGGACAGTTATAACCTTATTGTGAGATGGTAGAATGGCAAGATAGAGAGGTAAACAGGGACAGGAACATGAAGGCCTCCCATGTCATACTGTGACGTTAGGACTTTCATCTGGGGACATTCAAGAATCCTTGAAGGGATTTAAGTAGAAAGTGATAAGATCAGATATTTATTTTGGAAATACTGCTATGAATTTTAAGAACACAACCGAGATCTAGCTGTCTATTGGTGGACCGTGTATGCAGTATCAATACCTCGATTTCAGTATGTTCTAAACCAAGCTCAGTGCAATCTCTCCCAAATCTCTTTTCCTATGTTCCCAGTTTCAGTTAATGACTTCACCATTCACCTTATTACTGAGTTGGAAAACTTAAAATTATCTTCAAATGGTCCTTTCTTTGTATCTAATCAATCACTGAAATATACAAATACTAACTTTTTCCTCTCTTGCTTTTTTAAAAAATATTTATTTGAGAGAGAGAGAGAGAGAGAGATTGTACGAGTGGGAGGGGCAGGGGGAGAGGGAGAGAGACTCTGAAGTAGACTGAGCACTGAGCGCTCAGAGCCTGACACACAGCTGGATCTCACGACCCCGAGATCAGGACCTGAGCTGAAACCAAGAGTCGGATGCTTAACTGACTGAACCATCTAGGTGCCCCTCCTCTCTTGCTTTTTAATTGCATAACTAATACCCTAGTTTAAACCAGATTTTGTATCTTTCCCATCCCAACTGCTCTGAGAAACATTTTGTGAAGACAGGGAATACATACTTTTACTACTCTTGAAAAGTTCTTTGGTGGCTTTCAAAGCCTATGGAATCAAGTCTAAATGTATTTAGCATTTAAAATGCTCCAAGTCTTGCCCTACCATGAATTTCTAACCCTACCTCCTGTTACACCTGATTTCACATCCTGTACCTCAAGGCATAAAAAAAACCCTCTCCACACAATGCTTACATTACATTGACCATGTTCTTTCCTTGCTTATGATTATTCTTGACTCCTTGCAATGTTTGGAAATACTATTCATTGGTATCAAGCAGAAAAGCTACCTTTTCCCTGAAGCATTTGTTAATGCTCTGATTTGCGTTGAATGGACCCCTCCTATCCACTTTCAAGGACTTGACTTAGGGCTCCTTAGGATCTTCTTACTTGGTCCTTATTTCATTTTGATTTTTATGACAAACTATAAGCTCTAAGTCAGGCAATGCAAACTGGACTAGCCCACTTTTAATTTTGTTTGACTGGCCCAAAGTTTTAAATATAATGTTTTGTATATATGTCTTGCATGGACGTGTGTTTTTCATTTCCCAGTAGTTGAAATGTTCTTGCTTATTTCATATATTTATCCTTTACTTCTTCCCTGGCCTGGAATGATAAAGGCATCACAGGGGTAACAAAACTGTATGGACAAGACTTAGGTTATAAAAAAAAAAAAAAGTGAAATTTCATCAAAATAAAATTATAGATAGATAGTGAAATAACATTAGAAACAGAAGTTTCTTCAATGCAGGAACTTAATTTGTTTTCAATCTTTTCCAATTATGTCACAGTTAAATGCCCAATGCATGCTTTTTGAATGAACACATAAAATCTCAGGTCAGCAAGGAAGATTATTTTTTAACATGGGATGGTAATGGGTTATTTCCAGTGTCCTTCTAAATCAAAATATGTAACTGCTTAATCTTATAAGAATGGCCTTACAAATGAGAAGATAAAAGAGAGAGAAAAAAGGGGGTAGAGAAAGAGAGAGAGAGAAAGAGAGGGAGAGAGAGAATGAATTAACTTATTTCTAGTCTCTTCTGAATAATCAAAGTTGTATAAAATCTACAAGAGGGATATCTTGACACAAGGCTCAGGAAATTGGGGGTTGGTTTTAGTTTTGTTTTTAAAAATCACTTTGTTGAGGTATAATATATACAACTCAATGAGTTTGGAGTAACTATACACCTGTGAAACCATCACTACCAAGTACATAAATATATCCATCACCTACCAAGGTTACCTTGAAATTAGATTTTATTTCCCATTCTGTACTTCCCTTCAATAAGTCATTTTACCTTTATGAAATATAGTGGTTTTTTTTTTTTCCCCTCAGGTATAATCTAGTTAGAATTGTATGGGGTGCCTGGGTGGCTCTGTCAGTTAGGCATCCGACTCTTGATTTCATCTCAGGTCATGATCTCAGGTTGATGAGATCGAGCCCCACGCTGGGTTCTGCCCTGAGCAGGGGACTGCTTAAGATTCTCTCTCTCTTCCTCTCCCTCTGCCCCTCCACCCCCTACTCATGCAACTGTTCTCTCTTTCTCTCTCTTGCCCTACAATAAAATTAAATTTTAAGAAATCTAGTTAGAATTGTGTGAGGAATGGGTAAGATAGTATACAGTGAGTTATATGTGTTATAAAATTACAAAGTCAGCAGGTGGGTAAAATTAGCATGTCATTAGAATTGCCCTTGAAAATTCCTTAAAATTCCTTATTTTAAACTAATGTACTTTACAAGAGTCTCCAAAATGGAGGGCAAGTACTCCGAATGGAGTACAAAGTGATCTGTTGGAGCGTGAAAAGAAAATAATAGAATGCCAATTTATGTTAAAATTGTATCTCATCTTTTAAAATTTATCTGCTACAGGTCATTTAATGTTTGTAAAATATTAGTTCAAAAGTGGATATACACAGTTTATAAATAAGTATTCATATACTGATAGTTTTCCCTAAGTTTTAAATTTTATTCATAGGGATATATATTTCAAAAATGTTGTGGACCATTGCTTTACATCACTGATCTACCTACCAAGTATGTACCATTATAAGATGGTAGTGCCATCCTACAGATAAAGGACTGGTATCCAAGATCTACAAAGAACTTCTCAAACTCAATACACAAGAAACAAATAAACAAATCAAAAAATGGGCAGAAGATATGAACAGACACTTTTCCAATGAAGACATACAAATGGCTAACAGACACATGAAAAAATGTTCAAAATCATTAGCCATCAGGGAAATTCAAATCAAAACCACACTGAGATACCACCTTACGCCAGTTAGAATGACAAAAACAGACAAGGCAAGAAACAACAATTGCTGGAGAGGATGTGGAGAAAGGGGAGCCCTCCTACATTGTTGGTGGGAATGCAAGTTGGTACAGCCACTCTGGAAAACAGTGTGGAGGTCCCTTAAAAAGTTAAAAATTGAACTACCCTATGACCCAGCCATTGCACTACTGGGTGTTTACCCCAAAAATACAGACGTACTGAAGAGAAGGGCCACATGCNACGCAACATGAAGCATCGAACTTTGCCTCGGAATCCGGGGATGTACTGTATGGTGACTAACATAATATAATAATAAAATTAAAAAAAATAAGATGGTAGTGCCATCTTCACAAAATGATACAAAACCCATGTTTTTGCAATACCTATTTAAACATTAGTTCATTAAAATTTAATTTATGTTTTTGGTTTTAATCCTAAATAAATATACTCTTCTCAAGCCATAGATTAACTTAATTTCATGTCATCAAAGATATTACTTGCTTAATAGTACTTTATGAACTTCACTGGATATAAGGAGTCTATTTCTTTCCATTATCAAGAAAAAAAAAGTTTAAATTTTTGGCTTTCTATATAATTGAACTCTGAACTCTGATTTTCCCAATACTAAAATGCATATGGAGTAAAATTAAGTCTGTGAGTACTGTCCCTACCAGGTACGTAAAAAGAGTATGTAGTGTTAAAAAAATAACCATTTTATACCAAAGGATAATATTTTAATAATAAGTGTATAACTTCAGTCATTCTCATGGTGCTTATCTAAACAGTGTAATAAACTAAAGGTCAAATGACTAATATTTCTAATGTAAAAAAAATAGGGTTTTTTTTATTGTTATCCATATCATCCATGAGAGAGAGAGTGTAGAAGCTTATATTTGAAGATAGTATCTGATGATTCTTAACTCTTGATAGTCATGTCCCAATTTTGCCCCTTCCACATTGAATAGCACCATCCTGTGTAACCAATAAGATATTACAGAAATGACAGAGCATATACGAGGTCATACATGGTTTCTACCTTGCTCTCTCTTGGATTACTAGTTCTGGGAAAGTCAACCACCATGTCAAGAAGACAGCCAAGCAGCCCTATGAAGAGGCAATTAACTGAGACCTTCTGCCTATAGCAAGAACTACCTTGTCAGGAATCGGAATGAGCGACCCTGGGAGCAGATCCTGCGGCCCCAGTCAAGCCTTTAGATGACCAGACAAAACCTGACTGCGACCTGATGAGAGACCCAGTGCCATTACTATTCAGCTAACCTGCTCCCATCTGACCCACAGAAACTGTGATAGTAAATGCTTACTGGTTTCAGTGGCTCAGTTTTGGGTTCATTTGTTATTTAGCAGGAGATAACTAAGAATGGTGGTGTATACAAGAGAAAGAAAGTGGACTGAGAGGTTAACAATAAAATGTGTCTTGATGGCATCTTTGAAGTTGAGAGCTCTTGGACAGGTTAAGTCTCTTGTGTCTCAGTTCTGTCATCAGTAAATTGAGGACAATAAATCGTGTCTCACAGAAGTCTGAACAATAGGGGAGATAAAAGAATTTAAAGAACCTGGAAAGTGATTTGTCCTCAGTAAGCATTTGCTTCTTTCTTTTCTTTTAAATTTTGCTTTATTTTGCAGGATTTTTAAAAAAAGGTTTTTAGGTTATTCTCAGTACACAGATATGGATTTTATAGGATGTGAAAGAACTATAGGCAGAGATGAGACTAAGGATGTTCAGTTATGGCCTCTTTTTTAATTTGTTTATGTTTATTTGTTCACATTTATTTGAATGAAGATCCAGCTTTGAAGATCTTAATTTTAAAGAGATGAGTTTTTATAAACATTCTCTTAAGCAGAAGTGAAGACAGTAAGTTATTTCTGAATATTTTTGTAAGCTTAAAGTATAAAATATCTCTAGGAAATAAAACTTCTCCAGGTCTTGTAAAAACTCTGCTACACTTTGACAGGGTCTCTGACAGCTTCATGTTTCTTTTAGTGACTTTGAGGTCAAGAAAACAGCTTGGAAACGTGCTGTATCCGTTTCTTCTCTGTGTGTCTACCTTGATTCCATTATTTCTGTCTTTGACTAAGTACATTCAGGAAGTGTAAGTGAGTGTTTGTATGTGCAGTCTTTTATTCTGCTAATTCATAAATGACCTGCAATGCCCTTACCCTTGCCATTTAACATTGACATTTCAAATTATTTTTGATAGTGTCTGAAGTGCCATGACCTACACTAGGTGCATGGACTCTGCATGAAGATTTGCAAGACTTCTTGAGTTCAAATTCTAGCTCTGCCACTAACTGTATGAACCTGTGCAAATTGCTTAAAAACACTCTGTGCTTTGGTTTCCCCCAACCAAAAGGTGACAATAATAATAGTATCTATCTTATAAGTTTGTGTGAAAATAAAATAAAATGGGTTAATGTCTGTCAAACAGCAGGTGCTTTTTACATAGATAGGTTTTCATGTTAATGAGGTAAATATCTGAATAGCCCAGAAGGTAGCATGGCAAATCCACTCAGTGAGTGTAACAACCATCATTCAGCAACCAGAACCCTTCTCTTTCCTACTCCTCGCACACACTCAAATTTGCTTCACTGTAATTTTGAGAGGACTTTATATACTCTTGTGGTATTTGATAGTTTGAGTATTTCCTCGAATATAACCTTAATGAATGACAGATGTGTACTTCACTCTGAAATGAAAGTATGTTTGCCTTTGATGAATGCATTTGATTTTCACAGCTCCCAGATTTTCTCTAGGCGTGTGAGTGTGTTGGGAAAGGGCATTGATTGGGGAGAATCAATCCACCTTCTTTAGCAGTGGCTCTAAACTCCTTTGAAAATGTAATAAAAGCTATAGTCCATCTCTCCAGTAGGAAAAAAGTCACTGAAGCTATGACTATGGACACCAATGGGTCCTTTGCTATTTTTGCTATAGGCCAAGAAAATTGAGTAAGGATTATTGTAGCCTTTTCTGACAATGGTTGCTGAATTTAGGAAAAGAAAAGAGAGAGAAATAGAAAAAAAAATCAGGACATTATTTCACAAAATACTGGAAACCAAAAGCACTTTAACAAAGGAGCTCTCACTTGTACTACTAGGGATAATTCTGATAGCTTGTAAGAAGGTCTGACGCAGATTCAAAAGGGACTTTGAGAAAAATGTAAAATAGTTTGTCATTATTTAAACTGTGCTTTGTGGAAGAACCAGGGATTTGGGGGGCTCTTGCAAGGGAGGGCTCTGAGGCCATGGAACTGAAGCTCCATTCACCCCACATCTACCAGAGAAGTCCTGCTTTCATAGATACTGCTTACTGGGCTTCCGCATAAGATTGTATTTGAAAAAAGGGCTTTGTAACTTACAGAGGATTGGAAACCACTTTTCTAGGTGTTTGTCCATATAGATAATCAATCACAAGCTGAACTTCTGAATCTGGATTATCAGAATCTGAAAAAGGTTATTGGCTGATATACAATATTGTACCATAGGACAAGGGTGACCGCAGACTAGTTCATCTAATTCTAAGTGTATAAAAAAATGGGGCTTCTATGAAACCCCAAAGAGGTAGATTTAGAAGTAGTAAAATGAATTAAAAATTGAGTACTCCAAATTACAGAAGAGGTTGCATAAAAATAGCTGCAAATAATTGATAAAAAGCAGAGTCGGTTATTCAGATCAAATGAGATAGTGATGGGGACGGTCTTTACTGTTAAGGCCGATGTTGAAGAGGGAGGACGTCTTCTACAAATCTCCTTTTGGTTACGGTTTAAGAAAAAAAGTACCTCCTTACGTCCCACCCACTGTCATCCACTACGGCAACATCTAAGCTCTTACGTCACTTCACTAGTTTTCAGTTCAGACATTTAGCTGTCATTAGTCATGAGCCATGGTATAAATAAGTAAACCTCATACATATATATGTTGAACAATATGGAATTGCCAATATGTAGCTTTTTTTGGACTAAAAATGGCAGTTTCATATGGCCCAACCATATGAAACCATTTTCTTGAACACATTCTTCCAACTAGTTTTGAGGCAAAAAATATATATTGCAGATAATACCCTCCCCTCTGCATTACATCTTCCAGTTAACCCACAGGGGTCCCACTCTTCTTTGATAGCTTGATAAGAGCAGCTGAAGAGGTCTGAATGAGCCTACTGGTTGAAAGTAAAGAGAAAGTAGTCAAGTCCTGTCTTCTCTTGTTCAACAGCTCTTGTCAAGGCTTTTCCTGGGGCTCCTCAAGGGGACAATCATATAGAGCTAAAGTTACAGCAGCCCTAAAATCCCCTTGGTTAGTCCTTTAACCATGTATTTTATCTCTTCTACAGGCCCTTTAGTGAGAGAATATCTAAAACACAGCGTTCTAGAAAATGAAATGTTAACATGCCTTGCAGGAGAGTAAGACAGGTGAAAGGGCTGAGACTTCTCAAGGAAGCCAGGCAGAGACAGCAGCTCCGATTGCTTTTGGAGTGCACTCACGAAAGCTGTGCCCAAGTCCTTTAAAAGCTGGTTTACTTCCCAAGTAAACATGGTTGCCAGCAAGAGCAATGGTGTGCTGGTTCAGAAAGGAGGGGAAGAAATGAAATGTTATCAGCAACGTGGGATTTGCAGGCATTTCTGTGATCATATAAAACCAAAGTGGACATTTCTTCTAGATGTTATTAGCTACTCATCCCTCCCATGTGGGCCCCTTCCGTTTGCCTGCCTGCAAGGAGGCTGCTGAGAATCATTCAAGCCAGTTAAAGAAATGGCTTCAAGTATCTGAAACGCAAACACATTAGCTCAAAGTGCTTGGAACACAGTAATAATCACAAAGTCCTTACTTCTTCTCTCCTTTGTACCATTCAAAGGCCGGAGGCGGCACACCTGCACCCTCGCATCTTATCAATCCACTGCGTCCCGGGGCCACGGTGCCAGATTTAATTTCCTGAATTGTAGGAGCGACTGAAAAAGAAACAAACAAAGAAACTGGTGGGTAAGTAAAACTAATCTTCAGCAGAAATATAACACACATATATTTTTATTCCTTCTATATTCAAAGCAATCTTATGCCTGATAGGCCAATGCATCACATTTTCAGTGTTTTATGCTTCTAATTCAAGACTAGTCATTTTCAGCTTCATTTTTCAAGTTGGACAATAGATGAATGTTCCCAAGGAGTGCAGAGTAAATGCAATACATTTTGGCCTTGCTTCCTGTTGGAAAAATGGCATTGTTGAGGGGAACACTTCATCTGTACTCCAGTCAAGCTACACTCCCATAATAGCTCTCATTTATTGAGTGATCACTGGGAGCCAGTCCCTGGGCTAGGCGCTTTATGTTCATGATTTCCTCACGGTAATACTCTAAACTAGATGGGATTACCCCAATATCATAAATGTGAAAACTGAAGCTCAGAGAGGTTAAATAATTTATCTAAGGTCACACAGCTATTTAGCTGCAGAATTCGGGCTTAATATTGGCATATTGACTTAGGCATATTGACTCAAAGCCTGAACTCCTTCATTATTCTGTGTTTTCTTCTGCCTGTTCCCTATGCCTTAGCATAGGGGTTTGTTTGTTTGGTTGTTTCCCCTATCTGAAATGCTATTGTTTTCCATTTCTACAGATGCGGCCTCGATTAGGTGTCTCCATCCTCTTTCCTGTTGCTCTGGTTGAAAATAGCTTTCCCTTGATGAATAGTTTATCTAAATCTCTCTCATACTGTGTACTTTCTATCTGGTATTGTAATTATTTATGGGCGTGCCAGGCTTGCTTGTTAGCTGCCTGAAGGCAGGGTGAGTATCTCGTCTATCTTTGCCTGTTCAGAGATCAAAGCAGATAACACGCTGCTTAAAAACCTTCTTTGTAGCATAGCCACTCCTTTACTCATCAAACAGTTGTTGAGCCATCAGTATATGCCAGACACTTCTTAGGGCACAAAGCAGTCCAACTCCCTGATGTGATGAAGTTTATGTTCTAGATGGAGGGAGGGATATGGAGACAGACTATAAGTAGTCAATAAAATAAATAATTTATACAAAATATTAGAAGTTGATAAGAAAGATGGTAAAAAAAAATTAGAGCAAGATAAGACGAATATGAACAAGTTATAGATTGCAATTTTATGTAGGGTAATCTGAGGAAGATTCATTGAGAAGGTGAGATTTATGTAAGACTAGGTGTAGATCAGTGAGTTTGCTCTGTGGCTGTCTGGAGAAAGAGACTTCCAGGAAGAGGGAACAGCTTGCAGTAAGCCTTTGAGGCTGAGGCAAGCCTGTTTGCTTGAAAAATACCAAAGATAACCATGTGGCTGAAGCAAAGAGAAAGAAGGGAGATTATCAGGAGATAGAGTGTGATGGTTAATTTTTTTTAAATAATTTTTTATTATATTATGTTAGTCACCATACAGTACATCCCCAGTTTCTGATGCAATGTTCCATGATTCATTGTTTGCGCATAACACCCAGTGCACCATGCAATATGTGCCCTCCTTAATACCCATCACCGGCTTATCCCAATCCCCCAGCCCCCTCCCCTCTGAAGCCCTCAGTTTGTTTCCCAGAGTCCATAGTCTCTCGTGGTTAATTTTGTGTCAACTTCACTGCATCGCAGTGTCCAGGTATTTGCTAAACATTATTTCTGGGTTCATCTGGTTCCGTATGGAAATAACATTCATATCAGTGGACTCAGTGAAGTGTATGGCCCTCTCCCATGTGGGTGCACACCATAGAGCCCATTGAAGGCCTGAATAGAACAAAATAGAACAAAAGGCAGAGGAAGCCTGACTGCGTGAGGTAAAACACTGGTCTTCTGCCCTCGGACTGAGGTTTATATCATTGGCTCCCCTGGTTCTCACTGGCCTTCAGACTTGGACAGAGTTATACAACTGACTTTCCTAGGTTTTCACTCGCATGCAGCAATTCAGGGGACTTCTCAGCTTGCATAATCATGTGAGCTAGTCCTCATAATACAATCTCTTTGTGTGTGTGTATGTGTGTTTGTAGGTAGATACGTATAAATATGTATGTGTGTATTTGTCTAGACATCTATAGATTTATATGTAAGTGTGCGTATATCCATATAGAAATATATCTATATAGAAATGTAGATATATATACACACATATATATTATTGGTTCTGTTTCTCTGGAGAACCCTGACTAATACATAGGGCCAAAGGATACAAGACCAGAAAGGACCTTGAGGGCCATTTTAAGGACTTGGCTTTACTCTGAGTGAAATGGTGAGCTACCATAGAAGAGAGATATAATCTGACTTTTGTTTCAAAGGTATTTTGGCTGCTGTGCTGAGAAAAGACCATAGTGAGGCCAGGAGGGAAGCTGAAAGCTTGTAGGAAGCTGGTGCAGTAAGCAAGGCAAGTAATACTGGCAGCTCAAGTTAGGGTGGCAGCACTAGAGGTAGTGAAAGTAATTGGCTTTGGAGTCTGTTATGAAATTGAAGCCAATGGGATTTTCCTAACAGATGTGAAAAAAAGAGAGTCCAGGGTGACTTCATCTGGCTTAACTGGAAGGTTAGAATACCTATTGCCTGAGATGGGTAAGACAATAAGTCAATGAGTTTTAGAGAGAAACATTAAGAGTTGTATGCATGTGTCATTTTCTTTTGATAGATTTTATTTTTTTAGAGTAATTTCAGTTCACACAAAACAGAGTGGAAGGTACAGAAATCTCCATATACTCCTTGCCCCAATACATGCATAGCTTCTCTGTTATCAACACTCTCTACCATAGCAGTACATTTGTTACAGGTGATGAACTTCCATCGACACATCGTCATCACCTAAAATCCATAGTTTACATTAGGTTTCACTCTTGGTGTTGTATATCCTATGGGTTTAGATGGAAGCATAATGACACTATCATTATAATATCTTACAAGTTACTTTCACTGTCCTAAAAATATTCTGTGCTCTGCCTCTTAACCTCCACCACCCTTCCACCCCTGAAAACCACTATCTTTTGTACTGTTTCCAAAGTTTTCCATTTTCCAGACTGTTACACAGTTGTAATCATAGAGCATGTAACCTTTTCAGATTGGCTTCTTTCCCTTAGTATTATGCATTTATGGTTCCTTCATGTCCTTTCATGGCTTGATAGATCAATTCCTTTTTGCACGGAATAATATTCCATCATCTGGAAGTACCGCAGATTATTCATCCATTCACTTACTAAAAAATATCTTGGTTGCTTCCAAGCATTGGCAAATGTAAACATCCACACACAAGCTTTTGTGTACGTCAGTATTAAGTTCCTTTGGGTAAATATGAAGGCGTGCAATTGTTGGCTCACATGATAAAGGCATGTTTAGTTCTGTAAGAAACTACCAAACTGTTTTCCAAAGTGGCTCTATCATTTTGCATTCCCGCCAGCAATGTATGAGATCGCTTGTTGCTCCACACCCTTGCCAGCATTTGGGGCTGCCAGTGTTCCAGATTTTGGTCATTCTATTTGGTGTGTAGAGGTATCTCATTGTTTTAATTTGCACTTCATTGCTGACAGATGACATGGAGCATCTTTTCATATACTTAATTGCTAACTGTATATCTTTGGCAAAGTTTCTGTTAAGGTCTTTGGCCCATTTTTTAACTGGGTTGTTTATATTCTTATTGAGTTTTAAGAGTTCTTTGCATATTTTGGCTAACCATCCTTTATCAGATGTGCCTTTTATGAATACTTTTCCCCAATGTGTGTCTTGTCTTTTCGGACTCTTAACACTGTGCTTCACAGAGCCAAAATTTCTAATTGTAATGAACCCCATCTTATCAATGATTTCTTCCATGGATGGTGTGTTCCTTTTGGTGTTGCAACTATGTCTATCTTCTATCATATCTATCTTCTAGATATGCATATCTATTTTCACAAATATTTTATTTTCTATCAACCTTTTTAACACACTACATATTTGAAATAACACTATGGGAAAGTGTTCAACACAACAGGAACCTTGAAAGTGCAAATACTAATTCATTCAGACAAATGACCTGAGTAAGTGTGCACTCTGGATATATTTTAGGTTTCTTTAGAAAGCAATAAAAAAGTACAGAGCTTAATGATTTTTCAGTATGCAGTGAATATGAAAACTATAAACACCTTACAACAGAACATTGCCTTTCCTTTAAAAAAGACCCTAGGAAATTCATCATTTTCTGTTAAGGGTGATACTTCACTTTGAAATTATAGCACCTCTATTTCTCTGTGGTATTTTTATTCTTAATAGTAAAAGTTCAATTTTTAGTTCTGGAAAGAAACTTGCAAAGAAATATTATTTTTTAAAGTGCTTGCTAATAACTTGGTGAAAAATAATAAAAAAGTGTTACCAAAAATATTTGAAGAAGAAAACGTTACGAGATAATACACATGCACGTGTATATATGTATATACATAGTATATACATAAATACATAAATATATATTATATACATGTGTATACATCTATGTGTGTGTATATGTCTATGCATTTGTGTGTATACATATATACATATACACACACAAATATATATATACACACTCTTTCATACAATATAAGAAATCATTTAATAAATTTAATTGTCTTTGTAAAGCAAAATTCACATCTCCCCATAAGAGGCAATAAAATATACAAAAGATATCTATAAATAAAACCCCACAAATTTGTCAATTATTATGATACTTTTTAGCTTGTGAGACGCATAGGTAGGACTGTATTTCCACTCTTGTTCTCAGAGGCTTTAATCTCTCTTTCTCTCCCTGTCACACTAAGAGGCCATAATCTTTTATAATATCTAACTATTATTGAAGATGAAACAACCATATGCAACAGGAGATCCATCACAAGCTTCTATTGATAACCTGGTTAGTTTAATTACTCTCTTGTTTGTCAAGGGGGCCATGACTCATTATAAACAAAACCATGAAATCCGGAACATTGCCTGAAAACCCATGCGTAATGAACCGAAATAAAATCTAATTTGTCATTCAAAGGCTTTTATGCAGTTCTTTGTGCATATGGCTCAACACTAGGTGTTTTACCACACAAGTTAAAGGGACATGATCCTGTTGTCTAGAGGTTCACAGGCTACTGTGATGGACACCGGAAATGGAAAGATACCTAAAATGTCATATGGAAGCACAGATGAAGAATGAGTCAAGAATTAACATTGTACATAAGAAAAAGTCCTAAGAACACTTTGTGTGTTAGTGAATTAAAGGGCTATGGGCTACGGGTAACCAATATGGAGAGGGGAGTCTGATATAGATTTTATTTTGAGGTTAAAATTATACACTTGAACTTGAAGGCTCTAGTGATTTTTCTTGGGGACATGAATGAGTCCTTCTTCATATTATTCTCCCTCTCTTAAAAATGACTGTTCAAGAAGTGGATTCACCTACTTACCTATTCTTCATTCCTTTATCAATTAAATATTTTTATTAGGGACCATGTTAATGAAAAAAAATGGTATTCCTGGCCTCGTAGGGCTAACATTTAGAGTGTGTGTGTGTTTGCATGTACATGCACGTCCAAAAGTAAGTAAGTAAATAAATAAATAGCAAGAGAGTTGTATTAACCGAGATGGGAATTGAGCACAGTAAAAGAAAAAGGAATGCCGAAATGTATTGTTTTCTGTGGTGCAGTCATGGAGTCCCTTATGGGTAAGGCAATATTTGAGCAGAAAATTGAATGATGAGGGGAAAAGAATCATGTGGCCATCTGTAGTAAATTATTACAATAAAAGGAAACAGAAAAGTGAAAGGCCTTGAGTTGAGAGCATGCTTGAGGTGGAAGCATGCTTAAGAGGTTTACGTAGCAGCAAAATGGTCATCACGGCCCGAGCAGATAAGTGAGAGGACGAATCTGAAGAGAAGATTGGGCAGGCAGCTAGGGCTCTGATTCTGTAGAGTCTGGTAGCCCCATGGTAAAGCCTTTGAATTTTGTTCTAAGGAGATGAGGTTTTGGAGATTTTCAGCAGAGTGACATGGCTTTATTAGCTTTTTATAAATATTCGGTGGTTGCTGAGTAGACCATGATCTGCAGAAAGGCAGGAGGGGACACAGGCAGAACTGCTAGGAGGATGCTGTAGTAATTTTTAGGATGATGAGAAAGTCATTGGCCAATCCATAAAAACCAAAAGAATTGAGAGGAAATTTAATTAAATAGATCATTGGTCACACTGGACCTGAGTCAACTCATTTTAGTTAACTGGCAGTGACAGGACATTTTTAGTGAAGTTCCAAGTTTATATCATTCTGAACTCTATTATTTTGTGTAAATAAAATAGTTATATGGCCACCAAAATGTCCGATCATACCTAGCAGGTTTCTTTTCTAGAGCACATCTCAGAGACCGTGATGTGCATGTATGCTTTATGAATATTTTATAGAATAAAGCTTTTTCCAAACTTATGAGACCATGGAATTGTAGAAGGTTTTATATTGAAGTCCCATGGGCCTAATTTTTCTTGGGATTTATTCTGGGTAGTATGTTGGACAGTGGGACTAGTAGATGTCTAAGATCTAGTCCACATCCTATGTTATGTGATTCATGACTTTTCAGGTCAACAATCACCCCTGGTTTAATAGGCTTCTATGTGCCCATAAGCTATAATGCACTCATGAATTTTATGTGAGGAAAAGGCCATGGTTATTTGCATCATAAGGAATAGTTGCTTATTTGCCAGAAATATATACCTCACAATAATTATGATTAAGTCTCAAACTGGAGCTATAACAAGGAATTACAAGTATGTTTAGTGAAGTTGTACAAAACACTCATTTTCCACTAAAAAAAATGTTCTGTGTTTTAAGAAATCATATTGAGCCCTTCCTAGAAGAGATAACCAAGGGGTAAAATCTGAATGATTGCTCCCAGAACCCAATTCTTTTACCATCATACTCCATTGATCTGTGAATTTTGGCCCCGACCCAGTAGTGTAAGTTTCTTTTATAGGGAATGGGAGTGTAAAGATGGGCGTCTACAAGCGTTTGTGTTTCTGGAACTGTTTTTTTTTGTTTTTTTTTTTTTCCCAATAAAGACAGTTTTTGTTTTGCTCAGATGTAACTTCTTCCAATTACACCAAAGAAGCAAAGACAGTGATTACTTGAGCCTCTCAAATTCATAAGTACAATGGCACCCTTTGGAATAGACTGATTCATGTGCACTGCTGAAATTTAGGAATACTGCCCTGATACCAAATTGTATATGGCCGTGAGCTGAAGCAATTGCATACTGAGATAAATAAATTTTAAAGAAATGTTACTAGACAGATGTGGGGAACAGCAAAGAACAGATGTTGGGAAAAGCCAGCAGTGAAAGGGTCAAGAAGGGGTATTTAACACCTGTGTGATTAGATGCTCATAAAAGAGGAGTCTTCCCTTTTCATTTACTCAGTGGGATTATTTCCATTCATTGTTTAGCCAGTCATTTCAGGATGAAGATAATTAAAGGTTCTTCATCCAAAACTCCAGGCTCTGCAGGTGCAAGCAACGGAACCTCTGCACTTGGCACCCAATAAGCCTAATCAAGATTCAAGTTTTCTTAGTTACATGACAATAGCCACAAAGACCTTCTTCCTCTCTTGTCATTCTCAGTGGGAGCTTTGATTTTGTACAAAGTCCTATTATCAAAAAGATGAGTGAATCCAAGAATTATTTTAATAGCCTTAGTGAATTTAGGTAGTTCAAATGAAACTCTGTAGCTCCAAAGGCAAACAGATTTGACACCATCCTTCTCCCTCAAAATGATGGACAATGGGGAAGGTGTCATATTAAATAGTTACAACAATAAGGAAGAGTGAGGAATAGTAAAGAGAAGCAAATCATGAGGAAATCTGTCCTACAGAAACTATGTAGGAAAACACTGTGTTGACCAGCCTCAAATAAACAGTCTTTGAAAAAAATTTAAGGTTTCCTGTACCTAGCAGAAAACACATCATATAAGAAGTGCTCAATACACAATTGTTACAGATGAGGATGATGATAGCTGAAAAATTTCTTCCTTGAAGATAGGTTGCACCTTAGGGTAATGAATAATGACAATCTTTCAAAGGCAGTCATGGATCTCACTGAACTGGATCACAAGGTCAATAAACCCTTTCCATGAAGCAAATATGTCCTTGCCTTATGGACTAATTTGATCTTAAAGAAAGCTGAAAACTCCATGTTATCGCTAAGAGAAAATTTTTAAAAATAATTTACCTAGTCAGATTAAAAAAAAAATCAAACTATTGGAATATAGTGGAAAAATAATCTTCATCACCTAAAGGACTTTCACATTGAATAACACCTCTGCTCAGTTTTCACAGGGGATGAAAAAAATACAGTTTGTAATGTACCTCCAGCTTCTCCAAGACCTTAAACATTTACACAGTCACAAAATAGTGCAGTGAAAAGGCTTTTCTTTGCAGCCAAACAAAAGTGGTTGTAACATTCACTATCTGAGTTACTTAACCCTTCTAAACCCCAGTTTTCTCATCCATAAAATAAATACTGCCTACTTCATAGGACTGCTGTATGGAAAACATAAAACACTTTATGGAGGCCCAGAAATAAACCCACAATACAGGGTCAATTAATCTTCAAAAAGAAGGCAAGAATATGCACTGGGAAAAAGATAGTCTCTTCAAAGTGTTGGGAAAACTGGACAGCTACACGCAAAACAATGAAACTGGACCACTTTCTCACACCATAGACAAAAAAAAATCCAAAAATGGATTAAGAACCTAAATGTGAGACCTGAAAGCATAAAAATCCTAGGAGAGAGCACAGGCAGTAATTTCTCTGACATTGGCCATAACAACATCTTCTACATATGTCTACCAAGGCAAGGGAAACAAAAGCAAAAATAAACTATTGGGATTTCATCAAAATAAAAAGCTTCTGAACAGCAAAGGAAATGACCAAGAAAAATAAAAGACAACATACTGAATGGGAGAAGATATTTGCAAATGACGTCTGATAAAGGGTCAGTATCCAAAATATATAAAGAACTTATATAACTCAACATTCAAAACCCAAATAGTCCAATTAAAAATAGGCAGAAGACATGAACAGACATTTCTACAAAGAAGACATACAGATGGCCAACAGACACATGAAGTGATGCTCAACATTACTCATCAGGGAAATGCAAATCAAAACCACAATGACATACACCTGTCAGAATGGTTAAAATCAAAAGCTCAAGGGACAAGTGTTGAGGATGCGGAGAAAAAGGAATCCCCCTGCACTGTTGGTAGGAATGCAAACTAGCGCAGCCTAGTAGAAGACTGTATGGAAGCTCAAAAAATTAAAAATAGAACTACCCTGTGATCCAAGTATCACGCTACTGGGTGTTTACCCAAAGAACACCAATACACTCATTCAAAGGGATACAGTTACCCCAGTGATTACTGCAGGATTATTTACAATAGCCAAATTATGGAAGCAGCCCAAGTGTCCACAGATGAATGGATAAAGAAGATGTGGTATATATATCATGGAATATTATTTAGCCAAAACAAAGAATGAAATATTGCCATTTGCAACAACATGAATGGAGCTAGAGAGTATAATGCTAAGTGAAATACGCCAGTTCAGGGAAGACGAAAACTAATGATTTCACTCACATGTGGAATTTAAGAAACCAAACAAATGAACAAAAGAAAAAAAAAAGAAAGAAAGACAAACCAAGAAACAGACTTTTAACTATAAAGAACAAATAGAGGGCTCCCAGAGGGGAGGTGGGTGGGAGTGGGTGAAATAGGTGATGGGGACTAAGAGTACACTTAACTTGATGAGCACTGAGCAATACATGGAATTGTAGAATCATTATATTGTACACCTGAAACTAATATAACACTATATATTAAGTACACTGGAATTAAAAACAAAAATAAACTTCATGAAACGTGCTACCTTAGTGCTTTGCACTAATTAGCAGCCAATAAAAATATTAGCTATTATTAAACAGGTATTATTACTAGTGAATAGGACATCACAGCTATTCTACCTTTAAGAACATGAGATCATGATAAGATATGGATAGAAAAGGAACTGATTTTTAAAAAATTAATTGTCTTGGTATGGCAAGCATGTTTGATTAATTTAATTAAAAGCTGTACCAGTATCACTTTTTACTCCCCCAGAATTCCATCCATACCCTGCTTTTTAATTGTAGTTAACCAAAAAAAATCTTCTCTGAAAGACATTTCTGGTAGACCTTGTCTAATTTCTCAATGACCAAAAAGTAAGAGGCTTGGGTTCAATAATGTGATAGAACATCAAAAGCGTATAGAACACAAGGTGTTCTTTCTAGAAATATATGCAATTGTGGACATTATGTGTTAGGGCATATAAAAGATCAATGTATCGATTCAGTTAAGCTTATGATTAGATCATTTTCGCTTTCACATGAAAGACAAAGAAAAGTGGAATTTCACATTAAATTCACATGAATTTCACATGAAATTGACTTCAGTTGTTTTATTAAAGGCTCAATATCCATCTTAGAGTACCAAGCTGTGATCTCTGATTCCCTTATGTTTGCACAGGTGCATAAAAAGCAAAATATTTTGTAAAAAAATCCAGAGCTAAGATATATAACTGCATAGTAAGTCTGATTTTAGAGGCATTGGTGAAGGCCCTTGCACTGTCCCCTTAAACACTCAAAGAAAAATCTGTGCATTGCTTAAAATGACAACATAAGGGATTCTTTTCCTAAACTCATGGTTTAATGCTATTATAATATTTAACTCTTTCAAGGAGGTTAAATATATTGATGATATGACTAGTGATAGTCATTTATATTGTGGTATGAATGATCAGATATTGTCTTGATTATGAGTGTACATCTGTTACAGGCCATTGAAGGATGGATGGTTGGGTTATCTGTGACTCATGAAGTACATAAAAGAACAGTAAGGAGATAAAGTGTTATATATATAATGAGGAGTTTGTTGGTGCTTAGGCAGAATTCATTCATATCATGCTTTTGGCAAGGGTCAGCAGTAGGGAAATTACAGCTTGAAGTAGCTGTCCCCTTATAGTCAGCAATGCTCACTTCAGTGATGCATCCACTGTAAAATATGTCTGAGATTTATTGGGCCACCAGCTGTATCAATAGGAATTAAATGGTTCACTGTTTTCCTAGCTGTTCACCAAACTTTCTTTCTTTAGACTTTATTCATGATTTGATCTTCTCTCTGTTGTCAGTCATGCTGAAATTATAGCTGAATGTGATTGATTTGGATACAGTGGACGAGTTTGCAAGAATTTTGAAGCTGGGACTCTCCAAAGGCATCTCTGGTCTCAGCACGTATGATCTTGCAACACAAGTTGCTCATCAGTACAAACTTTCTGAGTCCCTAAATTTTGCATGCATTGTTTTCATGTTGAAGTGATTATGAATTTCCTGATATAAAAAATTATTTCTTAATGAATCCCTCCAAAATAAAGATTAGAAGAGTTCAGATGCTCTCTTTAGATTACTTATAAAACATGAAAATATTCTTGGGAATCTTTTTCTCATGGGGAAAATCTTCTAGCTATATTAATCAGTCAAGATATGTTATTTAAGCTTCTATTATGTTTATTGTTATGTTTTAAGTCATAGTACATTTTCAAAGATTAGAACTGATCTGTCAGAATAGAAATAAACTAGACATAGAAATTTAAGATTTTTTGCAATCAATGTAAAAAAATGACACCAAGAAAGATGTACTTGGTAATAGATGGGGAAAACATTGGTGGAATTTTTCCTCAGGCTCATTCTCACCAGATCAAATTTCCCTCTGACTTCAGGGCCAGCTTGCTCCAAGGACCTACTAGGAAACCCAAAGGTACCAGGGAGCCTTGGGCTGGTATGACTTCTACCCTCTGTGAATAATCACTGAATCATATTTCTTAGTTGACTAAATGGTTTATTATTTTTTCTTGTTTCTGTGGCCTTCAATAATCTTAAAATAGCACATTTAAAAAGTTGATTAAAATTCAGTTGTTAAAATTATTTAATTCTGAAAAATGAATAATTCATATTGCTAATATATTCCAAAGAATTACTTTCCAAACACACTGTCTTGGAGGAAGAGAAAAGAAAGGCTTTGAGTAACTAGAAAAAAAAAAAAAAGGGAAATTAAGAAAAAAAATTAATATTATAGAAATAGAGTTGTAAACTACCTTTTCTTTTTGCCCACTGCCCTCAAATGCATGAGGGTAAATGTGAGAAGTCTAGCAAGACTATAGGAAATGTGCTAAGTGAACGACATTTTTCAAAGCTATAGGCACAGATTCCCTAGTAAGAAAATGAACATTCAATGGAACCACTTCTACCTGTCCATTTATTTTGAGGTGGTAATCAGCTGTGTGCTCATACCTGCATCCTGGAGTTTGTACTGTTACAGAATTTCTGTATGGTTCAAAGAGTAAAGAAACAGAGGTCATGACTGTGAAACAAGACGTGCTTTATCCATCGACTTGCTCTGAACTTACGAACAAGGAGAAAAACAGCATAGCAAGAAGGGATACTAGTTGTAGAATTGAGAGGTAATTTTTCTTCCCATCTGAAAAACAGTTTTAGATACTTCTATTTATGGAGAAAGAGAGCTAGATCAGAACAAACACAGTAAGTAGTAACTAAAAGCCAAAGAATAAGAAGACATAAAGTAGGAGAGACATTTACCTACAAATAAGGTATCTTAGAGAAATAAAAAGATGTGGGAGGAGGGGTGGCAGAAAAACTGTAATTTTCAGAAACAATAGTATAGGTGTATTTGAAACTACAAATGTTTAACAAGGGAAAAAAATGTCACCCTTCCTAAAATGATTAAATAAAACGTGGTATGAGAAAACTCTGCCTAACAGCAAAAGTAATTTGACAACTGAAGGGTGTGTCAGGAAAGGGAAAATCTGACAGACAAGTAAGAATTTCTATGTCAGCAAGAGTAGCGCATAAATAAATTATTAGAGAAAATGTTTAGGCTCTTTCCTCTTCTGTTCAGAAATATATATATGCCTAAAATGCAGCTGATACCCTCCTTATAATCTCAATCTTATTTACTGCCTCTTAAGTCAAAATCACTAGATTTCTCACTATTTATTGCTCTCATCCTGCAAAGCTTATCTGTGCATTTGATGAACAGTTACTATTGCCATTTCATCAATGTCATTACAAAACATTTCCAAGTCTTGAGAGACTGTAATCTTGTAGATTCTGCCTTTAAAATGCATCTTATCACTCCTTACCACCTCATTGCTATCATGCTGGTGCAAGCCAGCATTACCTCTGGCTTGAAATATTGGAAGTTTCCTAACTGGTCCCCCTGCTTCTGCCCTTGTTCTCTAGATTGGCCATTCTCAATATAGCAGCCATAGCGTTTCTGTTAAAACAAGTCAAATCCTCATTCTTGCTACTACACAACCGCAGTCTGGCTTCCCTTTCAGTTCAGAATACAAGTCAAATTCATTACAGTGATCCACAAAACCCTAAACGATCTGGCTCTCCTGCCTTCCCTTTGACCACATTTCTGTTCTTTCTTCCCCAATCTTCTCTGGCCACACTGAACTACCTGATATTCATGGAACATATACCAAGAATGTCCCCACTCTAGGTTCTTTATACTTGGTACTTCATCAGTCTGAAACGCTCAGCCTTCCTACATCTTCATTTCTTGCTTGTGTCCACATTGCCTCTAGTTTGTGCTCCAATTCCACCATATTGAAGAGGACTTTCCTGTCCCTCTATATAAAATACTACTACTATTCCCTTATCCCACAACTCCTTTCTTAGCCATCCTCATTGTTCTCTGTACCAACAATTTCCATCTGACATAGTAGGCATTTACTTTTTTATTTGCTGATTGTCTCTGTTCCTTCCCTGGAAAGTACAATCCACAAAGAAACAGTCTTGTTTTGTTCAACAATGTATCCTAGACTAGTGCCTGGAACATAGTAGGCACTCAATAAAAAGTAAAAGATATATTATTGCTGTTGAATGAATAAAAATTAAAACAACCATTCAACTCTTTGTTACAAAAATATGGCATATTTTGATGTAAGCCAAGGCAGATGTCATAGTGTCATTTCTCTTTGCTGAATAGAAAATTTCTGTAGCATTTTCATTTGTATGTTTAAAATTTCTAATAGTGTGTGCCTATAAAACGAATAATGCAATGTCTGCAAATATATCACCTTAACGTTTTTGGTAAGTTTTGCTATATAATAATACCTTATGTTTTTTCACCCCTTCATACTGAATTAGATTAATATATATCTATGTGTGTATATATGTTTTTAATATATAATAAATATGTTTTATATACTTCTATAGTATATATAAATATGTGCTATATTATATATGTAATTAAATTTAATGTATTCCTTAGAGTACTTAGATATGACTTATAATCAATCATCTGAAATTAAATGGTTAATTTTAGTGTTTCATTTTTATATATTATACAGTATCACATGTAACACTATATAACTCAGCCTAAAATACAATATAGATGGGCGCTGAGTTGTAGAAAAAATTCAAGCAGTATTTCTATCACACTACCCAATATACTTTAGTTCAGAAAGCAATCACAGATAAACTTTACGCTTATAATCATCCATGTAAGAAATAATAATACCATGTAAGAAATAATACCATGTAAGAAATAATACCATGTAAGAAATAACCACTACAACTTAGTGACAGGTTATCAATATCGATTTCTCAATCATGTGTCTTAGTCTCTGTCATATCTGTAATGCCCATTAAGCAAAGCAGTCATATAGTCAAGTCTGTCATCAATGGGGCTAGGAAATATCCTATGTACATTTGGAGGGGGATGGGAGATAATTTTGCCAAGGAATTATCCAGACCATTACTTGTAGGTAGACTTTTCTAAAGTCATTCAGGCTCAAAGTCGCTTCCATACCAAAGCCAAAGAGAGCTCAGTGGGTGTGCCTTGAAAAGGAAAGTTTGTTTCATTTTCTGCTAAGGAAATGGAGTGTCTGAAATGAATTGTGAATTTTAGAGTGATGTAATGTGAGTGATTCTGACTGAAGACCTACTGCAGAGAACAGAACTGCCATGGAAACCAAAAGGACAGCAGGTGCTAGGCAGACCAAGTGCTGTGGAAAGGTAGCATGTCAGGAAGGTGTTATTAGAGCACCCAGAAAGGTTGATATGAGGACCCACCCTAGGAAGACTCCCTACTTCTTCAGCTGCCTTAAATGAAATGCATTTGAGAACTGGAAGATATTTTTCCATGTTCATATGCCATCTACAGATTCAATATTTATTCTGAGTTATTGTCTCTTCTCTTATTCATTAATTTACTCAGTGCTATTGGTCGAGGATATATTAAAATGGTTCTTAGAGCAGCTCAGGGCTCTAGTGAAATTAGGAACTGGCTAATAATGTGTCCTAAACTTTTGTGTTTCTCTAAGGCCTAGTCCAGTATGAGGAAAATGGCAGACACTTCAAAAACATTCATTGAATAAATCAATGTGATGAATGAATGAACTCTATAAAATACTGGGATTCTATGATCTTACTACAATTTATACTCCAGCTTTTTTCAACTTCATATGGTTAAATTCTAATGAGTTACAGTGTTAATGGGTTTATTAGGTTCATGTAATACATAAGTGATACTTAATGGCATTCATACTATATGATCAAATGTTGATATCAATGGCATTTCCTAATAATGTACTAATAATGTACATTCTTAAATAATTTCTTTAATAAATTAATTTTTAGTGAGAAGGGATATGGAAATAGAATTTCTGGGCATAGTTCATCTGAAATTTAATCTAAAGCTAATAATTTCTCTGGAAAAGTCATACACTCTAGACATAAAGGGCTCTATTTTGATTAAAAAAATGGATATGCTTGCCAAGGAAAAGAGTATTTATTTTAACAGAAATCTTTGTTATTAGTTGAATCTGAAGCATACATGAGTCCAAACAAGTATTTACTTTGTGTGTAAGTTGCAAGATTTGAGTATAGTCCCTCCTTATTCACATTTCACAACCTCCAGTGGATGTCTGAAATCTTGGATGGCATAGAACCCCAAGTAGATTACGTTTTTCCCGTACATAGATACCTAGGATGATAATTTAAGAATTAAGCACAGTAAAGGATTAAGGACAACACCTAATAATAACATAGAACAATTTTAACGATATACTGTAATAACAGTTACATGGATTTGGTCTCTTTCTCTCAAAATATCTTATCATACTATACTCACCATTATTCTTCCTGTAATGATGTAAGATGATAAAGGGCCTATGCGATGACAGGAAGTGAGGCGAATGATGTAGGTAATGTGATCTAATGTTAGGGTTCTTTTTTTCTTTTTTAAGATTTTATTTATTTATTTGACAGAGAGAGAGAGAGACAGCCAGCGAGAGAGGGAACACAAGCAGGGGGAGTGGGAGAGGAAGAAGCAGGCTCATAGCGGAGGAGCCTGATGTGGGGCTGGATCCCAGAACGCCGGGATCACGCCCTGAGCCGAAGCCAGACGCTTAACGACTGAGCCACCCAGGCGCCCCTAGCGTTAGGGTTCTAAGACCTTCTGATCACACGTCAGAAGGAGGATCATGTACTTCCAGACCATGATTGGCCATCGGTAACTGAAATCCTGGAAAGGGAAACTGCAGATAGAAGCAGACTACTGTATAAGCTAGAAAGTTGATCTGTGTATACTGGGCATACTGGAAACTGTTTATGTGTTTGTTTATAAAAGACACAGGGCAGATTTTTTCAGAACAATGTTAGAAGTGATAATATGTGCTGCTTCTTTGTCATTTTGGCTAAATGCTCCGTTTAGTATTTCTGCCTGAATTTGAGTTCACCATTTTTTAAAATGGAAATTCACAGTTGGAGGAGAGTATGATTATAGTGGAGAAAGTATAAAGAGTGGTCAAGATAATGCTCCCCATTGAGTCTATTATCTTCAAGCTCTTTCCAGTGTGTTCCACTATGTGCCCCATGAAATAATGGTCCATCATGGTTTTTATGATTTTCTTACTCAAGTAATCCTACGAGGTGGCTTCGTAATAGCATCCAATAAAAGTATTTTAATGTGGTGTGTGTGGTGTGTGCGGTGTGTGCGGTGTGTGCGGTGTGTGTGGTGTGTGTGGTGTGTGTGGTGTGTGTGGTGTGCTTTAGCTCTGCTTCTTCTAAAATGGAAATAAGTCTGCATTTGGTAACTGAACCAAATGTGTCCAGGGCATTTTAAATGCATAATTCACAAAGACCAAAAATGGTAGAACAGTGCACAGACTCTACCAGCATTCATTCCGCTATGGAAAATATGCAAAAACACTAGGTAGAGCAGGTTTGGTCTTTTAACATTTTAATGAGTTTTGGGACTTTCATGCATATTAGTTATGTTGCCCTAATTACTCATTATAATTCTAATGTGCATTTTATATTTAATTACATTGCTTATAAAGATTTGGTATGGACAGTAAATTATTATAACTAGCACGTGCATAATGATTATGAACTGAATTTATTAACTTTTATACCAGCATTTAGTGTTGGTAACTTTCATTTTCACCTTGGTGATTAACCACATTGTCTGATTAAACAAATATTTGTGTGGAATTAATTGTAAATGACAAAGAACCATGCCCAATTTTTTGCTTTTTGCCAATTTTCATCAAACTTTATTTTTAGTTTTCTTAGCTTATTTCATTGCTAGACAAGCTCATTTCAAAATGTGAAAGTAAATATTATTATTTTTTCTTAATTATTTAAAAGATTTTAAGCCTGTTAAGACATTTCATCAGGGAGCTCAATGTCAGATGATTAGAAGCTTTCTGTTAGGATAGGTAAAATAAGTGCTTTTTCTGAGATGTTAGCTCATACACATCCTAAATGTAAAGGTATACATTTAAAAAATAATAATTCTCACATTTTGTAAACATCGAGAATAGCTGTCTTCTATCAACAAGATTTTCTCTTCCCATCTGGCATTTCCACAGTCTTAGATGTTAATTCTTTGCCAAATTGTTCATATTAAAAAAAAATACACATACACACAACAGCTTCAGATTCATTTTCCATCCTTGAAATTTCGTACAGGGCTCTGTATCAAGTGGGCAGTCAATACATGTTAATTGATAATTAGGATGATAATAAGCTTTTCTTGTAAAAATTCACATTCACTTAGAGGGAAATAAAAATAACAAGAACCTGAATGTGAATGAAATTATAACTTTATCAGATGAAGTCTATATTTTTGGACTCTAGTTAGTCTTATTCCTAACTCAGGTAATATTTACTTTCAAAGAACAAAGGAGGGTAGGAAAGACAAAGATGAGACAAGAATTAGTGAGGAGGTTTTTAACTGAAAAATTCCTTTATATAGTATAGCAGTTAAGACCTTTGTATTAAGAATCCATTTAGGATCTTAGCTTATGACTATTTACTAGCTGTGGGATGCTGAGCAAATGTAACATTTTAAAACTTTAATTCCTTCCTCTGTAATACAGGGATGGCACAATCTACCTCAAAGACTTGTAGCAATTCAATGAAGAGGTTGTACATGAAGAAAGTACAAGGAAGGCCTGGCATATAATGAACATTTGAAAATTTGAAACTGTGAGGCGCTATCACACAAATGATAGTGATTGTTTATTTTGCAGAGCAATATACGTAGCTAACATTCATCTTCTTGAATGTCCTCCAGTATCATCTATCCACTGATAAATGTACTTATGTATGTACATATATAATTATGTAGGCACAGATGCATTCGATATTCATTTATATATAGGTGCATAAGTATATATGTATACATTTGCATAGATTTTTAAATTAAAAACCATTAATTTGTTATCTGTTGACCACTTAGGATATAGATATAATAATCTCATATGCCATCCCATTGTTTACTATGTACTGAAATTACTAGTTCACTCTTTGAGTTACTGTTATAAAAACAATCATCTATAGATTATATGACACTTATTTATATATATATTAATTGATATCATTGAATTTCTATAAGTATTATTAATAATGAAGTCATTGGATTATTTTATGGAAATTATAATATACCATTATATACAGAGGAATATACATACAGCTATGTAGTAATATAGTGTTTCATATTTAAAAAGTAATGCTATTATCTCCTTTAGTACATTGTAGTCTCTAAGGTAGAATTTATTCCTTAGTTACCTTTTTTTTTCCTTGCATATAGCAAATATTTACTGAGTATTTATTGCATGTCAGATACTATGCTATGGCCTTAGCAACTAGAACTATGCCTTACACATAATAAATTTTGTAATCTGAGAGAATAGATGAGTGAGTTATAGTTTGTCTACTGTATAGTCTAATGACTTATGGGAAAGCTTTTTCAAGATTATTTTTCATTTAGTAGGCTGTTCTAAGAGCGAAACATAATGAACTGATAGGTGAAACTTCCTATCAATCCATTAAATATTTTCATTGTAAGATTTTCTGAATATTTATATAATTTCATGAATTAATTAATAAGGTATTTTGTTAAGAAGTAAACATAACCACATACCTTTTTTAAAAGTATTTCCAACAAGATTTAATTCTAAAATCTTAAATTACTTTGAAATTGAGCTTCTGCCTAATTGTACATTGTGTGTGGTAACATGGCCATACTAGAGTCAATAAAAATGCTTCCTGTTTTTTACCAATATTTTTGTCATCCATGCATTTCATCCAACATGCCCCTGGTCTAGAAATGAAATGTTAACACTAGGAGCTCTCCAGGTCACCTACCCAGTGATGGTATGGGGGA
Organism: Ailuropoda melanoleuca; assembly: GCF_002007445.2. NCBI lineage: Eukaryota > Metazoa > Chordata > Mammalia > Carnivora > Ursidae > Ailuropoda > Ailuropoda melanoleuca. The sequence goes on from NC_048219.1 coordinate 44,140,458, forward strand.
AACAAAATGAACTACACCAGACGGACTCCAAGTGCTGCCACCAACATCCCACATATGAACTTGGAAGAAAAGTAGAGTGTGAGAGACAGTTGCAAAGAGTATCAAACTCACATTCAAGAGCCATTCAGTTCTGCCTCCAGTGATGGTACACCTATGGTCCCTGACAAGTCTATCGTTACTACCAATCTCCTATTTGGTTAAGACAATTTTGCGTCTTTTTTGTTAAAAATTAACGACGTAAGTCTATGTAAAGAAAACTTTTGTTTCTTTCTCATCTTATTTTTTCAGTCTTAAAATAATATGTTGCCTTTAAAGACTCCTCAAATAGAACAACACACAAACCCCCCAAAAAGGGGGCTGGAAGTGCCTTTTTGATACCTGGAGTTCCTTGTCACTGGTGGATGTCACAGAAATTCTTTGTCATCACTTCAGTAAATATATACTAAAGTCCCTTGGCAGTCAATGATCTAATATTTACACTTCTAACTTTTACTGAGTGACTTCAAAGGCCCATTACTTGTACTGTTGGCAATTTCTCTGTGGTGCAAATTGAATCTTGTGTGACTATATTGCAGGTAAGGTGGACTGGAGGAATTTGAGTCTAAAATTGTGAAAATTGGCTCAGTTCAGTTTAGCAGTCAAGGGTTGAACTATGGAAGTTTCAAGAGGAATGGAAGGTCCTAAGGGAAGGGATTAACTCAATTGCGAATTGGGAAGAAATGTTCATTCCCAAAGGAAGGTTCTTGATTTAATATATTTGGCTTCTTTCTACTCATATGCTCACTCCTACTCAAAGAAGAAAGAACAGGGATGCCTGGGTGGCTCAGTCAGTTAAGTGTATGCCTTTGGCTCAGGTCATGATCCCAGGTCCAGTCCCCTGTCAGGCTCGCAGGGAGCCTGCTTCTCCCTCTGCCTGCTGCTCCCCCTGTTTGTGCTCTCTCTCTCTGACAAATAAATAAATAAAATATTAAAAAAAAAAGAACAACTGAAATTTGTAAGTATAGAAGAGCAATGATTATTACAGATGGACGCTTCTTTCTCTCTGCCCTTGGGTAGCTGTATTCCGCTCAGTAACTCCACGAAGGAGCTGTCCAAACAGCAGGCAGACTGTGCGGAGAGGTCTATGATTTTCCAGGTGTGTCTATAAGTGGAAGGTAAGTTCACTTCTTGGAATGTTACAAGCCAGTGCATTGGGCCAGAAACCTTGAGAAATAGACAAGGAGATGGATTTAAAGAGCATTCAGAGAAAGAAGGTTTTGGAGGGGCCAGGCTATTTTGGACTTGGAATTATAGGTACTCTGTGGGTAATTTTTAATAATTTTGTGGTTGTCTTCGAACTGCTCTGACCAAAAATGCAGACTTAGGTTTTAGGTGTGGGTCCTATGGGATGTTCAATTAGCTTGTGGGTCTTTGTCCTGGATCCATGTCCTGGGAAAATGACTTTTATGATACAGGTAAGCAGAAATATTATATAGAAATGAGGTCATTTCTAACAGGAGTCGCCTGAGTATGCAGGCAAACCATGCCTGAATTAAAGCAAAGAACAGGTGGGCCCAGTGGGTGGTCTCAGCAAAATGTTAGCAAAACACTGGACCAACTTTGGCAAACACAGGCAGTGCTAGGGGGCCTTGGAAGGCACCAGCCAAGCTGGCTACAATGTGTAGGCTTAACTTTGAACTCTACTGGCACAAGTAGCCTGGTTATGTAGATGATGTGGGATCTCCCATACTTCTTTTTTTTTTAAAGATTTTATTTATTCATTTGACACCAAGAGAGACAGCACCTGTATACAGAGCACAGGCAGAGGGAAAGGGAGAAGCAGGCTCCCCGCTGAGCAGAGAGCCCAAAGCGGAACTCAAATCCACAACCCTAAAATCATGACCTGAGCCAAAGGCAGATGCTTAACCAACTGAGGCACTTAGGAGCCCCGGGATCTTGCATACTTCTAATGTGATTTTCAGCCAGGTACAAGGTGAAAGGCCAGATCCTTTTCATTGCAAAGAACCTGAATTCCCAAATAGGTAGAAAGTGCCAGTTCGGCTGTCACAAATTTTGTTTCTCTTTTACGTTTTGAATTTATGGCAGGACTGAAAGAGGAGACTCTGAAGGGGCTAACCTTGGAAACACAAGGTTTGTCCACAGGTCCTTAAGAGTCATTTCCCACTATTGTCTCACACTGAGTCTAGACTTATTAATTACACAGGCTTAGGAAATGGCTTTTGATTGCTGAGATCCAAATTATTACTTTATTCAGGGAAGAGTCTTAGATTTTATCGATATATAAAAGGAACCCTTAATATAAAGAGAATATTCTATCTTCTTGGATGGAAGTAGAGAAATAATTCAATAACACTGATGCCTTTTTAAAAAGTGGTTTTGAAAAGGCCTGGGCAGAAATAAGGGATCAGGTTTGCTCAGGAAGTTAAGGAAAAAAATGGAAGGATACAAAATACTTGTTTCAATCATAATGGAGGAGCAATGGATGAATGGAAACAGGAAAAAAAAAAAAAAGAATCCAGACTAATTAAATGGTAGAGCCAGTCCAAATAGATCTTAAGGGGGAACATGGCATACTAAAAGCCTAAAGACAGTGATATATAGGAGAAAAGGATATCTGGTTTCAACTGCTTTCAGTCAGGGTTTCACAGAGGGGAGATTTGTTTAATTACTACTAGCTCAAAACAAAACAAGCACCTCTCCTGTTCCCTCTTCAAAAAAATAAAATTATCATTTTGGCTGTGGGGTGAATCTAATATTGGAGGAGAGAGAGAGAGGATGGGAGAGAACAGTAAGAAACATATTATAGTAATCAAGGTCAAGGTACAGAAATAGATTTCCAGTGGTAGGGATGCAAAATGAGAAAGGATTTAAGAAAATTATTTGAGAGGCAAAATGGATGGTTTTAGTTATAGATTAGATATGAGGAGAGAGGAAGATGGGGATGTTAAAAATTACTCCTGGGTTTTTGGCTTGCACAATTGGATGGATGAACGTGACAGCAGAAAATAATGCAAATGGGTTGATGACAGAATGAGGATAGGAATCCTAAGTTCAGTTTGGGAGCATACTAAGTTTAAGATGCTCTTGAAACATAAGGATCAATATCAGATGAAGAGATGGGTAGAAAGGTCTAGGGCCCAGAGAAAGCTGGCCTGGGTATGAATGCTTGAGTCATCCGTGCAAAGGTGCAAATTAATGTCATGGGAAGGCATGAAATCGCAGGATTGAGAAAGAGCTTTTAAAAAAGTGATGTCTCCTACTTCGTTACAATGCACTTTAAGAATCCTTCATATTGTCTAGTCGTGCTACTCAAATACTATATTGATTACCAACAAATATTTTATGTTCTTGACCTGAGAAAAATAGAATTGTATAAAAGTGGAGAATGTTTTAAAAAAAGAAAAAGCAAACAAACACTTGAAGACAAACTAAATCAAAGATAGAAGTAATTGGTGGGGTCCCTGGGTGGCCCAGTTGGTTAAACACTTGACTTCTGCTCAGGTCATGAACTCAGGGTCCTGGGATTGAGCCCCATATTGGGCTCCCTGCTCAGCGGGGTGTCTGTTTGTCCCTCTCCCTCTGCCCTTTCTCCTGCTTGTGTTCTCACTGTCTTTCTCTCAAGTAAATAAATAAAATAAAAAAGATAAAGTAACAGGTATCTTAAAAGTGTCTTAATCTTTCTCATGTACATATAATAAACTGTATTATACAAATATAGATGAATTATTCATGCCCTTTAAATATTTTCTGAATAGAAATTCTTAGAGTGGTAGTGTTATGGTAGACCTGGAAACAATGAAATATTTTGTTTAAAATGTCTTACATTAAGTTCTGCAAATGATTATTTTTAGTTTCGTCAAAAGAGAAACTAAGTAATAGAATAAAAAATTCAAGAGACGTAAAGAAAATAATTTCTATTTCTAATTGGTTTCAGGGAAATTAATAATCTGGAAGTTCTCTATGTATATTTCATACCTTCCTAGCCTTTATTAAACCATTTGCTTTTTATATCTTTTAGTTTTTATTTTTATTATCAAAATGTTGGAAATATTTTTTTTGAAAGGCAAAGGTAAATAGACTTCCATGTGAGGAGTGAAACTCTGGGAGATTAGAATTACTGTTAAGACTAGGTTTATCCTGGAATGATGGATTGATGGGAAATAGCACTGAATCACTGTCATCTTTAAAAGGCAAGCTTCTCTATTTTGAGAGAAGATTCCATAAGATTCTATCAGATTTTAATGTCTAAGAGACAGCATCAAAAAATACTTTCCAGACATTCACAATATATTTGTATCTGATTTTAGAATGCCTATACTATTTTTAGTTGCTACTATATTGTTTGCCATTTAAAAAAATTACAAAAATGGTTATGTTCTTAACTGAATGTTATGGAGACTTTGGTAACAAACATAAAATATGTGTTCTACTCAGCAATAAGCTGAGTAGTATTTATATGCTTAGAGCTCTTTAGTGATCTCTTATCATATACTCAAGGTCTTGTTTCTATAGTAGCCCAGTTTTTTGAGGTCAGGGAAAGATGTGCAGTAAACATGAATACAGGTCCTTACAAGCATTTTTGTGGGGAACAGGAGTAGGGTGAATAAGGAAACATTTATCACATGATATGAGGAGTACTAACAATTTGTTCTAGGTCTCCCTTTTTATGACAGAGAGGGGAAAAAAAAGTTTTTACATTTCCCAAAGTCATGGGTGCTAGTAATAGACTGTATGAATCTCAACACATCCCACTGATGTGAACTGCTTTGCTGTGGGCTCCCCCTCATAAGCATATGTCTAAACCAACAAATATGCCAGCACATTATTACATAGTGTCAAGCTCCAAGATTTTTTAGAAACAAATATTCATTAAGTAACTTATATGTCACAGAACTTTAGAGCATTTACAGATTTAATAGAACAAATTCTGCTCATTTCAGAGAGTTGGGCTTTTCCCATATTATTGCTTGATTACATGTTCAACTACACATGATCACCCAAAAGTAAAATATCCCAATATAAAATTAAAGGAGTGCTTAGTTTAATTGAGATGGACTTCAGAGTGAGGATAGTCTTTAGGTATATAATTTGGTTTTATGCATTCTGATTTCTATAGATAGTATCCTAGTAAAAATAGAAGAAAAATCTAAATGTTCACTGTTCATAGAAATTACATAAACAATCTATATAAAAATTTTAAATTATAATAGTAATTAAGGTAGAATAAGGAACCAGCCCCATTCATGTTAATCAATATTTAATATGTATATCTTTGTCTAGGAAAAAGAGAATAAGAGAAGAAGAAAAGGAAGAAGAGGAAGAGGATAAAGGGAAGAGGAAAAAAAAGAGGAATCATCTGAATAATAAGGTTGGTAGAGACATACAGATGTCACTGTCTCCAAGCCTCATAAATCCAATCTCTCCTCACTCATACAGACCCCAGACAAATACTAATAATGATAATTAATCTAAATTAAGCATAAACTGTGTGTCAGAAACAACAAAGTTCCTCAAATGCTTTATCTTACTTAAGAACCACATTGTCTGGTGCTATTTTATTTTCATCTTAGAGATGAAAAAGCTGCAGTTAGAGAGGTTAAGTAACCTTCTTAAGTTCACTTAGCTGACAAATTAGATTCAAATCCAGATCTGTCCGACTCAGACATTTTCTTTATATAGATAAACATAGATCATTCTACAAACAGTTTGGACATGGCTATCTCTGCTCAATTAATTTCATCATGAGAGAATATTCTTTTCATCTCAATTAAGTTACCACTTCTTCTTTGAAGCCCAGCTAAATCCTCCCAGAAAGGCATCATGCCTCCCTCCCCCTGTGTTCTCATCTTGTGGATCACTTGGGAACTGTTAGCATGGCAGCACAGTGCAGCTTTGGAATGGATTTAAATTCTTTATGAGTCTTTGAGCAAGTTCCCTAACCTCCATAATCCTGTTTACTCATTGGTAAAATGGGAATAACACCTTCACTGTAGAGCTGCTGTGAAAATCAGATTATGAAAATAAAGCATTTAGCAAGTGCCTGGCTCAAGAAAGGAACTCAAAAAACAAGAATATCTGTTTGATGTTTGATTTTCTGAGTAGGATGTAAACTACACAGTGATAAGAACAGAGTCATTCTTCATTTCCTTGCAATTAACTAGACGAGCGAGCACATATGAGTACAGAAAATTAAAAATTAGTCAATTATATCCTACCCCAATGAAAGACAACATATATGACCAGCACTAGCATCGATTGTGCACCTATTCCATGCCAGGAACTATTCTAAGCACTTTTCTTATGCCAACTCATTTAACTTTCACAAGCCTATAACTACTATCATGATTTCCATTTCATACCTGAGACAGAGAGGTAAGGTGTCTGAGATCACACCCTTAATGGCTACTGTCTTACAGATCCTAAACCTTTGCATTTAATAACACTTCGTGTTCTCAGAGAGAGTCATTATTAATATACTAGAGCATTTCCCATGGCGTTTCCACATGCAGCCATAATGCTGGCTGTTAATATTTTCTGGAACCTTTAAGAATCCCTTTGTTCCCCATATTCAGAATCTTTCACTGGGTAATAATACCACAGTGCTTAAAGACTGAGAGAAAAATGACTTCTAGCTTTTAACAGCTGTACTCATCCTCATTGCACCTGTTACAGGTGGAAGGAATAAGATATACTAGGAGTTAAAATAAGCTATACCCCAAATTCACACCCTCACATGAGAGTTGAAGCCTCTTGTATGCAGGTAGCAGTGTGTCAAAGGGAACGCAAATTCTTCTTCTTCTCCTTCTTCTTCTTTTTTTTGGTTGCCACATGTGCCTGTGCTCAGAGTACTGTGTGAGTAAATAGAAGAACAGACCGTCTTTGCATGGAATGCTAATGCGTATTTGAAGATGAATATATGTGCGGTGGGGGGGGAGCGGAACGGGGAATAGAGCAGTTCTCCATGCCCAATCACAGGCTTTGGCAACTAGGTGAGTTTATGCTTTACGATTTTCATCAGCAGAAAGAAAGAGTTGCAATTACTGAGGATTGTCACAATTCTTCAATGCGCAGCTACAAAGGACTGGCTCAACAAAGCCCCTTTTCATCCCAAAGGTTCGTACTCCTATTTCTTTTCTTGCTGCTTTTGCTGAAAACATTTTGTCAATATTTTCTCAAACTCTGTTCAGGTAGTATGTGGGTTAGTGTGTATGGTGGTCTGTGGTATGGTAGAAGAATGGATGTGTGTGTGTGTGTGTGTGTGTAAGTGTGTGTGTGTAGGAAGTTGAAAGGTGAGGCATAGTCCTTGGACACTACTATTTTAAAACCCAAATAAATAAATAAATAAATAAATAAATAAAACCTTTACTCAGAGCAAATACTGCACTGCTGGTGAAGGGGAAAATCAGAGTCACCAACCATTACTCACTTGTGTTTGGGCTCCAGGCATTTGTGACCTGCCAACTAAATGGTGTGGGCCCAATAAGCACGTGTCACTAATGCACCTGAGTACCAGAGGCAGCATGAATGGAGATGTGCATTTCATCTGTAGTGTCTTCGTGATATATTAGTAGAGGGATGGAGGAAGGGGATGGGAGAACATGAAACAAATTAAGACTATCCAAGGAGAGAAATGAGGCCACTTGTCTTAGCACACATTTCCTCATTGCAGTCCTAAGGATGATAGCTAAGTCTTTTTGCAAACTGACATTCATGGATCAAGGCAGAACTGCTTTGCTTCTTTTCTGGAATGGTCAATTCCAGCTTTATGTATTACCTGCCCTCACAAGCCATGTTTTCCTTACCACAATTATGGGCCTACTATATAGCCTCTATTATTACTCTCTAAGAGCAAGTCATATTTGTAATGTGAACAAACTGCTGTCCAGTCAACAGTTTATACAGTATGGGTTACCTGGCGCAGGAAGAGATTATGTGTTAAATGCAATTCAACTTGGGATTCTCTCTTGGATGATCTGTGGCCACACTGCTGTCACAATGAAAGCAGAAACCTTGGCTGTAGAGAGAGCTATGTGGTATGCAAAATTTGGCTCTGTAGAGACTCATGGAGTCAGACCACTAATCTGTCTGGAACATTGAGCCCCCTTGAAACTGAAATGATGCTCTTGGCTTCAAAAGTTACATTGCAGAGGAGAAAATGTCTCAGAGTGTCAAAGTGAATTATTCCCCTTCACATTCTTCTGTAGTCTCCCCTAGTGATTCAAGCCAGGCGAACAACATGAATGAAATATCTTGGCTCCTATTAATGATCGTAAGTTCTTCTCTTAACAAAAGTGATAGAACATAATAAGCAGTTGGTAAATCTAAGTCTTTGGAATCAAATATCCCCACCAATCCAAATCACTCCCAAGGAGACGATAATCACTTGAAAAATAAAGTCCTTCATTAATAATTCAGTATCATCTAGAAAACATTATTTCAAGAACTGAATATACAAGAGCTTACATATTTGACCTCGGATTGAAAAATTAAGAAGCCACTTATTATTTACTAAAAATCGAGAACTTCTGACTAGAACACAATGTCTAACTACTCTAACCTGGAGTGACCACATATCTGTTTTATTCATAGATTGAAAAGAATCGGTGATAACAGACATTATTCTTATTTCTTTTTACATTTCTAATACTTAAGAGTGCTAGACACAGTAAAAACTCAATAGGTACTTCTGGGATGCATAGTGGATGACTCCTCACCATTGGACAATTAACCAAAACTTCTGAAACAAAAAAGCTTCTCCAAAGTCTTTGTGGAAAACCAGCTGCTAATTCTTCTGGTGTTGATTTTGCAGAACCCGTACAACAAAGTATGGAAATCCACTAATTCAGACTGTGTTTCTGAGGACACTGCTCATTACGACTGTATAATAAATGAGAGTGCACAAGTCACCATTAGCACAGAACAGATTGTTTGGGTAGCAAAGACAGCAGCTGTCACAGCTTGACAGCTTTCTTGTTAGTGAATCAGCTTTACTGACAGCCTATTTGATTGAAAACCACTGTTCACTGACAGTGTGTTACAGTTGATATACATATGTATCTCATGAAAAATGAGACAGTTGCTGAATACCCATGAAAGGTTGAGAAGCTACAGCTTTATGAACTACATTAAAAAAGAATGAAGTTCTTTTAAAGCAGGGCTATTAGTATATAAACACATTTTGCTAACAGAACCCCCCCCCATACTAACAAAAGTGCATGTGAAAGCATGATGGGTTTTCTGTGCATTATTTTAAATTAGTCTTCCTGTCATAGGACTTTTATTTGCAACCGAATAAAGCCAATGTGAAGACAAAACTTTTGGGAGAAGCACATTCATTTCACTTCTTAAATCTCGGAACTGTCACAGGATGAATGTGTGTGTGGGAAATCCCTTCTCACATTTGAACTTGGGGCAGAAGTACCATGAGCAGAGTGGGGATGACATCAGTAAGCAGAACCAGTCATGCATAATCAGGCAAGTGTGATATATGCAACCCAGCATAGACTTGACATCGTACTTCAATGCTGAAAAGCTTCTGTTTCAGCAGCGCAGGGCCTCTGCCTGAGTAGAAATGTGGGGATAAGAATAGTTCAGATATTCTGAGGTTACTTGAAAAGTGACAAGAATGACATTTCGCTGGAACAGGAAGTGCCAGATTCACTCATTTGGACTTCTCTGCGAGGTTCGCTAATTTATGTTCCCTAAGCTCTTCCTTAGAATGATCCATGTGCTTGGGGCCTGAGGAAGTATGGTGAGTTAATGCATTTACCTGATAGCTTTGTCCAAGTTCCCATTTGTCATCATCACATAATTTGGCAGAGCTTCTAGCCTCCATACAAGTGAGAGACAGGATCAGAATAACCAACATGGCTGCAGGTCAGGGGAGCAGTGCAGTTACACTCAGACATTGATCGGGGTAGGCCAGCAGGGCTGTGCCTCTTGCTACTGGCAAACCCAACTGCTCTTGGTGCAGGTGCTGCTATAATGAGTGGCAACAGGGTTGGACAGTAAGCATTTGAACCAACGATGAAATGTTTAAATCATAGAATAAAGATAAATTATAAAGCTGATCATGGTGTTTTGTTTTTTGTTTTTGTTTTTTTAAAGACAGAGAGAAACGGTAAAGTATAATTTGGTGAATGTGAAGAAAGAAAGGGAGAGGGGGAGAGAGGAAGAAAGAGGGAGGGAGAAAAAACACAAGGGAGAAAGAAAGAATAAGAAGGAAAGAGATCATCTGTGTGTAAATGGAATATTTTTAAAATAGTAGAAAGATCACAAATCAGTTAAGGCAGCATGGTTTTTTTGTTGTTTAATTTGTTCATTCATTTATTCACCAGAACTAATAAAGTAAATTGTTCTTGCTTCATTAATTAGTATGCAGTGGGAAATCTATAAATGTTTATTATAGCTTACAGTAGACAATTTATAAAATATCTGTCCTATAAAGTTAAATGTGTTTCCCCCTCTTCTCTTTTGGTATTTCTTTTTCTGAGTGTCTGTAGCTGCAAGAGTCCCAGGCAGATAGACAGCCACTGTTCTATCTAGGATTTGGCTTGTAAGTATCACTGGGACTTATTTTATTTATTTTATTATGATTTTTTTTTCCACCGGGACTTTTAGGCAGGGCTAAATATACTCAGGAGTGAATCAGAAAAGTTAGAAATAAAGAAAGGAAGTAAAAGAGGCCAGATAAAAGAGTAAAACCATGAATTTGGTGTGGTCAATCTCCTCAAATGGCGACAATTCCTATTCTGTTGCAGGCAAACAGGTCAGCTTGAAGAAGTAGGCAGTCTCCGCTTTAGTGTGATCCACGGTAATGTGAAAGGACACATACCCCCAATTATTTGCCCTTCCTTGCCCTCCCCTTGACTTGATCTAAACTCTCCTCCATTCTTCCCATGATGTTAAGCTTGTCAACAAGTGTACTGAACATAATTGCCATAGTACATCAATGCAACCTTTTAGGCAGAAGAGACTTCATGTGTCAGGAAACATGTCTTTTGAGTGACGATGGTGTATTGTTGATAGAGTAACTGTAGGAATACCCCCAGCTAGAGAACAGGTGGGCAATTGGAAACTGGTGGTTAAAACTGGGAATATACTGCAAAGTCCAGCAGCAAAGGTTGCACTGGATACCTATCTTATTGACTGCTCAACTGTACTGGGCTAAACTTAACCTGAAAGAAATATATCCACTTATTATGTTATGTCTGTAAGTTTCTAAGACCCACACTGAGGAAGCAGGGTAGGTAGAAGAGAGAGTCAGTATTTCGGAAAGGGAGAAGAGGATATTCATATTCTTAAAACTGCTGCTACTCCAATCATGATCCAAACACAATGCTTATGCATGTGGGTGGTCGCTACAATTTGTAAACTCCAAGCTTCTTCAAATTCTGGCTCAGAAATATAGTAATTTTCCTAAATCCAATAGGACCTCAGAAACAATCCAGACTCATTTAGTGGTAAATAGAATGCCTTCAGGACTGGTATTTGATATGATTTGGAATTGTAAACAGTCAATAGAAATCATTAATTAGCTTTCCTCATGGATTTTGCAAAACTGAATCAAGTTTAAATGAGCAATAAACAATTGATGGGAGTTTTTATTACTGACAGAAAATATGTTATGTTTACTGTGGAAAAACCTCAAACTACCACAGTGAAGTGAACACAAAGTAATGGAGTATTCTTTCTTGCCCAGTTTAGAGCTTCCTCCGTATGGCTGAAAATGACAGAGATCCTAGCAGCCCAAGGGAGCTCCACTTTCCACTCCGAGCAAAAGCCCAAACTGCAACATTGGCCGGTATCGCCCACCATTGTGATCCTTGTGACTCTGACTGCCTCTTCCATACTTTCTCTGATTTCATTCCTCTCTGGCTCTATTGGTCTCGCCTTAGGCTTCAGCATGAGTTTCTCCCTGGGGCTGGAATGCTCATCCCTAGATAGCTACCTGGCCAATTTCCTCACTTCCTTCAAGTCCTTGTTTAAATGTCACCTCCTCAAAGAGGACTACACTTAGAACGTCATTAAAATTACAATTCCCAACCTCCACCCAATCTCTCTTTCCCTTCTCTACTTCTTTTCATTTTTTTTCCATTGTGCTATCGCATTCTAATATACGCCTTACATTTTGTTATTTTATTTTTAATGCCAATTGTTTATCACTTGTCCTCTTTTGTTGAAGTGAAAGCTCCATGAAGTCAGGTTCTGTCTTATTTACTCATGTATCCCAAGTCTCTAAGACAGTGTCTGCCATGTGACAAGAATTCAATACATAATTGTTAAATTAATACAATATGTATGACATCTTGGGAAGGGATTTAAAACATGCCTCAATTTCTACATCTTTTTTTTTTTTTAAGATTTTATTTATTTAATTTGACAGAGATAGAGACAGCCAGCGAGAGAGGGAACACAAGCAGGGGGGGTGGGAGAGGAAGAAGCAGGCTTCCAGCAGAGGAGCCTGATGTGGGGCTCGATCCCATAACGCCGGGATCACGCCCTGAGCCGAAGGCAGATGCTTAACGACTGTGCCACCCAGGCGCCCCACAATGTCTACATCNGCAGAGGAGCCTGATGTGGGGCTCGATCCCAGAACTCCAGGATCACGCCCTGAGCCGAAGGCAGATGCTTAAGGACTGTGCCACCCAGGCGCCCCACAATGTCTACATCCTTTAAATGAAAATGGTATCTACTGTGGTGAGGATTAAGCAGGGGAGGTATTAAAGTGCTCACCATCAAGCCGGGCACAACAACTATAAAAGGTAACAACGTTATTGTTCACACTAAAAGGACCTTCTACATCTTCCTATGTTACTTCCAGTACCACAGTTTTCTTTATCCAGGGACTTATTCTGATAACTTTCTGAGACCAGTGTCTGTTCATATATTGTTAATGAAGGTTTCTGAAGTCGGCTAGAAAGAACTATTTTGTTCCCCTCACACGATTTCCCTCTTGAGTCATTTTCCTACTGGTTTTTCTTACCGGCTGTTCTCATACCATGTATACATTTATACGACTCTACATCTTACGCAATTTTGCTACCTTGACGAGCTATATTAAGACATTATGCACCTCACCCTTCAAACCCAAATTGGGAACCAACCCATGTAATAAGTCAGGTTTGCATCATGCTCTTCCAGTTTTGCTTTTTTTTCAATTCTAGCAGAAATCTTAGATTACGTTCCAGTTTGGAGTTATTTTTAGAGCAACAGCACATTTTTCTGACTTTTGAAAAATGCAAGCACTTTTAGAGTGCCTTGCACATAGTATGCATTGAATGCATATTTGTTGAACACCATGTAAGTAAAACTTTGTGATACATTTTGAGTGTAACACTCAATATACTCAATATTCAGGACAGCAGTGTACCCTCGAACAGTTTAATCCTTGTATGCAGAAAAAATCTGAGTACTCAGTAATAGTGCTATTTATCATATATTAAGTTTTATTTACATAACATAGTTTTAGGACTACAACATGTTCCTGACTTAAGTGGTTTTTCTCATTCCCACAATAGCAAACAATAGCAGTCTCTCAATAATTATTTTTATAATGAAGTAACAAATGAGTGAAATAAATCATTACCTTAGGACTTTTTATGCTTTTTAAATATTCAGTAGAAGCATTTTTGAAGCCCTCGGTAAGGTTTAATTTCTTTCAGAGGAAATGACTAAGGCTGAAGTTTCTGGACATTTGAAGGATATACCGGAAGTAAGAGGCTAACATTTATCTCCACGTTGTCTGCAGTTCTTTGACAGGTTAGGTAGAATAAGAAACATGGGTATTAAATTTCAATCAGGGTTAATCAGCGGACACATATTGGGCTGGTGAGAGGTTGAGTAATGATTGGGAAGCTCCATATTTAATCACTGGTTGGCTGCCTTGCCCTGTATAGGTCATGAACTCTAGGCAGGTATTTTTGGATTGTAACATTCTTAGGAAAGAAAAATTACTTCTCAGAATGCTATCCGGCTCCCCTACTGCTCCCACTAACTTACAGAAATGGAAATAGTATTGGCACTTTGCCCCCAAATGTGGAAGTTAACCATCAGAATATTTTGGTCTTTGCAGAGGATGGATTCGTTGCCATTTCCAACGTGTTGTGTGTGTCTGTGTGTGTGTTAACATACACATGTATAATTATATGTATGAATACATACATATATATATGTATATATATATATAAAAGTTGTTGTAAATTAATCTTTTCGGCAGCATTTCATTTTCTTCTCTGTGATCTCCTAAGGGATAGTAGTTCTAAACTGGCAGGTGGCTCTGAACTGGCTTAGTATCTCTTCTGGAAGAGGGTCATATACTAGAAATTTTACTGTAATATAATTGACCTCAACCCTCATTACTTAAGAAAATCTGCCAGAAGTATCAAGAAATTAACTGATTTTTTTCCTCCTGAGAACTATAGAACAATGATGATTAAGAGAAAGATTGATTTTAGGTCAGACCTAACACATTGTTTCATCCTGGCTCTGTGAAGTTAGAATGTATACCAGAGAGCAAGGCAATCTGTTCATGGGTTGATAGTATAATTAATGGGCACTACTCATTTGAAAAATGGCTTATCTCTTTACGTTTAAAAATACATTTATTTTTTCAAAGTGAAGCTTAACGGAGTCTGTTTGTCCTTGACCAGAGGTAATATCTGAATCTCAGAGAAAAGCTGATCTTCTGTGCAGCTGCGATACTGAGAAAAATCTTCAGGGACTTTCCAACAGAAATATTGAAAGGTTGTGAGTGAGACCAAAACAGAACAACTTATATCCTATTGAATTGATGTTTCTTTCTTTCTTTCTTTCTTTCTTTCTTTCTTTCTTTTTTTTAAAGATTTTAGNACTTTCCAACAGAAATATTGAAAGGTTGTGAGTGAGACCAAAACAGAACAACTTATATCCTATTGAATTGATCTATCTTTCTTTCTTTCTTTCTTTCTTTCTTTCTTTCTTTCTTTCTTTCTTTTTTAAAGATTTTAGTTATTTATTTGACAGAGAGAGAGACAGCCAGTGAGAGAGGGAACACAGGCAGGGAGAGTGGGAGAGGAAGAAGCAGGCTCCCAGCGTAGGAGCCTGATGTGGGGCTTGATCCCAGGACTCCAGGATCATGCCCTGAGCCGAAGGCAGATGCTTAATGATTAAGCTACGCAGGCACCCCATGAATTGATGTTTCTAATCTAAAATACTGCCCTTCCATATATTAATATTTCTAGTCATTATTATTACAGACATAGACTATGAGTGAATATACGAAGAAACTACTTAGCTGTGGATGTGGTATTTCACTTTAAGCAAAATAATCTTAGTATCTAGACTGCATTGGTTCTAGCCATGCTAAATTAGCTTTACTTAAAAAGATATGCAGTGGGGCGCCTGGATGGCTCAGTCAGTTAGGCATCTGCCTTTGGTTCAGGATATGTATGCATGATGCCAGGGTCTTGGGATCAAGCCCTGCATCAGGCTCCCTGCTCAGTGGGGAGTCTGCTTATTCCTCTCCCTCTGCCCCTCCCCCCTGCTAGCGCTTGCTCTCTCTCTCTCTCTCACAAATAAATAAATAAAACTTTAAAGAAATAAAAATAAATAAATAAAAAGATATGCAGAGGAATAAGCTTCTTTGTTCAATAAAAGTAAAACCAACAGAATTCTCTATATTATACCAAATGTGCTCAGATCTTTTGATTCACCACCAGTCATTCTTCATATGCTCTATGCAGTCCCAATTCTAAGCCATTTGACAGTTTCTTTGCCCATCATTTTCTGTCTGTGGGAACCAACTGGGAACCTTGATTCATTCTGTAGGATTTCTAAATGCTTCTATGGAGTGGTTCTTCTGTAACCTAGGTGTTCATTAACCTAGACTTTAAAAACGACTTTCAAAAATTCGACCAGCCAAAATTCCACTAAACCCACAGAATTTTCAAGGCTTCATCACATCCCTGTTATGGAAGGGGAGCTGTACATCTTTCTCACAATCTTATTTATATCATAATTGGTGAAGAAATAGTGATTGGTTCACAATAAACATTTGAGGTCACATATAAGTACTTTGGTTCTGTGCTAATAGATGAACTACCTATGAGCTATTTTCCTTTTTCCTTCCTCCTTCCCCCCCGACAAGCTCCAATGACCATTCAATGACCCATGTGTGAGTTTTTGTTCATTTGTTAGTTTCCCTGTGGTAGAGATAGATTTATATCGAGTCTTCCACACTTTCTCCTTTATTCATCTTTACGACTAATATTACTACTTGCAGCCAGGGGTGAAAGAGAACCAAAGAACAGGAATTGAATATATGACCTCAGCCTTATTAAAACCACACACTGATCTATGGCAGTCATGTCATACCTACAAACATCAAACAACCTGGCTTGTGACAGTAGCTATACTTAGTACTCTATGCATGTGGCCATGCCACTGATATATTTCCATGAAAATCAAATTGTTATGTCATGGCTGCCTCAAATGTTATCCATAAAAGCATATGCAGGAAGGAAGGAAGGAAAAAGAAAATATATATATATATATATCAATTCCAATGAAAAATAATATTTAATATATCCTACTAGTTTTTCTTGAGCCAGAAAAATATGTAGTCAACTGGCACTGTCCCCATTCACAGTTGTTTATAACTTTCTTAAAATAATGCTTTGGGGGCTAAAATACCTTATAAATCATCTTGGCCAAGAAACAATTTTGTTCAGAAAATTCAATTTAAAACAAAAACCGAAGACTTTCTGAATTACCTGACCACAGGGAAGAAGTAAGGAGTTCGGCTATCTAAAAGTGTATATGCAAGGAATCAAAGGAAAAAGAATAAGATTAGCATGGCCTAGAAAACCTAGAACTTGAGTGTCAAGCAGGTGGAATCCAATTATTTTGATAAGAGCAAATAATGTTCAAGCTAATTGGATCCTGCCTTCTCACTTTAAAGATGAGGAAACTGAGTTTCCGAGAAGTTAAAGGATTCATTTAAGGAACAAACACAACATTACAACTCTGTTTGCTCGAAAATGGTTTAGTCCTGTGAAATTGTGCAAGAGCATTAAACTGGGAGGAGGCCTGAGTGCTATTTCTGGCTCTTTTAATAAGATGAGACCCCAGAAAAAACACATAACTACTCAGTATCTTCATGTGGAAACTGTACAGTTGAGCTAGAACATCTCCAGAGGTCCCTTCCAACTCTGAAGAGCCATGTCAATCACAGAAATGCCACATTGTTTCTCTTTCTTTTGCTTTGTTTTTCTGGAGCCTTTAACGGTGCCCTGGCCACAACCCATTCTGTCAATTGCTCAGAGGACTGCATATCCAAAACTGGTACTTGTCTTTTTCTGGTTTCTTCAGTATATACCTCTGCCATGTTCAATTTTCACCATTATCTTTCCTTGATGACACCTCACTCTTCTTTCACTTCTTCAATTTATTTTTTCCATTCAGTTCCACACCTCAAAGGATTTTCCAATGATGCTTTCTAGACTCAAACTAAATGCTTTTTCTGATCCTCTCAGCTGAAACTGATCATTCCTTTCCTTGTCCATGGTTCCTTAATTTTATCATTCTCAGCAGTTATTTTTATATCTGTAGAAATATCTAAGAAGCATGTGAAAAATGTCCAATTTCACTTTTAATCAATGTAAATTAAAATTGTATGCTATATTTTACCTACCAAACCTTCAATTATTAGGAAATGACAACATACACTGTTAGTTGTGTGCGCAGAAAAACAAAACTTTCACATTCTGAGAGTATAATTGTAAACTGGTATAGCCTTTTCAGAAGGCTAATTTGGCAACACCTATCAGAAGGCTTAAAATGCATATCTTATAACCCAAGAATTCCAATTCAAACAATTTATCCTAAGGACATAAACAAAGATGTACAGAAGAGCAATGTGCAGGGATTATCATCATAGTATTATTACATAACCAAATTAGAAACAACCTATTGAACACTAACACTTGGTTTTAAATTGTGGTACAGCTGCGTAAGATACCATTTGGCTATCAAAAAGCATGTTCATGAAGACTGATTAATTACCTGGGAACAGGATAAAATATATTAAGATGGGAAGGGCACAAAACTATATGCATAAAATGTATGGAAATACAAAATTCAAAATGTTGACAGTGATTGTTTTGGGATGAGTTTTCTTATTCCCTTTATATTCTGATGTGTAAAACCCATGATGAACACGTATTACACAATAAGAAGGAGCCAGACTATAAATGTGGAGACATTTTATGTTTTCCCTGGGAGGGTTTCCTAGTCTAGTCAGTTTGGATACTGAGATGGATGCTAGGTGGGAACTCAGATGTCTGTGGCTTCACTCGTATGTCCTGTGTGTGTGAAGAGAAGTCAGACACAATTTTTGATCTTCAGTCTCCACATTTCTAAAACGATGTGTTTGGGGAAAGATGATCTCATTTATATTCTTAATATCTGTTTATTACATAAGTCCCTTAAATACTTCCTAAATGAGAAACAAGAGGGACAACATAGGGACTATTTTGCTCTTATATATGAAACAGGAAACAAAAAATGAATGCCTTATGAAACCATACAACGAGCAAAGGTTGATAATAGAGAATATTTTAATACTAAGTCTGGACTTCAGATTTTTAAGTACCTCCAAATTAAAATAAATGAATAGACGTGTGGCAGAAAAAGAAAACTTATTTCTCCCTTATTCATTTATTGGTGGAAAAGTTCTAGATGATTAAGTCAGCCCATATGGAAATGTCGCGGTGTTAAACAGAAATTTCAGTGACCCCTGCGTAACGGGAGCTGTGATTGCCAGTTCCTTTCTGGTTTGAACTGGAAGTTTTTTAGCTTGCACTATTTATGGTGTAATGACTCCATACAGATGGGGAAATCAGATCAAGTGGAATCAGAACTTTGGTTTCTAATTAGATCCAGCTGTTCTGTGGAAGCGGAATCTTTATCTCTAGGACTTAAAACTAGTTTGTGCAAGTTTCACATTTTAAAGAGCATTGTGAACCTGTGAAGAATAAATGCAGAAGTAACAAATTTTGAAATGTAAACCCGTGTCTGTCTTATCATAAGTGAAGCCTGTGTCTTCATTGCAGCTATTGAGAAAAGATCATGCAGGCTTTCTCCCTGCTGTTTGTTTCGGAGAGTACTTCTTTTCTTTCCGGACTTCAATATTCTTTTTAAAGATGTTATTTATTTATTTGAGACAGAGAGAGAGAGACAGCACAAGGGGTGGGGAGGGGCAAAGGGAGAGGGAAAAGCAGGCTCCCCACTGAGCCC
>NC_048219.1:44159898-44403757 GCF_002007445.2 Ailuropoda melanoleuca
GAGAAAAAAAAAAAAAAATATATATATATATATATATATATATATATATATATATATATATGAGGAAAAGCAGTGCAGAACTCTTTCAATCAATGAAAAATAATATTTAATATATCCTACTAGTTTTTCTTGAGCCAGAAAAATATGTAGTCAACTGGCACTGTCCCCATTCACAGTTGTTTATAACTTTCTTAAAATAATGCTTTGGGGGCTAAAATACCTTATAAATCATCTTGGCCAAGAAACAATTTTGTTCAGAAAATTCAATTTAAAACAAAAACCGAAGACTTTCTGAATTACCTGACCACAGGGAAGAAGTAAGGAGTTCGGCTATCTAAAAGTGTATATGCAAGGAATCAAAGGAAAAAGAATAAGATTAGCATGGCCTAGAAAACCTAGAACTTGAGTGTCAAGCAGGTGGAATCCAATTATTTTGATAAGAGCAAATAATGTTCAAGCTAATTGGATCCTGCCTTCTCACTTTAAAGATGAGGAAACTGAGTTTCCGAGAAGTTAAAGGATTCATTTAAGGAACAAACACAACATTACAACTCTGTTTGCTCGAAAATGGTTTAGTCCTGTGAAATTGTGCAAGAGCATTAAACTGGGAGGAGGCCTGAGTGCTATTTCTGGCTCTTTTAATAAGATGAGACCCCAGAAAAAACACATAACTACTCAGTATCTTCATGTGGAAACTGTACAGTTGAGCTAGAACATCTCCAGAGGTCCCTTCCAACTCTGAAGAGCCATGTCAATCACAGAAATGCCACATTGTTTCTCTTTCTTTTGCTTTGTTTTTCTGGAGCCTTTAACGGTGCCCTGGCCACAACCCATTCTGTCAATTGCTCAGAGGACTGCATATCCAAAACTGGTACTTGTCTTTTTCTGGTTTCTTCAGTATATACCTCTGCCATGTTCAATTTTCACCATTATCTTTCCTTGATGACACCTCACTCTTCTTTCACTTCTTCAATTTATTTTTTCCATTCAGTTCCACACCTCAAAGGATTTTCCAATGATGCTTTCTAGACTCAAACTAAATGCTTTTTCTGATCCTCTCAGCTGAAACTGATCATTCCTTTCCTTGTCCATGGTTCCTTAATTTTATCATTCTCAGCAGTTATTTTTATATCTGTAGAAATATCTAAGAAGCATGTGAAAAATGTCCAATTTCACTTTTAATCAATGTAAATTAAAATTGTATGCTATATTTTACCTACCAAACCTTCAATTATTAGGAAATGACAACATACACTGTTAGTTGTGTGCGCAGAAAAACAAAACTTTCACATTCTGAGAGTATAATTGTAAACTGGTATAGCCTTTTCAGAAGGCTAATTTGGCAACACCTATCAGAAGGCTTAAAATGCATATCTTATAACCCAAGAATTCCAATTCAAACAATTTATCCTAAGGACATAAACAAAGATGTACAGAAGAGCAATGTGCAGGGATTATCATCATAGTATTATTACATAACCAAATTAGAAACAACCTATTGAACACTAACACTTGGTTTTAAATTGTGGTACAGCTGCGTAAGATACCATTTGGCTATCAAAAAGCATGTTCATGAAGACTGATTAATTACCTGGGAACAGGATAAAATATATTAAGATGGGAAGGGCACAAAACTATATGCATAAAATGTATGGAAATACAAAATTCAAAATGTTGACAGTGATTGTTTTGGGATGAGTTTTCTTATTCCCTTTATATTCTGATGTGTAAAACCCATGATGAACACGTATTACACAATAAGAAGAAGCCAGACTATAAATGTGGAGACATTTTATGTTTTCCCTGGGAGGGTTTCCTAGTCTAGTCAGTTTGGATACTGAGATGGATGCTAGGTGGGAACTCAGATGTCTGTGGCTTCACTCGTATGTCCTGTGTGTGTGAAGAGAAGTCAGACACAATTTTTGATCTTCAGTCTCCACATTTCTAAAACGATGTGTTTGGGGAAAGATGATCTCATTTATATTCTTAATATCTGTTTATTCCATAAGTCCCTTAAATACTTCCTAAATGAGAAACAAGAGGGACAACATAGGGACTATTTTGCTCTTATATATGAAACAGGAAACAAAAAATGAATGCCTTATGAAAGCATACAACGAGCAAAGGTTGATAATAGAGAATATTTTAATACTAAGTCTGGACTTCAGATTTTTAAGTACCTCCAAATTAAAATAAATGAATAGACGTGTGGCAGAAAAAGAAAACTTATTTCTCCCTTATTCATTTATTGGTGGAAAAGTTCTAGATGATTAAGTCAGCCCATATGGAAATGTCGCGGTGTTAAACAGAAATTTCAGTGACCCCTGCGTAACGGGAGCTGTGATTGCCAGTTCCTTTCTGGTTTGAACTGGAAGTTTTTTAGCTTGCACTATTTATGGTGTAATGACTCCATACAGATGGGGAAATCAGATCAAGTGGAATCAGAACTTTGGTTTCTAATTAGATCCAGCTGTTCTGTGGAAGCGGAATCTTTATCTCTAGGACTTAAAACTAGTTTGTGCAAGTTTCACATTTTAAAGAGCATTGTGAACCTGTGAAGAATAAATGCAGAAGTAACAAATTTTGAAATGTAAACCCGTGTCTGTCTTATCATAAGTGAAGCCTGTGTCTTCATTGCAGCTATTGAGAAAAGATCATGCAGGCTTTCTCCCTGCTGTTTGTTTCGGAGAGTACTTCTTTTCTTTCCGGACTTCAATATTCTTTTTAAAGATGTTATTTATTTATTTGAGACAGAGAGAGAGAGACAGCACAAGGGGTGGGGAGGGGCAAAGGGAGAGGGAAAAGCAGGCTCCCCACTGAGCCCACTTGGGGCTCAGTGTGGGGTTCCATCCCAGGACCCTGAGATCATGATCTGACTGAAGGCAGATGCTTAACCAACTGAGCCACCCAGGCGCCCCGAGGCCGTCAATATTTTTCCAGAAAGAAAACTTTCTACCAATAAAGTTTTAGTCTTTCAGTTGTATTTTCTAAATTTTGATTAAGATAAATATATCATTACTAGGTTCTTTAAAAGAGTTGTAATTTTTAGTGTTAAAAAACAAATTTAAAAATAGCTAATATCAACCATATGGAGATAGCATTTTGCTTTCTAAGGACATTGAGACACCAGTTTTTTAATACCTTTGTTGAGGAGAATAGAATGATTATTAGGTAACAAATGAATTTGTGTTTTTCTCTGAGGGAAATATTAACAGTGTTTTGATAATAAATTCTTCCCTCAATCGGAGAAATAATTTTCAAAAAGTAAAAACAAACCAACAAACAAAACCCCATAACTATGTAACAAATCCCTTTATCTGTTTTCTTTACTGATGTGTGCCTTCCCCTAGTGCCTGACACATGATAGGTATTCAAAAGATATTTTTTGAAGGAAGAAGGAAGTGAAATTTAAAGATATAAATATTTATGGTTAATGAATGAAATGTGAAATATAAAAATATTTACTGCATCAAGAATTACAATTGACTACATGAATGGGAGGAAGCTGCCACTAAGCTCCACTTGCTTTCAGAGAGTTTGTAAAGCAGAGTGATAATAGCATCTACTGGCTGTGGGGGAGAAATGGTATGAGTTCAATTCTAGGATGAACATATTACTTGTGTGACCTTAGGAAAGTCACTAAATCATTTGAATCCAGATTGTTTTTCTAAATTATGTATAATGATGTCCAGTGCACGGGGTTGCTTTGAGGTCTGAATAAGAAATGGGTAGATTCTATTAACAGTATCATGTTGTTACTGCTTACTGCACATGCCTATCAAATCCCTGCTTTTCTTCCTTACTCTCATCCTTTGTTTTATCTTTAGTATCTTTCAGCTCTTTTACCTGAAATACAATTCATTCTACCCAGACAGCTCAAATGAATCTTTTTCTGATTACCCCAATCAGATTTAACTTCTATATCTCTGTTACAGCATTTATCACATTCTATCCTGCACATCTTGAACCCACTTATGAATGTATATATCTTTTACGTTACTGTATTTAATAGTAACAACAGCAGCAGCTAATATTAATTGAACACTTACTAGATCCCAAGCACTGTGTTGTTTAAATGTTTTTACACATTATCTCATTTAACCCTCATGATTTCACATAATGTACTGTTATTACTTTTTTCTCAACTTTCTTTATTGAAGTTCGTTCCCCAACCAGTAAATAATTACCTGCAAATTCCTTGAGTACATGTAGTACATTCCAGGAATTATATTAAGTGCTTTATACAAGCTCTTTTTCTTATATATAATAATTTTATGATGTAGGATTTATTCGTATTTTGCAAATAGGGAAACTAAGGGGCAAAAAAGTTAAGTAAAATAACCAAAGTCATATAACCAATAAATTATAATTAATATTAAAAATCAAGGTATGTCCAATTCCAGTTCTAAAACCTGAATTCTTCCATAGCATTCTTTCAACAAACAACAGTGTATTATTTCTACCAAATCCTCAAGAAATACTTCGTTACACATATAATCATTCATTATTTGCATTGTGTCATAATATGAATCTGTATCATTCTTTACATAATCTGTTTTTGGTAAAAAAAAATAGTTTGATTAGTCATTTCAGTATGTAATCCAAATAAAATGTATTCAGGCTAATTCCACTCTTTTTCTCACTTTCTAACCCGGAAGTCAGAAAACTATGGTCAAATTCAGATATCCAATGATATTTATGAATAAAGTTTTATTGAAATATAACATAGACATCTGTATCGGCATGTACGTATAGTATACATATTTTTGTGGCTACTTACACATTACAGTACCATTTCGAGTAGTTGCAATAGAGACCACAGGCCCATAGGGCCTAAAATACTTACTATTTGGTGATTTGCAGAGAGTTTGTCAGCACCTGTTCTAAATCATCATGGGTTCTATCTTATGGTCTCATCTTTGGTAAATTATCTCCTTCTCTCTAAACTCAGTATTTTAAATCTTAGGTACTTCAAAAACAAAGCACAATCAATACTAATGCTAAGAATAATTTGCTTTCTGCAGTTTTTCTGCTTTCAGGCTCATAATTTATTATAATCTTAATAGAAGGCTGAAAGAATAAAGAGGGACGATGGTGACTATATATATATATAATTTGTGAATCTGTAACTGTTGATTCTCCTTTTAATCCACAGTCTTTGATTTAATTAAGACGTTCTTTGGAATGTTTATAAAACTGTCTTATTTACATATACTTTGTAACTATAAGGTAACTTTAAAATATTTCAGAAGCTAATATTCATGTGCACCAGCTTTTCCTTCTTGAAACTGAAAATTACACCGACAACTTAAAAAAAAGCAACTTTCCATTTCAGAAATTCCTCTCCAACTAGGTGTAGTAAATAGAAATTCTTTTCCCATTTTATTCTCCCTTTATTTTGCTGTCCATTTCTTTGTATTAGAATGAAGCCCCTTATTTTTCATTTATTGTATTTTTTGTCAACTGACTATCCATCTTGTCTGATTGCTAATCATTATTGTACTAGTCTATCTGTATTTAGGAAACAAGGGATATTTATCAAAGTTGACATTTATCAAAGTTGGCTGGAAAGACCATGTGCCTGTATGTTGGTTGCTACTGCTTCTGTGACCACCATAGCCGCCACCTCCCTTGTTGCCAGTATCACCAGGTATCGTGCGAAGGCTGTGCCTTCTACTTTCTTATCAAGGCCGTATCAAGGTAAATAATACTTTCATTTAAGAGATGTCAAAACTGCATTCTAAGATCTTTAGCAAACTGCCCAAGCTCATACCTAAAACATGGCAGAGCCACTTTTAAAACCCATGGCTATAAAGCTCCAAGTCCTATTCTTCCTACTACATGACACCGCAGATAACTCCCCTTGTTAGTGGAAAACAATCCTTTTATAAATATGTCTGTGTATTATTTAGCACTTGAGAGAGGTGAGCTCTCAAGACATGAAAAGACATGAGGCAGCATTATACACATATTGCTAAGTGAAAGAAGTCAGTCTGAAAAGACTACATACGGCATGACTTCAATTATAAGAGATTATTGAAAAGGCAAAACTATGGAGATAGTAGAAAAACTCGGTGGTTGCCAAGGTTTCGGAGGAAGGGATGAATAGGTGGAGCACAGAGCATTTTTAGGGCAGTGGGACTATTCTGTATTACACTATAATCATAGAAACATGACATTATGCATTTGCCCAAGTCCATAATATGTATAACATCAAGAGTAATGATAATGTACCCCCAATGTAAACTATAGACTTTGCTAATATGAATGTATCGATATTGGTTCCTCAATTGTCAATAGTTATCTATGTGTTACACTAACGCAAGATGCTGATAATAGAAGAAACTGGTAGTAGGAGGGGTAGAGGAGATATATGGGGACTCGCAATAATTTCTGCACAGGTTTTCTCTAAACCTAACACTGGCCCTAACAAACGAAAGTCTAAGACTTCTGGTTTCCTGTTCTGCATGTAAGAAGCTTGGAAGTCACCATTCAGTCCTGAAAGTGAGTGAAATGATGAACAGACTGAAAAATGACTCATTTTGGTTCCTAAAATGGGGGAGCACATAGGGAAAACTGCTTTGCCCAGGACTGGTGAGACAGACAACTACAGGAGCACAGACTTGTGAGCAGAAATCACACAGAGGACCAGGGACACAGGTGGGAAAACCTAAACTGTAATTGATGAATTGTTGGAGGTTCAACGCGGACAACTCTGAGGGTTAAAAACTTCAGAGGGAGACATAGTCATGGCGGGGGGCGGGGGGGCGGGAGGAGCTCACAATATCACAAGACTTACCTCCAGGAGCTCAACCAGATTCCCACAGTAAGTATTTGCGAAAAATCTCTTTGGGCTCCCAGTAGAGGGAGGGAAAAAGGAACCATTTTGAAATATGCCAGAGCACTCATTCTCAATAAGGCCTGCCCTCAGGGGAAACTAGTTAATCAGAACCTAACCTGCTGGGATATTATCAGAGCCTAATTTACCTGGAGGAAGGAAAATATCCCATTCCAGCACACTCTAGCCATCCTGTCCCAGCAAAGGGGGGGATTAAAAAACTTGTAAATTTCACAGTCCAGCAGCATAGACTCACTAAAAACTGAGACCTAATCATAAGGCTATAGGGCACTTCTCCTCTGCCCTCACCTCACCACCATATTATTGCCTTTTTACAGCAGTTCCTTTAAAAAAAAAAAAAAAGATTTTACTTATTTATTTTTATTTTATTTATTTTTGAGAGAGAGAGACAGAGAGAAAGAGCAAGCACAAGCAGTGGGTAGAGGGAGAAGCAGACTCCTCGCTGAGCAGGGAGCCCTGCATGGGGCTCAATCCTAGGACCCTGGGTTCATGACCTGAGGGGAAGGCAGATGCTTAACCGACTGCCCTTACAGCAGTTCCTTTTTTCCATCATGCACAGCTAGCAAAACAAACAAAATGGAACAAAAACATAAAAAGGCAACAACATAATTTGAAGAGACAGAGCAAGCATCAGAACCAGACATTGCAAAGAGAGTGGAACTATCTGATTGGGTTAAAATAACTATTATTAATATACTAAGAGCTCTAGTGGATAAAGTAGACAGCATGGAAGAACAGATGGGCAATGTAAGCAGAGTAATGGAAATCCTAAGAAAGAACCACAGAGTAGAGGAAAGAATTCTTGAGGTAGAAAATATCAACATTCTGGAAAACAAAGAGAACAAAGACAGAAAAAAAATGCAACATAATATCCAGAGATGTGGGACAAAAAACATAAAAAGGCAACAACATAATTTGAAGAGACAGAGCAAGCATCAGAACCAGACATTGCAAAGAGAGTGGAACTATCTGATTGGGTTAAAATAACTATTATTAATATACTAAGAGCTCTAGTGGATAAAGTAGACAGCATGGAAGAACAGATGGGCAATGTAAGCAGAGTAATGGAAATCCTAAGAAAGAACCACAGAGTAGAGGAAAGAATTCTTGAGGTAGAAAATATCAACATTCTGGAAAACAAAGAGAACAAAGACAGAAAAAAAATGCAACATAATATCCAGAGATGTGGGACAACTACAAAAGGTGTAATATATGCATAATGGAAGTATCAGAAGAAGAAAGAGAGAAAGGGACAAAGAAATTTTTGGAAACAATAATAACTGAGAATTGCACAAGGTAATGTCAGACACCAAATCATAGACCTAGGAAGCTTGAAAAACAATAAACATGATAAATACCAAAAAAAAAAACAAAACCCAAAAACAATAAAAAAAACTACATTTAGCCATATCATTTTCAAATTACAGAAAATCAAACATAAAGAAAAATCCTGTAAGAGGCCAGAGGGGGGAAAAATCTTACTTACAGAGAAACAAAGATAAAGATTATGTCTGACTTCTCCTAAGAAAAGCATGCACGTAAGGAGAGAACAGAATAAAATACTTGAAGTGNGCAGAGTAATGGAAATCCTAAGAAAGAACCACAGAGTAGAGGAAAGAATTCTTGAGGTAGAAAATATCAACATTCTGGAAAACAAAGAGAACAAAGACAGAAAAAAAATGCAACATAATATCCAGAGATGTGGGACAACTACAAAAGGTGTAATATATGCATAATGGAAGTATCAGAAGAAGAAAGAGAGAAAGGGACAAAGAAATTTTTGGAAACAATAATAACTGAGAATTGCACAAGGTAATGTCAGACACCAAATCATAGACCTAGGAAGCTTGAAAAACAATAAACATGATAAATACCAAAAAAAAAAACAAAACCCAAAAACAATAAAAAAAACTACATTTAGCCATATCATTTTCAAATTACAGAAAATCAAACATAAAGAAAAATCCTGTAAGAAGCCAGAGGGGGGAAAAATCTTACTTACAGAGAAACAAAGGTAAAGATTATGTCTGACTTCTCCTAAGAAAAGCATGCACGTAAGGAGAGAACAGAATAAAATACTTGAAGTGTTAAGAACGAACAAACAAACAAAAAACTCCAAAAAAACCCCAATACCCGAGATTCTGTACTTTACAAAATTATTCTTCAAAACTGAAGGAGAAATAGAGACTTTCTCAGATAAACAAAAATTGAAGGAATCTGTTGCCAGTAGACCTGCCTTGTAATAAATGTTAAAATAAGTTTTTTAGAATAAATACATGTAAATAAAATAATACAGTTTTCTGAACTTGGATCTGCATAGAGAAAGGAAGATTACCAAAGAAGAAATAAGTGAAAGTAAGATGAAAACTTTTAATTTTCTTATTCTTAATTGATCTAACAGATAATTTGTTTAAATTGATGTCAGCAACATATTAAGTTATTTAAGCTCATGTATATTATACGTGTATATGCTTATGTATGCATATATATAAATGAAATGAATGACAGCAATGATACAAGGGACAAGAGGAAGCAATTAGGTTTGTTATCGTATGGTACTCATACTACCTATCAAGTGCCGACTATATCAATAATTACTTTGAATTTCAAAGGTCTAAACACAGCAATTGAAAGACAGAGATTGTCATAGTAGATTAAAAACACAACTCTTTCTACAATAAGAAACCCACTCTAAGTGTAAAAGCCCAAAGAGTTAAATAAGCACATGAAAAGATGTGCACATCATGGATCATCAGGGACATTCAAAATTGAAACAATAGGGAGATCCCACTATACTCCTATTAGAATGGCCAAAATCCAGAAGGCTGACAACATCGACAGCATCAAACGCTGTTGAGGATGTACAGAAACAGCAACTTTTATACAGGTACTGGTGGGAATGCATAATCAATCACAAAGCCACTTTGGAAGGCACTTTGGTGGCTTCTTTCAAAACTAAACGTACTCTTACCATGAGTTCCAGCAATCATGTTCCTTGTTACTTACCTAAAGGAATTAAAAACTTATATCCACACAAAAACCTACATATGGATGTTTATAGCAGCTTTATTCACAATTGCTAATATTTGGAATCAACCAAGAAGCTCTGAATTAGGTGAATAGATAAACTGCATATATCCAGAAGATGGAATATTATTCAATGCTAAAAATAAATGAGCTATCAAGCCAGGAAAAGACATGGAGGAAACTTACATACATATTACTAAGTATAGGAAACCTATCTAAAAGGGCTACATACTTTATGATTCCAACTTTAGGTCATTTTATACAAGCAAAACTGTAGAAACAAATAAAAAGATCAGTGGTTTCTGGGGTGGGGTGGGGGGTGTAGACCTGAACAGAGAGAGCACAGAGGATTTTTAGAACAGTTTAAGTACTTTGTATGATATTATAATAATGGATATATGTCCTTAGACTTTTGTACAAATCAATAGAACTCTACCAAGAGTGAACTCTAAGATAAACCGTAGTTTGGGTGATTATGACGTATTAATACGAATTAATGTAATGTACCTTAATTAATGCAAAGTTCATCCTTGGTAACAAATATACTATTCTGGTGAGTGATGTTGATAATGGGGGATGATATGCATGTGTTGGGGCAGAGGGTATATAAGAAATCTATCTTCCTCTCAATTATGTTGTAAACCTAAAACGTCTCTAAAAAAAATAAAGTCTTTAAAAAAATAAGGTCTACTAAAAAATAAAATAAATCACAAATACAGTTGTGACTTTAGAATTAATTCCATTCCTTTGCCCAGTATCTGTTTTGGAAAGTCCCTATTCTGTACCCTGAACATTTTCAGTGGGGTGTGGAAAGGCAGTGCCAGCTATGAGATAGGATGCAAGATTTATTGTAGGTTAATATCAAATAGGTCAAGTGATAGATAATTTCTGAACCCATTCTGACAGACACGACAAGTGATAGTTTTAACACAAGTGGATACATTCTGAGCATAAATAAAGTTTTGACGTTATGGGGTGCTGGTTTTCAATGAATACATAAATTTGGGAGGGGATTTTCTAACACATCAGTTCAATGATAGAATGCTAAGTATTTTCCCACTGTCAAATAAAATTCCTTAGCTGCATGGTGATGGAGAAATGAACACATTTTATATCATGAGTTTCAGTACTGGAGTTCTAGTAAGATGGCCCAACACAGCTACTCTATATTCATTTGAATCTGCATATTTGTCAGTTGAATTTTCAGTTCTGTTATGGCTGTGTCCATCTGAAACTCCTCCTCTGGAGTCAAAACTACACACTTTTTTTGGTATTATGTGTGCTTATATTCATTTCTTCAAGAAGCATTTATTAAGTGTCTTCATTTTGGCAGAGTCCAGAACTAATTGCTGAAGTGGGAGGTTTAAAAGAAATTATAGTGATGTTCTGAACGATTAAGGAACTTAGAAAAAGTTGAAGAAATATTTTAAGCAAAGGAAATTACAGCAAACACAGGAAAGTTTCTTTTTAGGGTCCCGTGTATGGATGTATTTGAAACACAGTGGTGATCAGACCAAAGGTACTAAACAGGGTTGAATATGGAAATGACACCATCTATAGCCTAAAGCCTTATGCTTAACTTTAAAATGATAGATTACTTGAATGCAAATTGCTTAAAAACATTTAAACAAATATATTTGCATCTGTATTTAGGGAAAATGTAGACTCCCATTCTTCCTAAAGTGAATGATTCTTCAGGAATGGAAGTCTCCTAGCAAATGCATACAAACATAGAATATACATTTTGCAGACCACAAGCAGAGTAGCTGTATCACAAAGCAGGTCTTGCAGCCCTAATGTATATGAGTACCTGGTGAGATNCTATACATTTTGCAGAGACCACAAGCAGAGTAGCTGTATCACAAAGCAGGTCTTGCAGCCCTAATGTATATGAGTACCTGGTGAGATACTGATTCTTGCTTTTTCAGGGGCTTGGGAAGGTCGCACAGAAACTCAAATTCCCCTCTGCTACCTGCCTTGGGAGTGGCTTTGCAGTTGTGATCCAGAGCATGGACTCCCAAAGACGCTCTTCCTCCCATCCACTCTTCCTCTGCTGTTTCAGAGTTCGAAAAACAGGATAATAATACCCGTAGGTATTGTCTGTTTGCCAGGCACTATGCTAGTTACTTGGGGAGTAGAATGGTAAACAAGACCGAGAAATCCTTGTCCTTCTGTATGTGTAGAAGGCACTGTAGANTGTTTCAGAGTTCGAAAAACAGGATAGTAATACCCGTAGGTATTGTCTGTTTGCCAGGCACTGTACTTGGGGAGTAGAATGGTAAACAAGACCGAGAAATCCTTGTCCTTCTGTATGTGTAGAAGGCACTGTAGAAGGCAACTGTACAACTGATTAAGTACAGTTGTGAGAGATACCACAAAGGAAAAGTAAAAACTGCCATAGTGGTCATTGCAAAGCACTGTGACTTAATTCTTTCCCCACGGTCTCCTGAGCGGCTACTCTACCAAAGTCGGTTTAGTAACATCAAGTACCGCTAGTATGACACATATTAACATTATCATGTTTTTGCAGTGCCTACACTACACTGAATTCTGAGCTAGGAGCACTATACATAGTATCTCACTTAACACTACATACAACCCCAGGGATTTCCCCCAATTTAAAAGTGAAGGAAGTAAATGAAGCTTGCCCAACTTCAGAGTATTTAAGAACCACAACTGAGTTCTCACACGGGCCTGATTGATCCCGAAGTCTATCCCCACGCCCCACCCTCCCAATTAGATGCATTGCCTGTTTAAAGTACATCAACATAAAATGGAATTATTATCCTTAACCCTCATGGTGTAGTGAAGAGGAAGGATTTCCCATTAAAAGGCAAAGCAGTGCTCCTCATCTCTCCACCCTTCTGGCATAGGAAAGCATCTCTTAACCTCTCTGAGCCTGGGTTTATCTATAAAACGAGAGGTTGGACTAAAGCTCTCTTAGGCTTTTTCTTTTTTTTTTAAGATTTTATTTTATTTATTTGACAGAGATAGAGACAACCAGCGAGAGAGGGAACACAAGCAGGGGGAGTGGGAGAGGAAGAAGCAGGCTCATTGAGGAGGAGCCTGATGTGGGGCTCGATCCCGTAACGCCGGGATCACACCCTGAGCTGAAGGCAGACGCTTAACCGCTGTGCCACCCAGGCGCCCCTCTCTTAGGCTTTTTCTATCACAAATTATGAAAGTTTTTTTTTTTTAATTAATTAGCTTCTATAGCTCTGACATAAGGGAAGTTTTCCTCGTAAAGGAGAAAATTTGNCTCTTAGGCTTTTTCTATCACAAATTATGAAAGTTTTTTTTTTTAATTAATTAGCTTCTATAGCTCTGACATAAGGGAAGTTTTCCTCATAAAGGAGAAAATTTGGTGGTTTAAATCTATTGATGATTTAAGGAAAACCTGAGTCTTAATTATCTAGACATCTGGTTAGGTTCTTGAGTAAGATTTTGACCTGGATTTTCCCAACAATTCCAACACGTCTCTAATTCATTTATTAACACACGAAATGGGTGTCCCCAAATTGGCCCCAAGGTCATAATATTGCTACATAGATATCTAATAATACTGTTCACTTCAAAAATAATAGCTAGGATTTGTCACACAGAATATAGAAAGATGCAAGAGTATTGCAAGGAACCCCATGGGCCACTGTAGTTTGATAAAGGAGATCTGAAACAGCAGTCCACAAAGAATGTCTTGAAATAGCTTTACACTCAGACAGTGAATCACAATAGTATAAAGAACTAGTGAATTCTTTAAAAGGCAAACAAAACCTCATGTTTCTTCACAGGAACCATCTCCGGGAATGGGCTCTAACAATGGTTCAAAGGGATTCTATCTCGACCTTTACAAAAACTGTAATAAGTGTTGGAAAAAGTCTGGAGATCAAGAATAAAATAAAATTCTCTGCCAACCATCTGCTCTTTGGTGAATTAAATACTCACATTAGCTCTAAACATTACACTAATAAATAACATTAATATATACACTGATTTATGTTACTTTAAAACCAAATCACAAGTCACAAAGATGCCTGGTTTTGCTACTATATTCGGAAAGTAACAGTCGGTTTTGTTCTCACGAGAAATGTCCAACATGAAGAAACTAATTTAGAAACAAGAAGATCTTTCAAGAAAGAGGATGTTAATAATGGCAGAGATAAAAAAGAAAGGCAACATTAGGGTCTGGCGGGAGAAGGGAGCAGATGCCAACAAGTAGGAAAACAAGCTTACAAAAAGCAGGCTGGGGAGACTGGGCATGAACTTTACATATGCCAGCTTTGATGGTTTGATGTCCCTGGTGGTTTGCCTCCTTTGGTCATAGATAATGAGGAGGAAGTTTACTACAACAAACTATTTGGAATGCTTAACAAGTGCTTTCACAAAAGAGCAAAGAAATGTTGTTTTCAAACTCTGTAGCTAGATTTAGAACTAAATTAATTAACTACACCAGTATGGTCGAAAACAATATATTCTTGGACTCCTGTGTAGTAACATTAACCAGAGCAGGTTCAGGGAACTGTCCAAAGTCCCATGGTTAAGACATTCTTTTTTCCACCAAATGTCTCATATTTTCAGTCACAATTTAAATGTCATTTCCTTCCATGGTCCCTGCACAGCCTCATCCAAAGCATAATTGCTTCCTACTCCCTGCATACATAGTATCATATACTCTGATTGTATTGTAAGTTCTTTGTATGTATTTTACTTTATATTAGAGAGTGAGCTCCTTGGGGGCAGGAATTGATCCACAGTACTCAGCATAGTGCTTGATGCACAGAGACTGACATACGTTAAGTTTTTTTTTTTTTTAAGAGAAAAATGAGTATATAGTTAAATTCTTAATTAAATGAACTTTGTGATGCCTACTTGCTTTATGATTTATTTATTCATTAATCTGGCAATAATTATCATTTTATGTGGGTAGGAATAAGCTACATTTCTTTTTTCTTTTCCTTTCTTTTTTTTTTTCACCGAAGAATTCAGAAACCTGCATTTTCAAAACTGTGCCAAATGCCTCTGTAAATGTGCCAGACTTCTCAACTGCTTAATATGGGCCATGTGTTAAAGAGCTGCTGAATTGTTTATTATGGCAAACGGTGGCTATTTTACCTTTGTCTCATACATGTAATCTTTTTTTCTTCTGGGCAGAACATGTTTAAGATGAGGACTCTAATTAGATGAAGATGTATTAGATCTATTTAATAATAAAATAATAAGGAATTAGAAAATATAAAATTAACCAGGGTATCTACAAAAATAAACATTTATTTGAGGAATTTCAAAAGAATTTGAAAACTAAAATCTTTAGAGAACTATAGGCTTCTGGATATATTCTATTTTGATTAGTTTTATACTTGACAGTTAATGTGAAAATATTATTGTAGGCCACAAAATTATGACTCAAAGTAGCTGTTCAACAAAACCAAAATGTGAAGTAAGAAGTCTTACTTACTAAGGAGAGATTTAAAGGTTTAGATGTGTATTTTTGTCTCACAATTGTGTAGGCTAATAAATCTTTTATTTGATGTAACAGGCTGGGCCCAATCTGATGAAGTGGGGTAAGTGACTTCCTGGAAAGCTCAGTGAATTTGAATTTGGAAGGTCTTTACTGCCCTGCAATTTTCTTACTTACTAGTCATTGGACCCAATTTAAGTACTTAACTTTCCTAAGTTCAGTTTAGAAGAAAACAAAGAGGATTTTGTAATTCTCATTTTTTTAAATAATATTTTATTTACAAGTTAGAATCAACAGACAAAGAAAGACAATCCAGGGGACCAAATGGGGAGATGACTGAAACCCCCAGGGGTCCCAAATTGAGCAGAAGGAAAGGGTAAACAGTAAGAAAAAAAAAGTCAATGTAAAAAAAAAGCTCTCCCTTCTTCCCTCCCCTTGGAGGTTGAGGGGACCTGGCCCCGCACCCCTCAGCCTTACCCAGCTTAGAATAAATTAGAACAAACAGCGCAAAACAGGGCCTTTACAAGTGTAAAGGGCAGCTATGACCTCAGGTAACCCCATATCAGGGCCTTGCCCGCTCCCACCCTGTACCCTGCCCCACCCCAGTAATTTTGAATGGGGGCTCTACGCCCAAGAGGTCACTCTCAGTGGGGCTGGGACTCAACCTTATTTTGTCCATTTAAGTCCCTCCTTCAATAAATGTCCCTGCACCCCTCCCCCCTGCAGAGCCAGCTCTCCTACAGTGGGGTGGGGGATGGGGATGAGATGAGGAAGTGTCTCCGTGTTATTTGAGCAGGGCAGCCACAGTCAGTTGGATAGTTTGAGTGTTGCAGGAAGGCATCCATACAAGAGAAAAAGTGGGCTTAAGATCCATTCTGTTCTTCAACAACCGAACTGTGAGTCCTGGAGTTCGGTTCTCTCCATTAGGAAAGAGGACACTGTTTGTATCAGAATATTCTTCTGCTTACTGAACATAATATCCTCAGGGCTGCACTTGCCCGGAGAAGGCAGTTTTTTCTAGTTCACTCAAAGTTGCCATACAGGCTAGCTGAGGCCCCGATTGTGAAAAACAAACCAAAAACCATAGCTATAAAATTCCACATATATAGAAAATATTATTAATTGTAAGCATCTTTGACTTCTTGATGTGCTTTTTTATAATGCATGCTATAGGAGATGGACTACCAAACTATGGACCAATTAATTATGCTTTAAATTTATATCATATAATGTAAGTGATAAATATTTTATGGGTAATGCAAACTTTTTTTTCCCATTATGTAAATCACTAAATGAATTCTAGTAGAGATGTTTATCCAAAGGTTGGATAAGTGAAAATATAATAAAAATTGCTACTATTTATGGGTCATCTACCACATAGTCTCTAATCCTCATGACAGTTCTGCCATATAATTATTATTATGTCCATTTTAGAAGAGAACTAAACTCAGAGAAAAGAAGTAAATGTTCAAAGTCAAAACAGCTAGTAGGTGAAAAAATGAAAATCAGAACATAAATCTACTGATATTAAGCTCCACATCTTTTCTTTTCATCCTACCATCTTGCCTATATTAATAGAGTTAAAAAATATTTCTCTCTCTTCTGCTTCTTATAAACTCTATGGCTTCGGGCTAATGGCTTAGAAGAAATTCAGCATGAAGATTAAGATGTTAGGTTCAGGAATCAAAGACATGGGTCTAAAATAAACTCCGCCACTAAACAACTCTGTGACATTGTGAAAATTATTTATTCTTTCTTTGTAGAACAAGGATGATAGTAATACCTATGTCTTAGAGTTGCTGTGAAGATTAAATGAAATAATATATGTAGAGTTGTTAGCGTAATGCCTGGCACATAATAACTGGTCAGTGAACTTTTTATGGGAAGCAATATAGTCTAGTGCTTAGGTGCACAGATTCTGGAGTCTGAAAGAATTTGTAGTTTGAATATAAGTTTGGCCACTGACTCTGTGCAAGACCACAAATAAGTCATTCAACCACTTTAAGCCTCCATTTTCCTTGTCAGTAAATGGGACTACTATCAGTACCTATCTCATAGTGATTGGGAAAGAATTAAATAATCAAATTTCATCAACACAGTGCCAGTATCATTCTAAGCTATCAATAAAGCGTACATGTTTCTGCTATTATCATTCCCAAATCCAATAGCATCTAAGGGAAACTAGAGATGATTCTGTGTGAATCATGGGATTGAAAAGCAGCTATTAGGTACAGTTCACTCCTTTTATTGGAAAGTAGCATATAATGAGAGATATTTAGCTACTACCATGTCCCAGATTTATAGATTGGATCTTCGTTATACTACTCACTAACAAGACATTTAAGTTTTTTGAGTCTGTTTTTTCATCTGAAACATTAGATTATTAATAATGGATATATCACATAGTTACTATGTACATCAGAACTTTGCATAGGGTAAATTACAATACAAATGGGATTATCTTTATAACCTCAGAAAATATTCATTGAGAATATGTAACTATTATATTAGAAAGTAGAAATGGAAAACACATTTAAGACATTTCTATGAAAAATTTTCTTCATCTGAAATTCCTCAATATCTCATAACTTACTTTTTAAAAAGAATTAAAACTGGTTCCATTTTTTTAATGTAGTATCTGCACATGACAAAATTTTCATCTATGAGAAATACCTCAAAAATATCCAAGGATTGCTATCTAGTACTATCTACCTTCTCTCTGGAATTAATTACTTTTAGCAGTTTTGATTTTCAGGTTTTGTAGTGGCTACTCTTATAACTTAAAATAATAGTACATTATTTTTGCTGATCATATTTAAATTATACATATTCAGTCCCGAGCATGAAAGATGAATAGATTAGAAATTAATCCTTATTTCTTCTCTTTACATTCCTACATCTTAATTCTTGTCATGTTATCATTTTATATTGTCAATGTTTGTAACATGCTTATTATTTTATTATCTCTAATTGTCTTCTTTGCCTATATGCTGAGTGTAGTAATTTCAACTCAACAAAATCAATCCTTGCAATTTTAGGAATAGATAAATATTCTTAATTACAAAAGGAAATTGTGTTTTTGCTCTCATTAAACCCTTATTCCTAGAAGAAATTCCAAAATTCCAGAGGCTACTAGAATTCCATTCAATAACTTTTGAATATTCTTTGCTTCTGCCAGTTGTCACTTTTTAATTTATCTCATACCATGTTCTCTGTGGTAGCTTTTTACAATTTTACTGGAATACCTCATTGAGAAATTGAGTTAAACTCCGTGTATTTTTCTGTTCGAAAACATCTCTATTTTGCCTTCATACATGTAGATATTTTGGCTTGTATGGAATTCTAGGACCCAAAGTATTGCTTTCCTATTTGTATACGCATATTACTAAAAGACTAGGTTATTTACCTGGGTAGCAATCATAGGTTTTCTCTGAAGGTGTTTAAGTCATCTCTTTCTCTATCAGACTTCTGTGTTGAAAGAGGACTACCTTTCTTGAGATAATTGTGGCGTCTATACAAGTGGGTATACTGACTATATACTGACTCGCCACTTCCTTTTTAGGATACATGTTACACATGCTGAGACCCTTAATTGTCAAAATAAAAGTCCATTTTAGTTCATCAACGGAGAACTCTAGTGTATTTCCCACTTAAGTACAGGTGACCTTTTTTTTTTTTCCTTGTGTTCTCTATGTCTTTGGTTAACACCTAACATTTTCAAAAACTACTCCTCCTCTTTCTGAAATTCCTCATAAGTTCACTGGATGCAAAAAAAAATTCTCTTCTTAGAGTACAATAGTTGGGTTTCATCCATATGCTGAATGAAAGCCAGTGGGGTGAAAGAATGGAATCTCTCTGTCCTTGTTCTAGAAGTTCTTTCCTAATTACCTTAATGATTGCCAGAAGGCTCACTTCTGAAATTGGCACATGATGGTTCTGAACTTGGAAAAGATGGCTTCTATCCTTGTATTTGCTATTTGATTCTTTTCTACTTCATTCTCAGCCTGTCTAATATTTTATCTTCTAAGATTTCCTCATAATTTCCAGTTTGCCACTGCCTCCCCTTTCTCACCAAGACTACTACGATTTTCTCAAGTTCTTTCTGATATGTATATAATTTTTTTTTGTAATTTCAGTGGGAATTTAGAAAAGAAGGGAGGTAGATGTGTGTCAAATCTGTTATTTTTACTAAAATAAATAATATTAAATCAATTACACTGCTTTTGAACATAATTTAAAATGAAACCTTGTGAAAACTCAACGGTCTTTTTCTCAGTATCAATCAAAACCTTGCCTTGTGTTATTTGGCCTCTTACAGAGAAAGAAAAAAGATCATATCTCCCTGGCAAGGATAGGGTATATTGTACAAAATATCTCTTTGTGTTTCTGACACTCTTTCCTCTTGATCTGTTTAAGTTGATCCTATTATTGCGACAGAATAGGAGCCTGCCATTTGGACTTACTTTATCTAGAAAAATGTAAGTTTCTAGGATAGATAACCTTTAATAAGAAGGTATAAACATACATTTTCTATCAAATCTTTCTTTGGAATGACTATCCAAATGTGGAAATGACTTAAATCCAACAAGATCAGGCCAGAGTAAAATAACTGTCAAAGGTTAGGTCAGCAAAAGAAAATTTAATAACACCATATCAAATATTTACGAAAGCTATTTGCAAAGTTAAATCATTCATGAAAATATATGAAACACTTTAAAATAAGCTAACTTTTATGTGACAAATGAGGGATACTTAGGAAGTAAAAAGTACAATATTCTGTAATAATAAAACTAATTTTTCTAAAACAATAGTTTCCTTTACACACAATTTTCATCCATCTTGGCTGTCTGGGGACAAAAATATGTATTACTTTGGTTCAGTTCTTAAGTTCAATGTACTTCCTATTGACTTCAAATTATAGGGGCTTCTGCAAACAAAACGGATGTATAGGTTAAACAGGGGGGAAATGAGCAGGACTATGATATCCCTGAGAGATTTCAATTGAGCCTGTGCTATGTTCGTTCTATAACGAAGTATTGAATTTTATCCACGTGATTAGATACGTATAGAACAAGGGATACACCATGATTCCTGCCTTTTAGGAATGCACATTCAACTTGGCTAGAATACTTGTGGTAATGTAGCACCCACTCACTCAGTTTGTTCCAATGTCAGACAACACGAATTTAAAAATATTTTCCCCCTTAAATGGAGCTCCACTATTCTTCATTAAACCGCCATCCATAGGTTCTAATTCTTTCCTTTGGAACTACATAGATGTTTATTTCCCTTTTCAGGGAGTAGAACTTCATATATTCGGAGACTGGTTATAGCTTCCTAATCTTTGTTTTTCTGGGCAAAATATTTCCAATTACTGCAACCGTACCTTATGGAATGTGCGTTCCAGACCTCTTAACACCCTAGTTGTGCTCCTCTAAGGTATGCGTTTTATTTTATTGTATTTTATTTGAACTCTGTGGGGTAACTTGGTGCCTACAAGATAGAGCCCAAATTCTAATAAAAGTTTCATTTATTCCTTAAAATAGTAAATAAGTTCATTTTACAGATTATGACTGGGTATTTGGGGTACAACTTGGGATAAACCAGAGACAGACCCTGCCTTCAAGAAGATAACAGTTCATCAGACATCAGTCTCATTTCATCTTATTCTGCTGCTCCTCAATGTGAGCGCACAAATAAAACTAAATGCTTCAGAGAACCTGCCTATCTAAACCTCTCAGTCACTCAAGTACATTATTTACAATCTACTTCCAAACCATGGCCTTATCTTTTATGCCATTTTCCTGTTCTGAAAATAGTTAAAATACTTCCTTAGGATTTTCCAGACCACTCCTGACGATACTCATTTGCATTAAAAGCATGGGTCTCAAACCATAAATAATTCCTTTATGGAAGCCACAAGCTAAGAAAGCCTTGAGGGGGTTTTATGTGTCTACCTTTGATTGCAAAGTGTGGAAAAAAAGCCCCACTATGGAAATAGAACAGTCAGTTCTTTTAGAAACCAAAGCTTAGGCACTCAATCAGCGTTAGAAATGAAACATACTAACATCCACTCCGGATCTGTTACTGCAGACCTTTTATTTTGATTGGGGCATGGAATAAGCAGTGTTTATCTTTGGAAATGCCATTCAAGCCTTTCACAGGCATAAGCACCGCATCCATGGTGAAATATTTCAAGCCCGAATCGCAATTATGTTGGGATTTACTACAAATCCTCCATCTAGCAATATACCTACTCAGTAGTAAAAGCTCGCTCTCCTTTTGTTCTGTAAATTTATGCCAAAGTATAGTTCTTGTTATTACTTCAAAGGTTTAACATACCAGAAAAAGTTCTGCAGACAGGGCTGAATAAGTTCTGCATTTCATCATTCTTTAAGGTGTGATTTTGAACAATTTTTTTTTCTTAAATTGCATTGTAAACCACATTCCAATCCAAGATTTATTTTGCTACTGAAGCCATTCTATTATTTCCCAACTACAAGAGCCTATAGATTAATGTTTCATGACCTCATATTTAACAAACTAATATCCAGTATTCTGAAAACATCTGTCTGCGGGCATTAACAAATATTTGGCTGGGTATTAACATTTCTAATATGATTATAGTATACCTTTCTATAGGAAAATTTTATTATGTCTGGTCATAAATTGAAGTCCATAAGGCAAAAGAAACCAGAGCTGGCATGTTCAGAGAAGGCAGCACACTTCACCAATATTAAGTGATCCTAACAGAAAAGGTGGGAACTGTGAATTGCGTAAATAGAATTTGACCAGATGCCAAAATCTAATTTATTCCTTGGTAGGTTTAAGGCTAGAATGACAAAGGTTTAGTTTTCAAATATGACTGTTGTAAGTCAGTTGAAAAGTCCATTTAGAATATTTTGAGTAATTCAATGCCAACTGCCACAGTGACAGTAAAAACTGGTTTCTAAGACATGGCAATGAATTAAGCTCTTCTGTGTAACTATGCAACAAAAGCAAAAGTCTGTGAGATACACACAACTGAGAATGTGAATAATAATTCCAGAAATATGGTGCCAGATAGAAAAATCAGTGTTACAATGTGGTGACATGGTGGCCTGGGTGGGCTCCAGGTGTCTGTCTGGCTTCTAGCTCTGGTTTTATGTTTTGGTGTGTGGTGGAG
Organism: Ailuropoda melanoleuca; assembly: GCF_002007445.2. NCBI lineage: Eukaryota > Metazoa > Chordata > Mammalia > Carnivora > Ursidae > Ailuropoda > Ailuropoda melanoleuca. Next base: position 44,182,405 of record NC_048219.1, read on the forward strand.
AGAGCTGTCTACATGGGAAGAAATATAGTAGGGAAGAATTACTGAGAAAGGCTTAAAGAAAATTTTCTTTTATTTATAATTTTGTTGAGGGCAAAGAGGAAGCCAGAATAAGGTATATCAACAATGCATTGTTTAATGAAGGTTTTACTAAAACTCATCATTTATCTTTGAATTTATTACAACAAAATGATTAAGGGCACAGCCTCCCAAACCAGAATTTCTGGGTTCAAATCTCTCCTTATACCCACTAGCTTTGTGACTCTAGGCAAACTATTTAACCTCTCCTGCTATTAGTTTTCATACCTGGAAAATAACTGTTACAGTAGATTGCAAAGGACTAATAACTGTAGAATGCTTAGAACAATGCTTCACATAGGTTAGGCACTATATAAACTTTAGGTATTATTATCATCATTATAGATACCAACCTATATGAAAAGTACCAAGGATTATACCTAATCCATCAATTTACCCTCCCCCTCTTTTGCTAAAGTACTGATTTTTTTTTTTTTTTTACTTTTTCCCTCCTTTTATCAGTTTTAAAAAAATATACTAGGCACTAATTGTTTTTTTTTTGTTTGTTTGTTTTGTTTTTTTAAAGATTTTATTTATTTATTTAACAGAGAGAGAGACAGCCAGCGAGAGAGGAAACACAAGCAGGGGGAGTGGGAGAGAAAGAAGCAGGCTCCCAGCGGAAAAGCCTGACGTGGGGCTCGATCCGAGAACTCCAAGATCATGCCCTGAGCCGATGGCAGACGCTTAACGACTGAGCCACTCAGGCGCCCCACTAGGCACTAATTGTTAAATTCATTACTTTAGTTGGATTTAGCTAAATATTTCTTCTTGATAAGAAAATCTTTTTCGGTTGTGTCATCTGGACATGTCTGAACGGCTCTCAGACTATCACATAGAGGTTCGTTCAGCTGGTAAATTGCCCATTACCCTTGCTCCTCTTTCTCATAGGAGAAGAATGAATCCCTATCTGACGGAGGAAACTAAAATTTTTTTTACTCTCCTTTTATTAGAGGAAGACCCCAGTAATTAAAGCCTGTGCCACTCCCAGGGTAGCAGAGGAAGCCACCATTGAGAGCTAGCATGTCATTTTTTTGTGACTGCTGGAGTGACAAGGAGGAAAGAGCCCGTGGTCCTCAGCACAATGATGAGAATACAGGATGACTAAAAGAGTTGGGGCTCATTCTTGGACAGCTACTCTTTTTTCAATTAATAGAATATTTGTCTTTGAGGGATAAACAACATTAAAGATGTCATTAGTCCTGAAAAGGTCATTCACAGTTCTCACTAATGGGAAGAAAGAACTGAAATGAGAGGACCTATCCCATAGATCCCCCTATCCGCAGGGGATCGGCTCCCAAACCCCTAACGAACGCCTGAAAGTGCAGATAATACCGAGCCCTATACAGACTGTTTTTTCCTATAAAACATACCTACGATAAAGTAGGCAGCAATAAGAACAATAGTAAGATAGAACAATTATAACAATATACTGTAAAAAAAAGTCATGTGAATATGGTTTCTCAAAATATCTTACTGTGACGACGGGAGATGATATAATGCCTATGTGATGAGATGAAGTAAGTGAGGTGAGTGACACACGTGTTGTGATGTAGCTTCAGGCTACTGTCGACCTTCTGACGATATGTCAGAAGGAAGATCACCTGCTTCCAGACAGCCCACAGCCAGGGGTAACTGAAACTGAGGGAAGTGATAAGGGGCTCTACTGTGTCACTTCCGATTGGGGCCTAGAGCCTAAAAACATCAGTCACCTGGATGACACCTGGTTTCTTGGAAACCTAACAAAGGACTAAAAGTGAGAATGCCTTGTATTGAAAAATTACTATTTTCTCAAGGAAGGGGGAAAGTCTCGCAGAGAAGCATCCCTGTGATTTTAGTGAGAATATGAGGATGAAAAGCCAGGCCAGGAATGGAAGGAATGTTCCTGTCAGCAGTCTGTTTCGTCTGAGACAAATTTTAGGTTACGTATGTCGTCTGTGTTTTTCTTGCCTACTGTATTGTTACTTTTGGGTTTGCTTGTTCTATCAGCTGTTTATTGAGAGAGGTTCGTTAAAATCTCTCATACAATTTGTTGATTTGCCTATATCTCTTCTTAATCATATCAATCTTTTCTTTATGTATTTTGATTTTGTGTTATGGAATGCATGCAAATTTATAATTTTTGTATATTCCTAGTAGTAAATCTCTTTATCATTGTGATATGTTCCTCTTTATCTCTAATACAGCCTCTTATCTTAAAATCTAATTTGTCTGATACCGATAAAACTATACTGACTTTCTTTGGGTTCATGTTTCACAGTATATCTCTTTCCATCTTTTTGTATCCAATGCCATATCCTTATGTTTAAAGTATGTCTGAACAACCTTAGTCTTTTTTATTTTGTTTTGTTTTTTTATTTACTTAGGTAATCTCTACACCCAATGTGGGGCTTGAACTCACGACCCTGAGACTAAGAATAGGACTTGAACTCACAACCCCCGAGATTAAGAGTCGCATACTCTTCCAACTGAGCCAGCCAGGTGCCCCTGAACTTTAGTCTTTAATTCAGAGTATATATTCCATTTATTTTTAATGTAATTAAGAATATATTTGGGTATAGACCTACCATCTTATTAGTTGTTTTAACCTATTATTCTATGTTCCATTTTATTTTCTTTCTTCCCTTAGAATAATTATTTTATTATTTTATTTTTTCTCTATTGCTTTTTTAGTTTACAATATTTTTCTATCCTTTCAGTGTTTTTTCTAGATTTTAAAACATGCAGCCTTGAGTTACTGCTGTCTAATTTAAATGATTACTTTTACCATTTTACCTATAATCCTAAGACCTTAAAACACTATAGCTTTATTATTCCCCTCCTATATTTTGTGTTGTTGCCATCATATATTTTAATTCCAAATATGATTTTAGCATTCTAAGACATTATTAATGTCTTGTACAGTCAATATTCATTTAAATATACTGCATATTTACCCTTTTTGTTGCTCTACATTCCTTCCTGAATTTTTGTATTAACATTTGTAACTATTTTTCTTCTACCTGAAGAACATTTTTTTGGTTTTCTTTCAGTGTTTATTTGCCAGTGATAAATTATCTCAACTTTAGTTTATCTGAAAGTCTTCTTATTTGCCTTCATTTTTGAATAATATTTTTTGGAGAATACTATTCTAATTTGGAGTTATTTCCTTTCAGCATTCAGAATTACCCATCCAAGATCCTTTAGTTTTCGTTATTTTTTTATTGAAAAATTAGCTGTAGTCTTGTGGATGCTTGATGAAGATATTGTCTTTATTGTCTTTTATTTTTTTTTTTTGCCTGCTAATTTTTTTTTTCCTGGCTGCTTTTAAGATTCTTCTCACTGTCTTTGGTTTTTAGAAATTTGTCTATGATGTATTTAGCATAGATTTCTTTTTATTATCCGTCTTGTGGCTCATACATTTATTGAATTATGACTTCATGTCTTTCATCAGTTTTGGAAAAATCTTAGCTGTTATTTCTTCAAATATTTCTTCTGGTCTATTATCTCTCTGTTCTCTTGGAACTCTGATTGTCTATATACAATTGGTATTGTGTCTATTGTGACTCATATTCCTTTTTCTACTTTTTGTCTTGTTTTTCTCTTTGGGTTTACTTTGAATATTTGCTATTGGCCTATCCAATTCACTAACCCTCTCTTCTGCTGTTTGGCATGCTATTAGATCTATTGATTTCTTAATTTTAGTTATCCTATTTTTCAGTTTTAGAATTTCCACTTATTTTTTTACTGATTCTGATAAGCTGATGAGATTCTCCAACATTTTATCTATTTCTTTGAAATTATTCATTATAGTTAGCTTTTAGTCATTGTCTTTTACTCCAGTTTCCGGGTTATATGTGGGTCTCTATTATTTATGTTTAATCTCTTGGGTTTTGTTATTTGTTTCTGTCTTTGGTATGCTATTTGTGTGTGTGTGTGTGTGTGTGTGTGTGTGTGTGAGGGGGTATGCTATTTTTTAAACTGAATGCCCTACATTGTGCATTAAAAATTACAGAGGCTCTAGATCATGCCATCTTCTTGAAAAAAATGTTTACCTTTCTTCTAGAAAAATAGAATGGAGAACTGATTATTTTAATCAAATGTAACTGATCTCTTTTAGGTTTGGGTTGAGAATTTTTAAAGCCTACATGTATCTTTCATTGGCCCCACTCAAGGCCATAGCCTTCTGTGAGTTCCAAATGAAAGCCTGGGTGCTTACCAGGGCCCTAATCCTTCGTAAGTGTGAAATACTAAATCTTTTCTCCTCGTTGTAGAAAGATTGGTAGAAACTCTACTGTGTTTTCTATTTGTTTGTTTTGTTTTTGAGGCTTTCCATTTAGTTTCCTAAATTCCTGTTGTATATATCTTAAGAACTGGCATATATGTTGAGGGAATCTGACTATGTGTCAGGCTTAATTCTTTACCTATTTTTTTCACACCTGGATCTTGAGCCCTTAAATCCCCATTTTCTCTCCTCAGCTCTGTGAGATCTACAAAAATTCTTCTGGGTCCATTACACTACACTATTCATCTGCTCAGGAAAAACCTAGGTTCTCAGTCTCCTGCCCTGAACCTTAAATCAGCAGGTGCCTGGAAAAAAAGGGCTGCAGAATGTTAACTCACAAACTTCCCCCCTCACAAATATTTGCCTCAGGAACTCTTTGATGCAATTCTTTAAATAATTCTTTCGTGTTTTTTAAATTTTTCTCTTGTGTTTCATCCTGAGCACAAGTCGACCTCAAAGCATTCCATCCAGTTGGAAGGAGAATTACAATAAACTGAAATTTTAATATACTAATATAAATTCTTACTCTGTTTATGTTTTGTTACTTTAACTTTGCAGTAAAATAAGTTTATATATTCATCATCATTATGTTTATTGGCCTAATTGAGGTCAATTGGTCAATATGATGGAGCAAGGTGAGGACAACTCCACATCATTTTCGGGTAGTTCCAGAGAATAATGTAGTTTTTATGCTTGCTCCTGGCAATAGTAGAGTGGTCTACACATCTGGAGACACTGGGGAAGAGCTATAAGGAAATACAGTAAAGAACAACCTTCAAATTGTCCCATTGCTAGGACAGGTCATCTTTGGGAGGAAAAAAAGTGGAAGAATATGGCAAAAACTGGCTTACAGTTACACTAATACTTTGAAAGAAGGGGAAAGTTGATAGAAAGGGATTATAAATGACAGAGTTTGAAAGACAAAAATTTAAATAAGGAAAAGGTAAAAGTAACAAAAGAAAATTATTTTATAAGGAAAAAAGATTTTAGGGTATTGTTCACAAGCAGTGAATTCTAGGATATTTATAAGCCTGCCATCTTGCCAATTTCATCACAAAGGCAACTCCATCTTGGTCTTCCATTCAGTCTCAGCTCCATCATAGCATCTCTTTACTTATGGTTTGATACTTACCATGGTCAGACTCTTTCTCATTGTTCTTTATGCTATCCAGCTCTTCTTTGCATGCTTAGTTTGAAGATCACAGCTTCCTGAGAATACTCAGTTGACCATACTTTTCAAACTCCACTTATCTAACTACTCTCACTGAATTTGTTGGTATTCTTGTTTCACATGCACATATGCTATAGTAAAAAGAATACAGGAACATAGGTTCTTGTAAAAAAAAATACAATACTGATAATAAGTAGTAGTTTGACTTTCAGTGTGTTAATAAACTTTTAGAGAAATTGGTATTCTATATGTAAAATAGGAAAAATTTTACTTGGGACCTAGAATAGTTGTGAGAGAGTTAAAATTAGATAAGGCATATGAAAGTGTTTTCTAAGGACTAAATTTGGAAAAGTAACCTATTTGGGAAAAAACGTGTTCTAAGCCACTAATGACATTTTTGGGGAGCACACTGTAAATTGGGGGCCATCATTATTCTGGAAGTTACTATTAAGAATGGTTTTCTTCCACTATACCTGAAAGGTTTTGTGGCTTAATGATGAAAATAAGGGAGGTCAATGTCTTCTAAGTTTTATCTCTCAACTAAAGATTAATAGTAGCTAGTAAGAAAAAAAAAATATTGGCCCCATGTCATATCTTGTCTAGCTCCGAAGATCCAATGAGATACAATAAATGCAAATGAAATGAAATGATTGCTGTTAGACAAGGAAAAACAGTAACAATAAGCTTGGAGTGAACTTCCATGAAGTACAATATTTCTTCTCTATCAGCACTTTCTTCAATCTTTGGGTGCCTTCCTTGGTACAAATCTCCCAGCCAGTGGTCTCCACTGCCCTGCCAACCACCATCTCTTTTCAATGTAACCCAAAGGGTGCATCACAGCATTTTTCTTATTGTTCTTTTTTTAATAAGAAATAGCTGTCTGATAAAACAGATTAAAAAGTAAGATAATTTTACTCACTATTTTCCCCTTGTAAATCATAAAGCAAAAAAAGGGAGAAGAGACTTGAAAGAATTCTGAGAGAATAAGGGCATTCCTGCAAACAACTGTTAGAATGTAAATTATAAATGTCATAACTGGCAAGCATCAAGCACTTTAAGATTACAGGTAGTTCATTTTGTGGATTTTCACTGGAGAGTGTAAGTAGCAGTTCAAAGCTTGGGCTTTCTGATCAGAGAGGTATCACATTGTCCAATACATTGTATGACCATGTGTGGGTTACTTAAAACCCTCAGAACTTTGTTTCCTTCATCTGTAAAATGGAGGTAATGGTATTCACTCCCATGGATTGTTGTAAAGATTAAATGAGATAATGTACATAAAGCATTCAGCTACAGGCTGGTACATTGTTAGCTCTCTGTAATGGTGGTCATCATTCTGCCCTGCATGTTTCCGTGGCAGACCTCTGTTTCAATTTCCACCCTCCATGATTCATTGATGGTGATAGGAGCCATTTGTTCCCACAATCTGGTCCCTGAATTGGATAAAATCGTAACTCACTACCACCCAGGCAGCATTATCTTTACTGCATGCTTTTTAACGATTAACAATCAATTACAATATCATCCTTTAAATCCAATCCGTAGCCCTGTCAAATGATTATGTACTATAATTAAATTAATGATATTGAACTTGAATTTTAGTTGCATGGCTGCTTTTATTTGATGTCTGCAGTACTCTCATAGAGTGAACATGGGGTTCTGGGGCAAAGTGGTATTTATTTTACAGACGAAAAAGCAAATCCTTCATATATTTTTAAAAAATAACCACAAATAGAAATATTTCCACACAAGCCCATTTGGAAGCTCACATTTGCTATTCATTAATTTAGGATTTGACAATTTAACATAAATTAAAATAAAAGCCTGTTTCACGGAGCATGTGTCTCATTCTTCACTGTCTCAGCATGACCACACTGATTCTGGTGCTTAGTAATGTCCTTAAACATAATTTACAAATGAGAAAGTTAGTGGGGCTGGAGTAATGTATATCTAACTTGCAGTCCAGCTTCCCATGACATTAAAATCTTGTTAATCTGAGACTCAAGTTGTGAAGGAAAAATCAAGATTATCAAGCATAAATCAGCATTTGCCTTATAAAATGTAATGGAAAAATGCTAATAAGATTTACTGGTAACAGGAAATTGGATTATAACTTATCTATTTTAAGTCCATTTGAAAATTGGCCTCAAAATTTGTGTCCTGATATGGACTGAGCCTCAGATTCTATTACATTTTTTTTCCCCACAGAGCACATGCAGATGCTTACTGATAGCTTTGCTAAGTATAGTAATAAAAGGAAAAGAATGCACACACCTCTAAAACAATTTATGTAAACAAGTGATGAAAAGTGTACACATTATTATATTTATACTATGAAGAAAGATAGGGAATTGGCTGTTTATGGCTAGTTGAAAGTAATCAAAAGGGGATAAAAGTAATTTAAACAAGATACTTTTCATATGTGCATTTGGAATGCTGAGCAGCTATGATATATGGGAAAATGAATATTCATATTAAAAGCTTTTCTATCGCCTATATTATATTGAAGCTTAGCATCTATTTCATCAGTCAATTACCTGGCATGGTAAGAATGTGATTTGTTCTTTAACAAAATTGGTATAATGCAGGAACTAAGGAAATGCTTATTCAAAAATGTATCTTCAGTGCTTAACTCTGAATGCATTCTGAGTGACTGACCATCAATTTAATAGCGTCCTCTTACAAACTGCTGGTCAGGTCTACCCAGAGCAAGTCTCCTAGAATGCCCGTATCAAAGAATTCAGTTCATATAACACTCATGCATGGGAATGTCCTTCCACTGTGAACAGGCTGCCAGGAATGTCTTATCTGTTGAACATTTTAGTTAGTTATTGGGTTCCAGGCACAATATTAAGGACAGAGTAGAAATTGTTGCATCAGTAGGATGGCAGAGAAGAAAGCTTTCAAGATGGTGTGTTCAGACATGGTTAATTTAGGAAATTGTGAGTACCTTTGAATGGGTGAGACATCACATTAAGAAGAATAAGGAATGGGATTCTGGAAGAATACTGAGTAAGCAGGCAGAAGTCAGATCAAGAAGGAATTAGAATGCCATGTCAAGAGACTGGCACAATCCTAAAGAAATGGTAAGCCAAGGAAGAATTTTAAGCAGGGCAGTGACAATGTGAGATTTGTATTTTGTAAAAATTACTGTGGAAGCTATATAGAGAAGCTTGGAAATCAAATGGATCTGTGTGCTGCAATTTTTACCCATTAGTTTGCTTCTGGACTCTCTACTCTAGTTAATGCTCTATTTTTCTTTCCTTCTGTCAACACCAAACTGTCTCAATTTTATTAATGGTATACTTCTAATTTGTTTTCTTTAGGACAATTTTGAGTCTTCTTGGCTTCTTGTTCCTCTATGTCAATTGTTAAAATCAGCTTATCAAGTTTGACAAATATCTGTTGGGATCTCAACTGGAATTGTATTTACTTTATAGATCTATCTGGGGATGACGAATATGTTCACTAGATTTACAATATGAAATTTCCAGGTCCAAAAATACGCTGTACCTGTCTATTCATTTTAAAGTCTCTTAGATGCCTTTCAATAAGCTTGGTAATTTTTCTTCCATGAAAGCTTTACACATCTTTCCCTAAGATATAATTTTATATATATTTGCAATTATCAATGAATTTTTAAAAATAATTAGTTTCTGATGTTGATAGGCCATTCCTATCATTGATAAACCCTCTTATTTGAATAATTTTCATGTAGGTTCATTTGGCTTTACAATGTAGAATATGTTATCATCCACAAATAAAAGGAATTTGGTGATTTTCATTTTTCCTTTTAAGTTCATGTATCTTTTATTTCTTTGTATTTTGCAATAGTAAGAACCTCTGCCGAAATGTTGAGTAGGGTTCTAACAGTCAAGCCTTTTCCTGATCTGAGACGGAAAGCATAAAATTTTTCAATATTAAGATGCTTGATGTAAAAATTTTGTACTTGCCTCTCATCAGGTTAACCAAGTCCCCTTCTCTTCATAGTTAACTGAGTTTATATGATAAAGATATGTTGAACTTTATTTTTTTCCTTGAACCCATTAAAATTATCTAATGGTTTTTCAATTATTTTTCAATAATTCTGAAAAAAATTCTAAGCTATTTTTTAAAAATATTGCCTATTACCCAATTCCCCGTTTTCTGTAATATGTCCTCATGAATTATATTTTCTATCTTTTAGAGATTTACATTGTACTCGTCATATCTTTTTCTTAAATTCTATCTTGGTATCTCTGAATTATAAAATTTCTTTTATATAATTTCTTCAGAACTTTATTCCAATTCACCAATTTTCTCTTTAGCCACATATAACCCATTTATCTTGTGGTGTTTTTAATTGTAATTATTCTAATTTTCGTATCTGGAAGTTCTGTGAGATTTTAATTCAAAATTGCTCATTCCTTACTCATACTGGAACTTTACTTTTGCTCATTTTGACTTATATTTCTGAAATTCAGTATCTGGAGCTTTTGCAAATTTATTTTCCTTATCTTTTTTTATCTTCTAGTGGTTCTCGTTTCAATTAATTTTAGGGTTCAGCATTTATTTTGCTTTCATTCAATTATGATGATGCATTTTAAAACACACTTTTGAAATTTTATCCAGCATTCCAGATGTTTCAGTGTGGAGGGCTGCTCTTGGTTAGCTAACCCACTTACTTCTAACAGGGAAAAATCTCCCTCAGGTTTTATTTTTTAACCTCTCATGTTGATAACTTGTTTAATTTGCTAGCATTCTTTCCTTTTTTTTTTTTTCAAAATTAAAAGCTATTAAACTTATAAAGTTGCTTCTGAGTATAGTTTTTCTTGCATCTGGTCTGTTTTGCTATGTAATGTACTCATTCTTGCTGTTTTTTATTTAGGCACAAAAAAATTATTTAAGATTTTTTTTCCCAGAAGTTTGGAATCTTGTCATTGTGGCTTGAAGATTTAAACATTTGCTATTGAAGTTGGATCAGAAAATATGATGTATACAATTTGACGTGTACGATGTGACGTGAACAATACAGTGTACAACACTCCCTCAATTACTATTTTAAAATTGTTTTATTCCTCTTTTCATTCCTTTGAATAGCTTTAAGAAATCTTTATCCATTCTTTAATATTTTTGTTATTTTGCTTTAGATTTGCCTTATGTAAGCAATATATCATTGCTTATTGTATTAGTAAATAATAAACAGTAGTTTTCTTTTTTTAAGATTTATTTACTTATTTTAGAGAGAGAGAGAGAGAAAGCACGTGAGTGGGGGGTGAACGGGGAGAGGGAAAGGGGGAGAGAGAATCTCAAGCAGACTCCCTGCTGAGCATGGAGCATGACACCAGGCTTGATCTCATGACCTTGGGACCATGACCTGGGCCAAAATCAGGAGTTGGTTGCTTACCTGACTGTACCACCCAGGTGCCCTTAACATTAGTGTTTTTAAATATGAACCAAATATTATTTTCCTTTTTATAGGATAACTAATCATATTAATCATGTTAATTATTGTAACTGATGCTTTCATTTGCTCTTTTCTGTGTGTGAGTTTAAATTTTTACGCTTCAATGGTATCTTTTTCCATTTTACTATGTGGAAGAGGTTTTCACTCATGTTTTCTGTATGTATTTTTTATTGGGGTTTACTTTTAGTCTTAAAAATATTACTTAGGTTTCTTAGATTCAATAATTAAATGTCAGTCTCTCTGATAAATGACAGATGGCATTTAACAGGCTTTCTTGCCTCTCTATGAATCCTCTTGCCTTCCTAACCACCCTCTCTCCATTCTTCCATTCCCCTCAACATCTCTGTCAGTTCCTGTGTTCACGGAGTATGATCACAGTTTCCATACCAGACCTTTTTCATTTAAATCTTATATTTATATTACATAGATTTGAATGCCAAACTTTCTTGAAGGAATTTATGAAATATTGTTTATAGCATTGTGTGGAATTATTACACCTGTACTTAGCTGGTTTCAAAGACAATTGTCAGAATTTTGATTCTGTTGTGCTGCTAATGTTAACCTATCAATTGTGAGCTACACAAACTCGTGGAGGGTATATTCACCTTTGTAAACAATCACCCCTAAACCATATATTATTTTGTTTAGCTTATTTCTAAACTTTATATCAACAGTCTCATATTCTGTGTCTTTTTCTATTTTTTTCTTTAGTTTAGTACTACATTTTTGGGATTCATTCAGACTGATTCATGTAGATATTATATATTTATTTGCATTTCTATAAACAAGTCTATTGTAGTGTTGATGAACAATTTAGTGTTGATGAGCATTCGGCTTGTTTTTAGTTTTGTTGCTACTGGAAAGAATGCCTCTGCAAACATTCGTGTACATAGCCTCAGATTCACATGTCTACATATGCAGGGAATGTACCTCACATGGAAACTGCCAGGTCATAGAGCACGCACATGATCAACTTTAGTAGGTGATATGAAATTGTTTTCCTAAGTTATTGTTCCAATTTATGTCTTCCTCAACAATATGTGAGAGTTCTTTTTTACACTACATTCTCATAAAAACATGTTAAAAATTTAAATTTAAATTTAAAATTTATATTGTTTATATGGTTGCTAATCTGTTCATGTGAAATGATATGTGATTATGGTTTTAATTTGTATTTACATCATAACAAAAATGACATTGGACATCTTGTTATATGTTTATGACCCACTGGACTTTCCTCTTCTGTGAAGTGCCTATTATGTATCTTTTCTTATACTATAGGATTTCTTGATTTTTTAAAAAATGTGCTTCATATTTTCTACATCTTTAATCCTTGTTGGCTTTATGTATTTCAATACCTCTCTCGCTTTGTGGCTTTTCGCTTTGTTCTCTTTCATAAAAAACTGTTAATTTTAATGTGATATGAAATATGTCATTGTCTTTATAGTTTTCATTTTCTTGTTTAGGTTAATGAAAATTTCCCTACCAAGGGTCATATAGATAGTCTCCTACATTGTCTTTTAGAGGTTTTTAATGATTTGCCTTTCATAATTACATCCTCAATTTATCTGGAATTGATTTTGTTTATGTTGTGAGATAGAGTTTCATTTCCTTTTGTTTTTTATTCATGAAAACTAATTGCTCCCAAGCCATTTATTTAAAGGTTTATTTTTCTCCCTACTGATCTGCAGTATCTTCTTTCGTATGTCAGAATTCTACATACTCATGGATCTGTTAGGGGGCTCTCTGTTTTGCTTTAGTTGTAGATTTGTGTATTGTTGCACTGTTTCATAATATCAGGTATATATAACTAAATACAGTATCATGTATACATAGTTTTACATATAATATATATAGTTATATGGTGATTATTCTGATGGTGATTATTCTATATATTGTCCACTTGATTTGATTTTTTCTTTAGAATTTTTTTTATGTTATCTATGTAAACTTTATAGTTAACTTAGAAAATTTCATGAAAAACTGAGCTTGATTTTTATTCAAATTCTAACAAATCTGTGTTTTGCTTTGAGGGTAATGACATCTTTAAAACATCTCTGAATATATTATGCCTCTCCATTTAAGTAGGTTCTCTTTAATGTATTTAAGTAATTTGTACGTATATTTTGTTAGATTTGTCCTCAATATATTTATATTTTGTTGATATTCTAAGTATTATTGTTTTTCCTAATTGGATTTACTCTTTTTGCTGCATTACAGCAATACAATTTAATTTGGTATATTGATTTTATATCTATTAATCATGATAAACTCTTATTTATTCTATTAATTTATCTATATGTCCTTCTGGAATTGGCATATAGGTGATGACATCATCTTGGAAAAATGCCATTTTTAATTCTTCTTGTCAAATACTTTTACTGCTAATTTTTTCTTGGTCTTATTGTCTTAGTCTGGCTAGGAAAAGTAATGAAAGGGGTCATCCTTGTCTTAGCTGATTTTAAAGGAAATTGCCTTATGTAAGCAATATATCATTGCTTATTGTATTAGTAAATAATAAACACTAGTTTTCTTTTTTTAAGATTTATTTACTTATTTTAGAGAGAGAGAGAGAGAGAAAGCACGTGAGTGGGGGTGAACGGGGAGAGGGAGAGAAATCTACATTTCATCCATTTGTATGATACTTGTTAGGGCTTTTCATAGATGCCCTTTGTCAGATAAATATATTTCTGGTTTGCTAAGATATTTCATAAGAAATGTTTGATCGATTTGGATAGCTTCATATTCTTTCATAATATTTTAATTCTCTTCTCATTTCCTTTGGTATATTAACATCTTGTTACTATTCTATTTGAGATATTGCCAGTATTTTTATTATCTTACATTGTAGCTTGTTTTTCTGTTAGTGGCTTGCTTTCTCTTTTGTGCACTGGATTTTTTATTGAGATTTAATGTTTCTTGAACACCACTTATAAAAATTTTTAAGGCCTGTATTTAAACTGTTTTCTACAAAGAATATTGCTTTTTCTTCTGTCAGGCATCTAAGGAGCTAGTCAGCCTAGATCTAAATTACACTGAATTTTCTACTTGGCATTACTTATAGTCAAAAGGTAGTGTGAATCCAGCCCTAAATCTACATGAGAGAGCCTTATAGGCATTCTCAGAAATAATTTTCTTTCCTACAGCTGTCTGCCCTTGCCTCATTGCCCTGTGTCAATATGGGGATAGGAATAGCAGGCTAAACTGTTTTTTTGTGTCCTGCTTCATCCCTGAGTGGGTCACCCTTCCATTGCCCCACCTTTATGACATGGGGTGTCACGAGTGTGAGTTTCCATACCAAATCAGGACCTAGCATTTGTGTCCAGACTCCTAGGATTGGCAAGTGAAAACCAGATTCTACACCTTCAGAGAGTAGCTAGCTGGTCAGGGTACCTTGCCCCACAGAATAGCAGTTTGGGGTACTTTCAGACTTCTAATTTGTGTTTCTTTTATTGGAATAAGCTTAGCTATGCTGTATAGGACATATTTTCACATTCTATCTAGCTTCTAGCAATTTTAGGTGTTTAATACTAGGAGGGGTTTTTCCACACATCTGGCATGGTTGATGGTAGGAAATAACCTGTCACCAGATTTCTTTGCATCACAATTGGCCATCTTTATAATGCACCTGATTGTTTTTCCTCTTGTCTCTTTATCTCAGCCTCTTCTCTCTTTATAATTTTGTGATACTATTTTTGTGGAGGAAATGTCTTCTTGTTTCATATTATATATGTTAAAAACATTTTCTAACATTTTCTCCCTTTTGCTGTAGCCAGTCATTTAAATAATATATTCATCTTCAAGTTTTATTTTTAAATGCGCTTTTTTTTTTCTTGCTCTGGTACATATTTGAGAATTTGCTTAGCTCCCCACCCCGCCCCCCAACTGCCGATCTCTTAATGTGCAAAGTTCAGATTTGATTTGAACTGATGCTTCCTAGCAGACAGGTACACAGTTTAAATACTGTGCTCATTGTCTTCCTGATTTCTGATTGGATGCATTTCCTAGGCCAAAGTGCAGAGCATGTCTATAGTGGCAACTACCCTCTTTCCTGTGTCTAGCGGGATGAACCAAATATAATTTGCAAGATTTACTTTAGTTCCTTCTCTACCTGCAGTCCCTAATTCTACAGTAAGTACTTGGAGCCAGTGAAAAGCTATCCCCAATATGGTCTGGTTCTAGTACTCTTCTCATTTTTTTTCTTCCTATATATAAAGTTTTAAATTGTTAAAAACACACCCCTCGAAATGCAATAGACCAGTGGCTAAAGGAGGGTAGGCTAAAAGCAGGGACTAATAGTCTGACTGCCTTGAAAAGTTGCAACCATATACAGAGTGGAGATTGTCCGGTTTTGCCTTTGTAGATTCTGGAAGCTTCTGAGCCAAGAAGCAGAAACTGAGGGAGAGAAAATTCTGTTTTCTTTCAGGCAGGCTGGGCTGTTTCTTCTTTGAAACTAAGCTGGGTACATCATTGTGGTTCTGGTTTGTTTGTTTGTTTGTTTGTTTGCTTGCTTTTTCCTAACTCTGAGCTTTTGATTTGTTGAAATTCCTTCTGAATATTGGCTTTGGGTCTGTTCTAGGCTTTGGAGGTTTTGCAGCAATTGCTTCTTTTTCTTTGTCTTCAAGTCATATTTTTTCAGGAAAGTTCATGTCAGAGGTTGATGGTCAAATGCTATTTTGAATCTAACTGTATTTTTT
Organism: Ailuropoda melanoleuca; assembly: GCF_002007445.2. Lineage (NCBI taxonomy): Eukaryota > Metazoa > Chordata > Mammalia > Carnivora > Ursidae > Ailuropoda > Ailuropoda melanoleuca. Next base: position 44,198,055 of record NC_048219.1, read on the forward strand.
GAGCAAAGTGATATGAAGCCTCAAAGGCATGATATTCATAGATTATTTTTTCTCACCATGACTGACAAAATTAGCAAATATAAATTCAGTTGGCTATGCTTCACCTTGGAAGAAAGAGAGATCCATTATCTTCTTACTCTTCTCAGGGAGCTTTTAATAATTGCTTCTGGGCTAGATTTTTTTCTTTTTTAAGAAAGATACGATTCAAAACTTCCTACTCTATACAGAGGATTTGAGCCTATAGACTTGAATGTATTAGGAGAGTCTAAAGTATAGTGACAGAACGAAATTTGCAGTGAGTCAACAAAAAAAGTTTAATTCTCACTCATCTAATAGTCCATAATGTTTCAGATCAGTGGAAGATTAAGAGTGAAATGAGGTAAGAGGGCAGGGTAGCCTTCTGCATACAATCCGTCTGGGGCTCAAGATAATGGTGGCTTTGTACTCTTCAAAAGGAAACTTTAAAGGTCACCCTGAGGGCTACTATCCCTGTTAGCCAGAAAGTGCAACAAGCAAGAAAGTATGCCTGGGAAGTTGTTATAAACCAAGCCTGTAAGGGGCCCAGGTCACATCTGCTCATATTTTGTTTACTGGAAAGCAGTCACAGTGCCAAAACCAACCCCTTTGCAGGCTAGACACTGTAGTCCAAGCAGCGGATGCAGGAAGGATCTAAAAACACGTTTTGATAAATAGCTTGAAATTTCTATCACATGGGCAACCTAGAAAATTTTATCAGGACACTGGACTCTTGGAGTTACATAACTTGTCTCCAAAAAAATTCATAAATCTTCAGGTTCATCTATTTCCTGTTGCACTGTGCAGAACGGCTCATGAGAGGCTTCAGCAAAGACTGCGTCTGCAAGTGAATTGCCTTGAGCTTTGGAGAGCTTTTGACATCCACAAAGAACAACAGAAGGGCTTGCAAAACCAGTATGTTCACAAGTATGAAACAGCATTAACAAGCGGAGCATTTGTGAAATTCACCTAATTACTGATAACATCCCCTCCGCCCTATCCTGGAAATGTACACTAGTTGGTCGCACTAAATGCGGAAACATTCTCAATATCTGTTCTAGGCTACAGAATGACGATTTGTTTAGACTAGGAAAAAAGTATGATTTATGGCAGAAAAGAATAAATATGCATTAAGCTCACATGTTTCATTATGTTACATAAAAACTTAGAGATTTTATCCGAATTCTTAACTCTTATCTCTGGAACAACTGGGAACTGGGCGTAAGATATTAACTGCCACCAAACCACTTTTAACCTTTTGCTAAACCGAATGAACTATGATCTCATGGCTATAAGAGCAGGGCAGTAAATTGCAAACATGAAACACAGAGTGTACTAAATAAAGCTTTATCATCAGTCATTTTATCTATCAAAACCAGAACTGTTTCATGTCCCCAGCATGGTGGTGTGCTTCCCCTACCCGCTCTTTTTTGGTTTTGTTTTTATTTGCTTGTTTTTTTGAACTGCTGTTAACCCGACTGTAGCAGCAAGCAGACAGGCTACATGACACGGAGGCTTCATTACATTCACTATTAAACAAAAGCTCTCATTTCAGACAATATGTGAACAAACTTATTTTGAGCGCAGCATCATTCTTCAGGATTATTTATTGTGATTGTTTTATCTATTCACTGAGAATCCTAATTTTCTTGGTTCTTCACTCGGTCTCAGTGTCAACCATTCTGACAGCCCACACCTGTGCCTATTCCAGTTATTCAAATCTTACCCTCATTGCACACAGCGATCCTGGCTCCTTACCCTTCAGATTATACTATCTTTTGGAAAGTCTCTGGAGTTTACACAGTTTACTGAAAATAATTAAATTCCATTTTGATTTACATGGAGTCAGGAGGCTACAATGAAATAGCCTCAGAACTAGAATCAGGATTTCAGGATTCCATTCTGAGGACTTCTGTAAACTCTGTGATCTAACTTCCAAAGCCGTCTGAACACACATGCATAGATCCATAGGATGAGGGAATCAGGGTGATTTTATAGTCATTATCAGCTACAGAATTCCATGTATTCATTCATTCATTCAAACAGACATTTATTCCCGGGCACTGTGCTGAGTATTGGGAGTGGTAATAACGTACACTACACCTTTTCATATTTTAACTGGGGTAATCCTTATACCCCTCCACTTTTTTTAAAAAAATAATTTATTTATTTATTTGAAAGAAAGAGGGAGAGCAAGTGCAAGAGAGCACAAGCAGGGGGAGCAGCAGAGGGAGAGGGAGAAGCAGGCTCCCCGCTGAGCACAGAGCCCTCAGGGCTGGATCCCAGGACCCCGGGGTCATGACTGGAGCCCAAGGCAAACGCTTAAACTGACTGAGCCACCCAGGTGCCCCCCCTCCACTTAATAGTTGAAGATACTGACATACACAAAGCTTAATAATTTGACTAAGCTCATATAGTAGTAATAAGCAGCAGAGCTAGGATTCAAAGCCAGCGTGAGCAGCTCCAGAGCCTCTCCTTCTAACCACTGCGCTGTACTACCTGAGTCACAATGGTGGCTAAGAGGAGTGTCCCTCCTCAAAGAGCTGACAGGCCACAGAGGCCACAGAGTAAGGTAGATATGTAGACATACAGGGTAATGTGACCAACGCGAGACACAAATATTTACAGTATCGAAAGTTGTCTGTGTTGTGCTACCCACTTTATTGTTATATATAACAATTAATCCTCAGAACAAATCTTTAAGGTAGGTATAATTATCTTGTTTTTTATGTAAGCAAACTGCCCCAGAGAGTTTAACTAATTTCCCCAATACTCGAAAGTGACTGAAAGGGGATTAGAAATCATGTTAAATTCCAAATCCTATTTTCGTTAGCCTCTATCACAGTCCATTGCATAAAGAGAATCCTTTCTTTGAAATTCTCTGAAGTTTATTTCTCCATTGTTGTACTTATTCTTTCCACAAAATTAAAATTTTAAAGTAAAAGAAAAACAAGTTTGCCCGAATTTGACAATAGCGCATGAGAGAACAAAATTATCACCCTTCATAACTTCTCAAAGAATTCACAAAGTAAAATAATGAGATTATCTAGAATGTTTGACACTGAAGCCAAACGGTTGCTTTTAGTCTTTACTCCCCGCCTGCTAGGAATTGAATCCATGCCGTCCCTAAAATTTGGATACTTGGATTAGAGAAACGCATTAGGGTCTTGTGAGTAGGGGATGTTAAGAGATATGATTCCTTCATTTTATAGGGGGATCAACAGGTGGAAGTTTTAAATTCTCTGTCCAAAGTTGTATGATTAGTTAAATAACTGAGTTAAAAAATAGAATTCAGATCTTCTGCCTTTCTGTCTCATACTCATTACCCTGTAATCTACAAACATAAATGTAAATTTAAAAAAAAGTTTTACCCACTTACTTTTAGGTAAATATAATATAGACTGAAAAACTGAGTATGGGGAGTGGTTATTCAGGAATCTGTATATTTAAAATGTTTCTGAGATGACTGAATAAAATTCATTGCTGATTCCCATTATATACATGAGAAGTTCTTTTCAAAAACTGGTTTATTATGATTATATATATGGGTAGTAATAATGGGAAAGAGAGGGGAGGAAGCCAAAAAATATAAATAAAGATAGTGAGCAAGAGTAGTAATGTGTGAATGATGGTGAGAAAGCAAGAAAGAAAGAATATGGAAAAGAAGAAAGGAATAAGTGGGGCATGTGGCAGAATGTGCTCCAGCGTGCAATGCAAGTTTCCCCACGATTTGCTGCCTTTTATTCCAAATTTGTCTCCCATGACTCCACTACATACTGCCGTTTTTTTTTTTTTAAGATTTATTTATTTATTTGAGAGAGAGAGAGAGGGTGTGTATGAGCATGGTGGGAAGGGAGAGAGAATCTTAAGCAGACTCCATGCTGAGCGTGGAGCCTGAAGACCCTGAAATCATGACCTGAGCCGAGATCAAGAGTCGAGGCTTAACCAACTGAGCCACTGAGGCGCCCCCCATAGTCCCTTTAATTTACTATTTCTACCATAGCAATCACCCCCCTCTTACTCCCTTCACACACATACATACATATGCAAAAAATATACAACTATGTTCAATAGCAGACTTAAAAATCCTTGACAATTCCTGCAAAGTTTAATCTTAATGATAGGGAAATGACCCAAAAACCTTAATTCATTTTATTCCCATTTTATGAAAGGCTCCTGGTGTTTGGTTAAAAAGAATTGAATTACATGAGGAAATATGCTGATAATGTTGGATTTAAATAAACACAGGTCTATACACTGTAGGTTTGTGCAAGGTTTGAACTTTCATGATGAGTTTGAAGAATATATTCAGAAGAAGCCACCCTGTAGTTTTCAGAGTTTGGCCCTTTGGGGTCTTCCTAGAGCATGAATCTAGATGAGTATGTCAGAGAAGTACACATATAAGTGTGTATATATTTGTCCCCTTCCTAGCTGTTACCACTTTTCATCCCTTTGTAATGGAATCATTTTCAACCTAGAGCATTTCCATACTGTTAGAAATTGCTTTCTTACTACTGGTTGATAATCAAACTCTATTATACCTATTATTTTATATATAAAAGTATATATTTAAACTGATAAATGCCAACTTATAAATAACCATAAACAAAACAAAATAAACAGACTATCGTCTAGCAAAAAGTTTTGCTCATGTATTAAAGCAAGGGCATTGCTCCATCTTTCACTTCTAGAAAAAAAAGAGGAATAATAAAAATATGCACATTTGCTTACTGCAGATGCATTTTGATTTTCCATGAACAAAACTGTAAAAGATCACTCACAGACCCTTAATACTAAAACTCTCAATACTAAGATAAAAGTATGGGAAAATATATTTAAGTTAAATTGGGAAGCACACTCATTAAGTAAAAATAGCCTCATTAAATAAAAATAGTCTTGGCACACTAGTCATTAATTGAAGTGTATGTCTAAGATTTAAAACAAAGGACCAATTATGCCTCCTTCAATAGAAGAAATCATGTATTCCTTAACTGCATTTTAATAACATAGTTTTACTTCAACTGAGGAATTATATAAACCATAGAATTAAATCTGAAATTTTTATGGCATGGAAGTCCCAAGGTGAAAAATACAGGTTTAATTCTTAGATTTTTATGTTGTTCTATTGAGGAGAAATGTTTTATTTAAAAATATGTTTTCTGAAAAAAATAAATATACATTTTCTGGGTGATCATCCATATGTTTCTCATTTTCAATGTTCAGTGCCTGCAGGGATTTTTCCTTCAAATTTTTTAGTTCCTCATATCTCTGTTAGCTAGAGTTATCATGTTAAGCCTTTGTTTTGCCCTTGCAATGACAAAACAGAAATCATCCAAGTATACTCCATAGATATAGGAAATAAAAATATTTAAATACATTTCTTAGTATTTAAATGTATCTCTGAATAGCTCCATCATCTCATAGTTATTCTTTGATTGTGAAGCTGGATCTATATCTGCCTATGAAAATTCATGAACTCTTATCTAATGGGGCCTTGCCTTCTTCTCTCTCAGGTACCCACCCTCCTTCATATTCCCCTTTCTGGTCTCCTCCAGCTCATTGCAGCCAAAGGCCAAGCAGTGCCTTGTCCCTGACTCCTACAGGATTAAGCAAATGCTGCTGTTTCTGTGTGAGACTCCCCTTTCCTTGATTTTCTTAAAAAAAAAAAAATCTGTCAAATTCAATTTTATCCACAGATTTCATCAGGATCAGGCCTCTTAGAAGCCTTCCATGATACCCCAAGGCTGTGTCTTTCTGATAGCCTTGTGTTGTATTTAATGAGGGGTTATCAAAGCACTTACCACACTATAATAACCATGTGTCTCTCTTATCTTTCTCCTTTCCTTCAAGACCAATATCCCCAGCCCTAAAACCTTGATAGTGTCATGGTAAGCAATAAGTAAATAGGTAAATAAATACATATATAAATACAGATTTATTGAAGTGCTTCATTATTACTCTAGAAATGGCATATAAACTAGTACTTTATTTAACAGACAACAACACGCAGTTTTTATGCTCTGCCTTGTTTCAAATAAATGTTAATTAGCTTATAATAACACATAAAGTACAGGACAGTAGCCTAAATCATAAGCAAGTGTGAAAGATGAGGTAAATGGAAAGTAAGGTAGAGGCATAAAATGGAGCCAGAAATAAAAGCTAATGTGGTAATTATGAATTCAAATAATACTCATTTTTCTTCTGGTTCCACAATAGTATTTTACCCATTCCAACTCTGAATGCTGGGATTTTCTCTTTATTTGAGGTGATGTGTACTTGTCTGTCATATGCTATTTCTTATAGTCTTAAGTCTGAGATGTCTGCCTGACTTGCAAGGTTTTGGAGAAAACTTATGAATAGAGTAAAAAAAATTGGTCATTTCCCTAGAAAGCTTCCTCCTCCTCCTCCCTTTCCCCAGCGGCCCCTCATTTCAAGCTTTGATACAATTGTACTAAGTTACACTAATTGGTACATTCTTTCCCACATGTTTGGAGCTAGTTATATTGGAAGATAAAGTGCACATTTGCATAAATGAATATGTATAAGATGCAAAATAATGCACAAATATGTGCCTATGATTTATTGGATGAAAACTTAGTTCACAGTACACCCAAAAATATCTTTACTGTTTGACCATAGGAAGAAGATTCAATTCTATTTTACTAGAAATTGTGTGTGAAAAACAATTTCTGATACTAAATAAAATAATCAGTATAAAATCTGACCGTCATGAGTGAAAATTGAAATAATGTCTAGACCTCTTGTTACCTTAATCTGGTTGACTCTATTTTTTTGTTGTTGTTAATTAACCTTCTTTTGTTCATCTATGTTTTGTTCTTGAAAATAAGAGAAGTTATTAAATGTTTTAATCTCCTTGAACCTCAATTTTCTTATCTGTAAAAAAAATGGAATTAGTGTTTCCTCTCTTTTGGTGAAAGCACTATATAAGTGTCAGGTTATCTTTATTAAATCCACCTGAAAAATTTGGTTAAAAAATTGTATTGGAAGTAAATTACTCAACATACTATTTACTTATCGTCTTGGGAGAAAAAATGTAATCATGGAGGAAACAATATTTTTTTCTTCTGTCTAGTAGAATGGCTCACTAAGAGAACACCAATTTTTTTAATAATTCACTCAATCAACGACTATTTTTTTGGGTGCCTCCTATGGACCAGGTGCTGTTCTATGTGATAAGAACACATCATTGTAAAAGGAAAGGAAAATCCCTTACTGCATAGAGCTAACATTCTAGAGTAAATATATCCAGAGAGAGAAATTTTTTCAATTGTCTACAGTGAGCCAGACACCATATATGTACATCATTTCATCTAATCCTTACCCAAACCTTGATGATTATGTATTATTGTCCCACATTATGGAATTCAAAATTGAGACTCAGAGGGGGTAAAGTGGTTTCCCAAGGTCCAAAAACCCAGTAAATTATACAATAGGTGTTCAAATAAGTAGTATCTGACTATCAGGCCACTATTTTCCAAACAGTTCCTCCTAACTGAAAGAATGGATGGGACGTAGAACAAACAGCCTGTCTCAAGATCCGAGAACCCACCCCATCTGCTGACACATTCATTGTGAAGGGCTGGGTCTTACAGGCTTTCCTGACTCCTAATATCTGGGATTCTGCTTCCCTACAGAGATCTACATTACTTTATTAGTCTTTGATACTTTCTAAATTTTCCAGACTCTAGCTTTGGCTTCCAATGAGTCAACATTGCTGATTTTCTAGACTCTGGTCTCTCCTTTCCAAACTAGATCTTCACAGGTTTCTGTCTTTCCCAATTCAGTTGAATCTATGAGATTTTGGAACTCATTCCTCCTTCCATTTTTAGTTAACAATTAAAATGATGGGACTAGAATCTTCTAGGCTGCTTCTAGGAATGGAATACAGATGCAATTGAAACAGAGAATCTGTTCAACTCTAATCCACTAGCTCCCTCTGGCTTAGCTAATCAACCAGTTTAAAATTTGTTCTTTCTTGTGTGTATGTGTTTTAATCTCTCAAGATCTGGTTATGATAAAGGTCACAAGTCCTTTTTATTAATTTCATTTGTTTTTCAATTTGACAAGAAAATTCTACACATACTTACATACATATGTATATAGATGTGTATATATGTTTTACATAAATATAAATACAAATATACATTTATATGTATATATGTATATATAATATGCATATGTATATATTACAAATAAAAATTTATATGTTTATATAAAAGAATAAAAGTAAATACACATAAAGACAAGGAGAATAATCACCTACAAAATCTCCCTACTCAGAAACAAGCTTTGCATAGAATCTTACTATCCTATAAATTTCTTTCTATCTATAGTAAGGCTTTCTGTAAATAATTCATAATTGGCTGATTTATTTAATCAACCAACTCACCCAATCTATATAAAATATAGTCAATTATATTTATCATTCCACTAAATTGCTGTTTAATTAAATTGAACAAAGTCCTATAGGTACAAAGTATGTGGCAAATACATTATTTATTGTATGTATGTGGTTTTTGTGTGTGTGTGTGTTAAATACAGAAGACATTTTAGATAAATAGTAAAATATTAAACACTCCTAACTTGAAGGGAACCTAAATCTCTTTCTCAAATCAACTTACCACATAACCGAATCTACCAGAGCTTATGAAAATTTATTACATTTCATCTTGAACCCCATTTGGGAAAAGGGACAAAGTTTCTCTTCAAATTATAACTCAAAAAGCTACTGCAATTCTATATGCACATCATATTGATTAATAACAGTGAAAAGAAGCACTGCCTTCAACCTGGCACGATTCTATCTTCAGGGAATTGTCAGGTTATCAGGAGATGTGCAGTTCCGTGCTGGTAACATAGACCACTGTGCTCAATTTTGGGATTTGACAAACTCAAGTTTATTCAGTAGGCTTTGGCTAATTTCCTTTGGGAAATCAGCTCAGTAAAATTCATAGCACTTGATTTTTGACTTTTAAAGGGACAAATTCATAAAATTAACACTTTCCAAACCTCTTCATCACCAAGAACATATATAGGCATACACTTACACACCCACACGGCTCAGAAATCACTGATATCTGTGTGACATAACCATTCCAAACTAAGGCAAAATTTAGGTCTTGACCAGAAGTCTGACCAGAACTCATCACTTACATAAAATATTAATTCCACAGATGTAAATCTAATTAGTCAATCAGTATTAAACACAATTCTTTGTGGCACATTTAGGCAAAGGTGAGCTAGCAGAGGTGTAATTTGGGAAGGAGCAGAAGACAAAACTGATTGTTCAAAATCATTCAAAAGTCCTGTTGGGTTCACTTTTTAAAAAGATGTGAGCTTTGTTAATATTATGTGGTCACTGATAATTCCATTTATGCCTATACTTGATCTAACTGAAATTAATTCTTAAAAAAGATAGTCTGTGGTTGTAATTTATTTTTTTAAAAGATTTATTTATTTATTTGAGAGAGAGAGAGAGAGAGTGGAGGGGGAGGGACAGCAGGAAAGGAAGAGAGAGAATCCCAAGCAGATCCTCTGCTGTGCTTGGAGCCCGCCCTGAGATCATGACTTGAGCAGAAATCAAGAGTCCTACGCTCCACCGAGTAAGCCACCCAGGTGCCCCTCTAGTTACAATTTAAAAAGCACTTCCTTAATTTTTTTTAACTTTTCTTCCTGTTTTCTTTCTTAAATTAAAGTTGATTAACAAAGTCTTTCCTGCCTCTTCGTAGGTGTTTGGCACCCTACAAAAACCACCGAAGCTTCTTTTTCAGCTAGTGGAATAGCTCTAGGCTCTGCTTCAAACTTTTATTGCTCCCGTCCTGTGTTGAAAGATAATTCGCCATACGTTTCCCCTATTTCTGCACATCTTGGAAGCAGAGACACTGAACGCTTACTTTTGTTCCAGACTGTCTTTTTGAGAATGTTTGTATAGTGAACAATCTTGAAAGACAGAAGTAGTTCTCCCCATGGAGCAAACAGCAGTTTTGTTTACAGTCCAGTGTAATAAAGATAAGTTCTCCCTCTGCAGCAAAGGGTAGGTTTCCTTGCTGCCATTATTTAAAAAAACCCAAAAAACAAAAAAAAACCCCTGAATTTCCTAAGCTTAGGGAGCTGCAGCTATGACATAAACCCACTGTGTGTATAGGTGTCACTTAGCCTTCATCATATCACCCTGTAGTAACTGGAACTTGGGGACCTGATGTAAAAAAATAAATAAATAAAATAAAAAGACAATATTCTGGCTACCGCTATCACTGTGAGTCACAAACTGCCCTTTGTCTCTGTTTTCTGCCAGCATCCGTGAAACTGTGGCAGATCTTTCACAGTTCTTGACATTTCGTTTCCCCAGTTTCTGTCCTTCTGCTTTATAAGTAGGTTCTCTTCTCCACCCAGATCCTTTAGATGTTGACTAATTTGGCTGGTATATTTTTCTTTTACTTCAGTTTCTCTCCACATATCTGCCTCCTTAGTTGACCTTTCTGTCTACGGTTCCCAGTTTTCCAGGAAAAAAAAAAAGGATCTGATTAAATGATAAGTAACAAGGAATTAAAGACAGAGGGATAAAAAGGATGAAAGAGAAAGTGTGAATACAAAGGAAAGTGTGGGTTATACATGGAGCATGGGCCCATGAGAACCCATACAACAGCTGGGTTTTCTATTCTATCCCCACTAGAGACTTTTAGAGAAGTACTGGGGCTGGGAGCTGGAGGGGATGCATTACTGGGGGAGTGCCTTGCTTATCTGACAGTTTGACTCTACTTTTTCATTTCTTAGTGTTCACTGCTAAAAATATTACTTCTTTATACCTTTTTCCAACCCTCCAACAATAAAATCAGTAGACTCATATTCAGATAAATACAGTTAGTGATAAAATAATCAGGAATTTTTACTTGCTTATTATCTCTATTTCCTCGAGTTCCAGAGGGATGAGCAGTAGTAGCCCCCTGAAACATGAGCCCTGACAATCAGTGGAAACTTATTATAAATGAAGATTTCCAGGTCATATACCCCATAGATTCTTATTTAGTAGAGTTGAGTTCCATTTTTGGTGAGCTTCTTGGGTGAATCTGCTAAAGTTTGTCTACAGAATATGAGAAACTCTGCCCCAGAAGCTGCCTCTTGGTCTGGTATTATGCACATTTGTTCAGTCTCAAAGAGATAGTTCAACCCCAAATACATAGATTAGTCACTGACAAATGTTAGTTGATGGCAGTGATTTGCCCTGACAGGCACTCCACTGCCAGGTGTGTTTTGATAGTTATTTTTTGGCCCATGAAATTGAAAGATTCATATTAATATGAAAAAAGAAACTACTTAGTTTTAAGCATTTTGGAATATATTTGGAATGATTCCTTCTTCTAATGATACGTACATTATTAGCAATGGCCATATACAGAAAGGTATATAAGTGGAATGAAAAAAAATCGGGAGCTGTAGCTTGTAAACACCTTTGGTAAAATACTGTTATCCTAATAGTATCTTATTTGAATAAGTTAAACAATGTGAAAACTTTTGAAAGACTAATTAGGGGGTATTTTTGAAAAGTACAGACTATTTCAGTCATTGCTATTGGGATCATAAGATATAAAACAGGATGTTAGTGAAAAATACCTTATATCAGTGTTTGAGATGCATTTAGAGAGGGTGTCACATAATGGCATCAGTAGTTCTGCAGGTATCTCTAAGTATTCTAACTCCCTAATAATGATGCCCGTGGGAAGATTCTTGATTCATTTTCTCAACATTTTTCAAACTAAGTAGAATTGAATAACCTAAGCCATAGAAATATCACAACAGCTCTTCTCTTTGAGTACAGACGAGCAAATTTAATTTCCATCGGGTTTGATTGGGAGTTTCACACTTAAATTTAATCAGAATATACTCCAGGTGAAACTCAAGAGAACAAAGAAAATGCCACGTGTCTACAGTACTCTAGAGACAGAGATACAATAGTTTAGAATGCCGGGGACTAGGACGCTATCTGCACATCAATCTGAATTACTGTGGGATTACTTGGGACAACTAATGTTACATTAAACAATTTGATCGATATTCTAACATGTACACACTTTCACTATCAATAGNGATCAATATTCTAACATGTACACACTTTCACTATCAATAGGTGGTCTTTATCAATAAGAGTACCTCTTAAAAAAACAGCAACATAAATTCAGACAGTATATTTCAGATATTCATCTTTTCACTAAAGTTATGTGGACGAAAGGTTATAGGACTTACAGTTTACGACAACTTTTACTTTTTTCACATCTGGGAATGACACATCATTTTCCGCACTGCATTCATATTCTCCGGCCTGGTCCCTTGTAATTCCATAAATATCCAAATATTGTCCATTTTCAAATGGTTTTGCTACAAGAAAAAAGTGCAGCATGTTTAACTGTAGCCACCTGAGGCTTCATTCAAATAAAATAACAATCTCATGTCTTCCTATTAGATACTGCTGACAAAACAATCCCAAGTGAAACTGGGGAATTATTAAACCCTTTGTTCTTCTATGTTCAGAAGAAAAGTCAGAGAAAAAAGCAGAAACTGAACAAGGGATACTATAACAACTGTTTCCCCNGCTTCATTCAAATAAAATAACAATCTCATATCTTCCTATTAGATACTGCTGACAAAACAATCCCAAGTGAAACTGGGGAATTATTAAACCCTTTGTTCTATGTTCAGAAGAAAAGTCAGAGAAAAAAGCAGAAACTGAACAAGGGATACTATAACAACTGTTTCCCCAGAACAGGATATACATGTGTTCTTTTTAATTGATTGTGGTCTCCTAACCTCGTCACACATCAAATAGAGCTTTGCACATTTCTGTAATTGAGTTCAACAACCTTCTAGCAGTGTAGATGAAATTCACTAATATGGCTTGGTACATATTGACTCTTATACCGTGTAAGCTAGCAAGTTGACACTTAACCTAACTAAATGTTGCTTTTCTTTTGGGAAAATTTCATACTCACTCTCAAGGTTTCAAGCCAGATGGCTTGATAAGAGTATAGAGATACATTAAACCATCGCTGCATTTCAGTTTCCAAAATTATTAATTTTTTAAGGGAGGCACACTGTAGATAATATATATAACCTATCCAATAAACTTCAGAAAAAAATTCGATTCTCAAACTAAAAGTTAAGTGGTGGTAAAAAAGTAAATTATCTTTATTTTTTAATATTCCAGGGAAAACATTCTTCTTTGACTAAAAATAGCACTAGAGTAAAAATATAAGGACATAATCAAAGATGAAAAAAAATACTTGCAAATGAATGAAATTTGGGAAAAAAGACTCCTTTCTGAAATAATAGAATTTTTATTTATTTGAAAACAGAAACTCAGGCAGGAGGGATCCTGATTATCAGAGACGCGGTAGAGGAAGAATGAGCCTATGTGAATTTCTGGGGTGGGGGGAGGCTCTTCTCCCTCCTTATACAAGTCTTGAAAAATCACATCTCAATCCATGCCAAAGAGAATTGGAAAATGATATAATAATTCCATTAAATGGTCTGTTTTCAAAAGTCAACCTTATTTTTGTTTTCATTTTACTCTCTTGGCCAAAACTACTGTAATGCTGCAGAAGTTAGAACACTGGTAAGAAGATTCAATTTCATATGAATAAAACAAAGTGAAATTTAGTCATGGTGCTCCAAATCCAAAATCTATGTCAATTAACAAAAGAATGTTTTTCCTGTGGGCTCCCTTGTCCGGGCCAATATCAGTCACTACACTGTTTGCCCTCAGGNTTGTCCCGGCCAATATCAGTCACTGCACTGTTTGCCCTCAGGGAGCTATGAGCTTGTTAATTGAAACCTGGAGTGTTTATGCTATATATGATTACATCACTTCTCCATTTTTATCTGGCTGCTCCTAAATCATAGATAGGGAAGAGTTACACTTCTGAGATGATAGTTGGCTGATAAGCTATTTCAGTTACACAGAGGTGAGGTTACAAAAGCAGCAATTGCCCTCAAATCCATATTCTTAAAATCTGATTTTATTTTATAACTATTTTCTTAGTTCAACCTAATGCCCTTATCTGACTCCATACACTAATATAATATTGATTTTCTATTGTTTCTTTCTTTTTATCTTATTTTCACCCCCACAATGAAGATTATCTAGGCTTAAATGTGTCTATAAAAACTGTTGAAACATAGGAGGACAAAATCCTTATTCACATCCAAGAATTTTTAAAGTGTAACTTGAATTATAAAGTAAGGGGATATTAAATGAAAATTAAAGTATGGGTAAAATTGATATATTATACCATGATTAAATAACCTAGTTGGCCAGTAAAAAATGAAGCCAATCGTGTGAAAAGGTAAAAACATTGCGAAACTTTATAAAAACAAATTTATTAGGGTCTAACTTATTTTCAATATTACAATGTTACATGAACATTTCTATTTCACATCTATTGAATGTTTGTCCCTGGGAGATGTGTGTGTGTGTGTGCACGTGTGTGTGTGTGTGTGTGTGTATAATCACTGGTATATATATGTAGATAATCACTGGTCTAAAACAGCAATTGAAGGATAACTTTCAGCTTTGAGTTTCTGATAGGGATCACAGGCTGAGACAGGTCCTTACAGTCTGCTTTCTCCTTACATAGTTCCTCTTTCTGCTGCCTAGATACTTTATCCTTCAATTCACCCTGATAATTTCTCATCTTTCAGTCTCTGATTAAGCAGTATGTCCTCAGAGAAACCTTTCCTGATTTAGTCACCACTCAGTCTAGTAGCTTCATGTTACATACTTACAAAAATAAAATTAAAAAGCCTGCACTAATGTTATGTGGCATATACATGTTTGTTTGCTATTACTTATTTAACTATTAGCAACTTTTAAATACTTATCTTTCTGTTATACTATGAATTTTGTGATATAGGGGCTCCTAGGGGTGGCTCGGTCAGTTGAGCTTTCAACTCTTGGTTTGGGCTCAGATCATGATCTCAGGGTCCTGAGATGGAGCCTAGCCTCAAGCTCCATCCTCCGTGGGGAGACTGCTTGAGATTCTCTCCCTCTCCCTTTGCCCCTCCCCCCACTTGTGTGTCCATGCTCTCCCTCTCAAATCAATAAATCAATAAATCAATAAATCAATCAATAAATAAATCTTTTAAAAAAATTCTGTGTGGGGCACCTGGGTGGCTCAGTTGGTTAAGCATCTGCCTTTGGCTCAGGTCATGATGCCAGGATACTGTGATTGAGCCCCGCATCACGCTCCCTGCTCAGTGTGGGGCATGATAGAAAGTCCAGAAAATATGACATTTCATTAAGATTAATTTTCATATTCAATTATTACCCATGACACTATAAATAAAAATAATATTTACCTTCTATTGATTCCTTATTATGTGTAAATTTCCATGATAAATACTTTTCTTTTTTCTTTTTTGTAAAGACTTATTTATTTATTTTAGAGAGAGTATGAGTGGGGGGAGTATGAGAGAGTATGAGAGGCAGAGGGAGAGAGAAGTTCAACCAGACTCCCTGCTGAGTGCAGGATCTAATGTGGGGCTCAGTCTCACAACCCTGGCATCATGACCTGAGCTGAAATTAAGAGTTAGACGCTTAAGTGGCTGAGCCATCCAGGTACTCTGATAAATGCTTTTCATTATGAATTCCTCAGTTAACCTTAGGTAAATGCATCAGATAGGTCTGTAATATAGAATAAGGTTCTATATGGCTAAAGAAGTTAAATATCTTGTTAATGGACGCAGTGACTGATATGAAAATCAGAATTCCAAAACCTGCATGCCTGATCTGTATGCCACTGAAATGTTGCATTAGTTTTCTCACTTGTAAATGGTAATACTAAAGATGCTTATTCACTGCAAGAACTAAATTAGGCCATATACATGTAATCCTTGCTCTCAGAACTATAAAGCACTATATGGATATTGATTTTATCTCTGAATTATTAGTTTTCCATAGCTGCCATAATAAATGACCACAAATTTACTGGTTTAAAACAATATAAATTTATTATCTGACGGTTCTGTAGACTGGAAGTCCAGAACAGGTCCATGGTAACTGGAATAAAGGGTCCTCCAAAGATATTCATGTTCTAATTTTTGGAGTCTGGGACTCTATTAGCTTTCACGGAAAAAGGGACTTTGCAAATGTGTTAAGTACCTTGTGATTAAGAGACTATGATGGAGAGCTCAGTCCAATCATATGAGTCTGTAAGTGTAGCATGTGGAAGAGTGGGTCAGTGAGATGTGATGTGAGAAATCACTACCGCTGACTTTGAAGATGGAGGAAGTGGAACATGAGCCAAGGAAAGCTGTGTCCTCTGGAAACTGGGAATGGCCCTCAGCTGACAGCAAAAATTGATTCTCCTCCAGAACTAAAAAAAGAACACAGCCTGTCAATA
This sequence comes from Ailuropoda melanoleuca, assembly GCF_002007445.2. NCBI lineage: Eukaryota > Metazoa > Chordata > Mammalia > Carnivora > Ursidae > Ailuropoda > Ailuropoda melanoleuca. The sequence continues at coordinate 44,214,482 of NC_048219.1, forward strand.
TTTTCCTTTTAATCTGGTGAGACCAGTATTAGATTTCTGAAATATAGAAGTGTAAAATAGAAGTGTTTTAAGCCACTAACTTTGTAGTGATTTGTTACAGCAACAATATAGAACTCATACAGGGCCTCCTTGGACTAAAATCAAAGTGTCAGCAGTGCAGGATTCCTTTCTGGAGGCTCATTTGCTCCTTCAGGTTGTTGGGAGAATTAAGTTTCTTGCTACTATGGTACTGAGAATATCATTTCCTTGGTAGAAGGTGATTCCTAGCTTCTAGAGATCCCCTCATTCCTTGCCTCATAGCCCCTTCATCTTCCAAGCCAGCAAATGGTGGGTTCAGTCCTCTCTCACTTTGAATCTTCAGGGCCTCTTCTCCAGGTGCATCTCTCTGAACGACTCTTCTGCCTTCCTCTTCTATTTTTAAGGACTCCTGTGATCCAATTGAGACCATCTGCTTAATCCAAGATAATCTTCTCATCTCTAGTTCTTAACGTTAATCACATCTACAAAGTCTCTACCATGTAAGGTAACCTAGTCACAGTTTCCAGGGATTAGGACATGGACATCTCTGGGGGCCATTATTCTGCCGACCACACTTGTTCAGTAAACTTGCAGTTATTTTGCACATACAAATTCTGATCTGCCTATAATTTTCAAAGACAGCAGGAAAAGAAAATGTGTGGTTGAAATGATAAAGTTGCTGAGTTCATTAGTACCTCTGAAAAATATGAGTGAAGTTCCGAAAAATAAATTTAATTAAGACATTCTTTTGGGGGGGCGCCTGGGTAGCGCAGTCGTTAAGCGTCTGCCTTCGGCTCAGGGCGTGATCCTGGCATTCCAGGATGGAGTCCCACATCAGGCTCCTCCGCTGTGAGCCTGCTTCTTCCTCTCCCACTCCCCTGCTGTGTTCCCTCTCTCGCTGGCTGTCTCTATCTCTGTCACATAAATAAATAAAATCTTAAAAAAAAAAGACATTCTTTTGGAAGCAAATGCTTTTCGGGAGAATGTACTGCAAACCTAACAGGTAATGTGATTCAGGAAAGTGTTGTTAGAGCACAGAAATAGTGGGGTTTGATGAAGCAACGAGAGAGGGTATATAGGCAGATAAAATCACAGAAGCCACCTACTGAAACGATTGCAACAGAGATTTCAGAAGCAAACAAAAGTCACCGGTAAACAAAAAGCTCAGCATTTTGATTTGTTTTGTTACATATATATAATAGTTTATCAGGCATTAATGAAGGAAAGTTCTTAAGTCAGCTCACAATCATTCCTTTCCTGCCTGCCTGGCTCCTTTCCTTCCATTCAAATGACATTATTTGTGGCAAGATCACTGACCAGTGAATAAAACTGTTTTCATTTCAAAGAGCTTATAGTTTACAGTGGAAACAAAAATATAAGCAGGAAATTTCAGTAAAGTGATAAGTATATTTGGGGTAAATATAGATACTATGCTGTCATAATTGCGCTGGTATAACTTCAAGAAAAAAAATTCAAAAAATGTGTTCGGGCCAGAGCATTCATGTACTGGAAGACCTGGCATGCCTTTGAAGGAACATGTCTGCCCTTTAACTTAAATAATAATACACAGTGCTGCAAGTAAAAGAGTATAACAAATTTGAATATTTTAAAATACTGCATTTTAAAAAGAACTCTGGAATTCTGCCCCCAGTTACTTTTAGGAATAAAGATCAGACCTACCTCCTTGCCATAAGCCACCAGAGAAATGGATAAAATATATAAAACAACTTGTTCCAGACATTGGACAATAGGCCGCATAAGACGGTGATCCCTAAAGCAAACAAGGTGAGTCCTATAATTGGTCTCCATAACTTTCTATCTAGAAGCAATTTTCACCTCCCTGTGCCCAGTGATATTGTTGACTTGAGCAAAGAAAGACTGGCATTCTGGCAGGCCACGGGGGCTGGATGTAGTGGTGCAGAGTTCTAGAGAGGAAGGAACACATAGTGACCAAAAAAACTATAGAAACCTACATGTGCTTCCTTGTCCTTACTGCAGACAAGGCTCTACGTGCATAGGGAGAAATCCCAAAATGTTGGGAAAAGAATAACTGGAGAATTTGTAAGCTGAACAATTCTTTTTTTTTTTATTTTATTTATTTATTCGACAGAGATAGAGACAGCCAGCGAGAGAGGGAACACAAGCAGGGGGAGTGGGAGAGGAAGAAGCAGGCTCATAGCGGAGGAGCCTGATGTGGGACTCGATACCTTAACGCCGGGATCACGCCCTGTGCCGAAGGCAGACGCCCAACCGCTGTGCCACCCAGGCAACCCAAGCTGAACAATTCTTAGAGCTTGAACAAGTTGAGGAAACATTTGATCTCTGACCAGAATGGGCAGACTTCTGTAATTATTCAGTGGAGACTCCAGAGGGGTTATGTCTTAGTAGTGGGACTTAAAAAAAAAAAAAAAAAGCTGGAGCAAAGACTTCCAGATCTGCTCTTTAAAGCTTAAAAACACGGTTCAATGGACCAAAATTATCTCTAAATTATACAGTTTCATGTAAGAAAAAGGAAGGACACTTTTTAAAGGAATAAAATACACCCTAGATAACCAACAGGCTAACAACACAATGTTCAGTATCCAATTAAAAAAATTACTACATATTCAGGGGCGCCTGGGTGGCAGCATTGTTAGGCGTCTACCTATGGCTCAGGGCGTGATCCCACCCTTGTGGGATGGAGCCCACATCAGGCTCCTCCGCTGTGAGCCTGCTTCTTCCCCTCCCACTCCCCCTGCTTGTGTTCCCTCTCTCGCTGTCTCTATCTCTGTCAAATAAATAAATAAAAAATCTTTAAAAAAAATTACTACATATTAAAATAAGCAGGAAACCGTGAATAACTAGGAACAAAATCAGTCAATAGAAGGAGATCTAGAAGTGATAGAGATGATAGAACCATCACACGAAGATGCTAAAATAGCCCCCATTATAACTATGTTCAATTATTTAGGGTAAAGTGTGACTATAATGAGGAAAGGCATGGAAAATAGAAAAAAAAATAATCCAATGACAATTTTTCACATAGAAACAAACTCAGGTGAAATATTAATTGGCTAAAATTAACAGCAGATTAGACATTGAAGAATAAAATATTAAACTTGAGAGCACAGAAAGAGTATTTAGTATATATCCAAACTGATAGAGGGAGAAAAAGCACTCATAATTAATTAAATAGAAGAATCTCAGTGACATATGGAACATATAAAAATTTCTTATATATGGATATTGGGGCCCCAAAAGAGGGTAGAAAAATATCTTTGAAGAAATAAAGGCCGAATATTTTCCAAATTTGATGCACACAATAAAATGTCAAATCTGATAAGTTAAAACTCTGCAAGCAGGATAAATACAAATAAAATCATTCAAATGCACATAATCAAGTTTCTGAAAGTCAGAGAAAGAGAGAAAATCCAAACAGCAGCCAGAGACAAAATACTTATTACATATGAAGAAAGAGAAATATGTATTTTTCAGGCTTCTTATCTGAAACTATGTAATCCAGTTGACAACAGTACAACATCAGAATAAAAGTCTAAAATCGGTCCTGTAAGCGTCAACCTTAAGAAGCTAGAAAAATAACAAAACCTAAAATGAATAGAGTTGTGGAAATAATAGTGAAAATCAGCAAAGTTAAAATCGGACAATCAATAGAGAGAATCAATGAAACCAAAAGCTAGTCTCTCAAAAGATCACTGAAAGGGATAAAATGTAGACAGACTGATACAGAATTAAAAGAAAGACCACACAAATTACCAATATCAGAGATGAAAATGAGGACATTACTATACTTACAAGAACAACTGAATGGCTACTAAGTAAATATTAAGAAGAAAAGCTACCTACCATTTAACTCAAGAATTTAGATGACATGGGCAAATTCCTTGAAAGACATGAATCTCCAAACTGATTTAGAAGAAAAGGAAAATCTAAATATTCAATATACATTCAATGAAAAGAAATTGAATTTGTAAGTTAAAAAATTACCAACAAAGAAAACTTTAGGATCATGTTTATTAAGATTTTAAGAAAGAAATAATACCACATATACAAAGTTATTATGAAAAGGAAGAAGGGGGAAATTTCCCTAATTCATTTTATGAGGCTAGCATTATCCTTTTTTTTTTTTTTTAAAGATTTTATTTATTTACTTGACAGAGATAGAGACAGCCAAGCGAGAGAGGGAACACAAGCAGGGGGAGTGGGAGAGGAAGAAGCAGGCTCATAGCACAGGAGCCTGATGTGGGGCTCGATCCCATAACGCCGGGATCACGCCCTGAGCCGAAGGCAGATGCTTAACCGCTGTGCCACCCAGGCGCCCCTAGCATTATCCTTAATATCAAACTCAAGATACCAAAAGAAAAAGAAAAAACTTATAAACACAGACACAAAAATATTTTGACAAATATTTATAACAAATCCAGTAATATTTAAAATGATAATACACCATGCCCAAGTGTGGTTTATCCCAGGATTGAAAGGCTGGTTTGTACAACTAAAAAAATTAAACAGTGTAATTCACAATATTAAGAAGAAAAATAAAAATATACAAGCATGTCTAGATGCAGATTAATCACTGAAAAAGTTCAATATTCGTTCAAGATAATAAAAAGTTTCAGGAAACTGGGAATTGAATGGGACTTTCTCAACCTGACAAAAACTTTTCTGAAAACCCTACATCTGACCTCATATTTAATGATGTAAGCGTAAACAGTTTCCCATCCAAGATGAGGGTCAAGGCAAGACTGTCCACTCTGACCCATATCTCACATCTTATACATAAAGTAACTCAGCAATCACCATTGACCTAAAGGTGAATCACAAAACTATAAATATTCTAGAAGAAAACAAAGGAGAGAATCTTTATGACCTTGACTTGGCCTAAGAGTTCTTAGATATGATACCATGAGCACAAGCCATACAAGAAGATATTGATAAACTGGAGTTCATCAAAAGTAAACAATGCTTGCTGTGCAAAAAGCACCATTAATTAATGGTAAGCCATGTAATGGGTGAAAACTTTATAAATTACATATTAGACAGAGGACTTGTATCCAAAATATATAAGAACTCTCAAAAGTCAAAAAAACATACAACCTAATAAAGAAATGGGCAAAAAATTTCAACACACTTTGTTAACTAAAAATACTTAGATAGTAAATAGGCATGTCAAAAGATAATGAACATGATTAGTCATTAAGAATATTAGGGAAAAAATCAAAATGAGATTCTGCTGTATATGTATTAGACTGGCTAAAACAAACAAAAACTGATTGGTGCTAGCAGGAAGCAGAGCATCGGCATATCCCCTGCATTGCTGGTAGGGATGTGAAATGATACGGTCCTTTCAGAAAATAGTTTACTAGTTTTTCATAAAATTAAACATGCATTTACTGTGTTACCTAGCAATCTCACTCTTAGAAAAATGCACACAAAAGCCTGTATACAAATGTTTTTATTATTATTTTAAGCTTTTTAAAATGTATTTGAGAGAGAAAGAGAGCATGCAGGAGCGAGGAGACAGAGAATCTCAAGCAGACTCTGTGCTGAGTGCAAGGCCCAACTCGGGGCTCGATCTCACAACCCATGAGATCATGACCTGAGCCGACACCAAGAGTCTGACACTTAACTGGCTGAGTCACCCAGATGCCCCTGTTTATATTGGTTTTTATATCTCACTTTAACCAGTGAATTAGTAAACAAACTGTGGTAACTCCATATAATGCAATACCATTTGCCAATAAAATTATTCATATATACATAACTTGGATGGATCTCAAATATATTTTATTAGATGAAAGACACTAGTCTCAGAAGGCTACGTATGGTTTCATGTATAAGACATTCTGGAAACAGCAAGGTAAAGGTAAGAGATAAAAGTAAAGAATAAATCAGGTCTTGCCAGGGGTTGGGGGATGGGAGGCTGGAGGACTACAGAAGGGCAGCATGAAGGATTTTCTTAAGAGAGATGAAACTGTTCTGTATCTTTTTTTTTTTTTAAAGATTTTATTTATTTATTCGACAGAGCTAGAGACAGCCAGTGAGAGAGGGAACACAAGCAGGGGGAGTGGGAGAGGAAGAAGCAGGCTCATAGCGGAGGAGCCTGATGTGGGGCTCGATCCCACAACGCTGGGATCACGCCCTGAGCCGAAGGCAGATGCTTTAACCGCTGAGCCACCCAGGTGCCCTGAAACTGTTCTGTATCTTGACTGTGGTGTGGATACATGAGGAGTCATTTTTCAAAACCCAAGAATTTTATACTTCAAGAAGTGATTATTTTCTTTGTGTAAATTTAAAGACAAAAGCATATTGATATACTACCATACATCCACTAAAATGGATAAATTAGAAAGATTTGCAATACCAAATATTGGTAAGGAGGTGGAGCGTGTAGCACAGCTCCCTCTGAAGAGGGCACATCAAAATCCCTGTTTTCCAGTGCTTTTAGTCCTACGGGGAAGGAGAGAATTTTAGGAGTATTCTAATTTGGTTCTTGGTTAATCACATTTTAAAAGTTCCATAGAGGTGATGTGAATTACACCTCATTTTGCTATCTTTTGCCTTAGGATTTCCGCTGAAGGTTCCATTTTAGCATCTTAGTATATTAGCTTTGTGACCTAGGGCTTTCTGTGAATAATACACTCTACTCCACGGTCTGGCCAGAGAATAGAACTTTGACTTCTTTGGTGTTTAATTATTATTACAAGTTCCAATATGGAAATAGTATTCATAAAGATTACCTGAAGGAAATTCATTCATTTCTTTAGCTATTTAAAATTTTTCCTTTCAGAGTAAGCCGGTACATTAAAAAGCTGTACACTTGCACTACTTGATTTTGGTTCCTATTGAATTTCCTTTACCAAACCTTGCTTTGGTGTTATCACACCAGTCTTCACTGACAGACAACATAAGAAAGGCCATATGAAACTTCCCATTACATTTTTATCAGAAAAGTTACTGAGGTCCTGCTGTTATAATAAATGTATCGACTTTCTGAGGATCCATGGGAGAAATTCTTTGTGCATCTTAGTACCAGGAAAAGCTCCGCTTCTCACATCCTAATTTGCTTTGATATTATGATCCATGATCTTATAAACTGTTTCTCTTTTTTCTAGGCCGCTAGGAAATTTAAGGCCAAGATAAAGGGAAATATACTTTGATGTCTCTATGCTTAATGGTGTTTTGAGGATCATTAGGTAATATGTGGACAGATCAGGACATCATAAATAAGAATAGCCAACGCTATTTGGAAAATAGCTATATTACATCTAATGGAACAGAACTGTGTTAAAATCAAATAGATTAGATGATTTCCTATTGGATATTACCATGGAGGTTTTGGATCTTACTTTGTGTACAAGCAGAAATACTTGCTCAGCACACAGAAAACAAGGAAACATGGTGTCTAGTAGGAAGGCTAGAATAATTGGGACACCACCTCAAGATCACCAAGCATGACTAATCATGATGACGCTTCTAAGTCATTTAGCATCTTGAGGAAGTAGAGATATACCCACAATTATTGCAAATGTATTCTTATGGATGGTCTTGTTGGGAAAAGAGAAAGAAAAAAAAAGAGATATTTTATAACAATAATGGAGTAGGAAGTAATTAAGACTGTGGGCTTCAGAGTAGATGCACTAGGTTTGAGTGATCTGGATCAATTTTTAACTTTTCTCAGAGTCAATTTTGTCATATAAACTAAGAAAACAATATTGACTTCCCAAGGCTATTATGAGCACTGAATGCAAGAATATTTATAAAACTGGGACACTGGGTGGCTCAGTTGGTTAAACGTCAGATTCTTGATTTCAGCTCAGGTCATGATCTCAGGGTTGTGAGATCTATCCCTGCATCAGGCTCTGCCCTGGGCGTGGAGCCTGCTTAAGATTCTCTATCTTCCTCTCCTCCTGCCCCTCCCCTCACTTCTCTCTCCCTCTCTTTAAATAAATAAATAAATAAAAAACAAAAGTTAAAATTAAAAAAAGAATATGTATAAAGCCCTGTGCAAAATTCCAATAAAATTAATATATATATATTTAATATTTTATTTTATTTATTTGAGAGAGAGAAGAGAGTGAGAGGGAGCACAGCAGGGGGAGCAGCAGAGGGAGAGGGAGAAGCAGGCTCTTTACTGAGCAGAGGACCCGACGTGGGGCTGGATCCCAGGACCCTGGGATCATGACCTGAGCTGAAGGCAGACGCTTAACCAACAGGGCCACCCAGGACCCAAAATGAATATTTTTATTGATAAAAATTATTGATAAAAATAAAATCAAAATTATGATGTATTTTCAGTGTCTATAGTGTTCGTATTTAAAAGGTAAGAATTATGTTATCAGATCTCACAACATAATTTGATTCTGTTAACCAAAGCCAGAAAAGCAGTTTAATAGTTTAAAGAAAAAGACACAACCCATATGCCTATCCCTATGAGACAGGGATCTGATTCACTCAGCACTGTACTACCAAATCCTTTCCAACTGCCATCACGCAGTTTGGATTATGTGACTATTTTTCTGGCCTCTCTATACTTGGTGCTTTGAGATGCATTTTCCCTGGAAAACAAGTGATTCCTTTTGCAATGGCAAGTTTAGTCATTATTTTTCCTTTCAAAATTTAAATTAAAAAAAAAAAAGAAAAGGAAAGAAAAGTGAGATAACATACTTTATATTGGGGAATAACTGCCCCCTACCTCCTTCCCAGCCCTACCCCTAACACACACGTTCTTCCAGGGTGGTAAATTACAACAAGGGAGCGCTTGCAACGAAACTGGCTGTTACTGTTTATATGGTTGTTTGCAGCTAGGTTCTGCTCTGACCAGGTTGAATCCATGTATTAGGGATTATTTACAGCTATGTATTATTTGCTATGTATTATTTATGGCTCTATGAACAGAGCCATATGTTACTGGCCTGTACCATGTGAAACCTCTATTATCTTCCATTTGAAAGTACTGTAACTTACCTGAATGAACTCGTCAACATACGCTATAGTCTAATAAAATTATCTTCTCCAAATGACAATAGCTGTAGTTACAGAAGATTCAACTGGGTGTCAGGAAATAATGCTTACACTTCCACGGTACCTGTAACTCACTGTATGGCTTTATATAGATGTCCCTCAACATATTTGTTCCTTATTTTCAGCATTGGCGAAACAGGAATTGTTTTATTCCCAGTTATCATTCTTGTTGAGTAAACTCCAGTTACGGACACTCTTCTTTTCTGTCATGTGAAACAGCCCAGTGCCCATGTAGGTCTGTAGAGATAATCCTAATTATGTGTCAAAACTCTCCTGTGTATATATATATTTTTTATAATTTTCATCAAAGCCAAAGACTCAATCTACTGCTATTTTTTAAAGCTGAGCTTAATAGGAAATAGTACTGTGTTTCAGAAAAAAAAAAATTCTTCCAATAAATGCTTTTTAGCAAAAATGTTTGCTAAAAAAAAATTCTTCCAATAAATGCTTTTTAGCAAAAATGTTTGCTAAATGTTTAGCAAAAATGTTTGCTGAAAAGTATAACCCCAAAAAGCCATACATGTGTTGACGTCCTAACCTGCAGTGCTTCATAACATGACCACATTTGCAGATATGTGACCCTATTTGCAGATAGGGTCTCTAAAGCAGTGATTAAGTTAAAATGAGGGGCCTTGATTCAATATGATTCGCGCCTTAGAAAATGAAGAAATTGGACACAGGCATGCAGAGAAGGAAGACACTGTGAAGGCACCATGAGAAGAGAGCCATCTACCAGGCAAAGAAAGGGGCTGGAAATAGACCCCTCCCTCAGACCCCGCAAAGGAACCACCTTTGTCAACATCTTGACCTTGCAATACACATTTCTGTTGGTTAAACCACAGGGTCTGAGGTACGGTATTATGGCAGTCCTAGCAAACGAATACAGATGGCATACAAAGGCAGTAAAGGCAGATCTTGTCTCTTCAGGGACATTAACTATATTTAAAATGCTTGAAATTTGATGTATTGCCTCTTATTACTGGTTGACTTTTCATTCCATTTTTTACAAATTCTAAATGTTTGTTTCTCTTATTTATCCTCAAACAGCACATAAAGTATCACAGGATGTACAGAAGGGCCTGTCATTTTTTAAAACACTTGTGGCATGTTAAAAAAAAAATCAAAGCAGTAATCCTTTCATTATTCTTTTTCTGTCCCTTCATATGCTTCTCTCTAATCTATTCTTAAACTCTATTCTCTTCCCAGTAAACTAGGTATCCCTTTCTGTATGTTTAAGAGTCTGCCTATTTGTTCCAATCCCTTGATCTCTCTTATAGGACTTCATAAAAAAATCCATAAGATTTTCTGTTATGAGCAAAAAATTTCTGCTTACCTCATATTTGGGTTGGTATTAGGAAAAGGAATAAAATAAGAATTTGTGTTACAAGGTTGCATGGAAAAGAGTTTGAGGTAATAAAATAGTGCCACTGTCTGGGGAAAGAGTTCTAAAATCCTCCATGGTTTTGCCTCAAACACGTCAAAACTTTGCTTTCAGCAAAAGTATTGTTTGAGCCAGCCCTTCTTGAATGTGAACCAACATGATGATATATAAGGTTTAATAAGAAAGGTCTGCTCTTAACTCCCTACTCTTCCTACAGCCATTAACTTCGAAAATTAGGGAACTCAAGTGTTCTTATTTATTAATATATAAAAATGTTTATTACATTTCTTAAGTTAAAGAATGAGAGATAAATGGATGAAAGAATAATAGAATGAATCAAGCATGACTATACAAAGTAATGAATTGCCTGGCCTTTCCAGAGTTTGACCATCATTGCACCTCTCCCCCAACCCCAATACCTTCTGCCCTCTTCTTAGTGGATCTGGAATTAACACTGAAAAATAGAAGCAAAGCAATTATTATCATCATTTTCAGGGGACCTCAGGCTACCAGGGAAGGAGAAATCTTATATCAACATTGCATTCCTTTATCTTTCCAACATTTCTGGAAAGACTAGATAGATCCCGCTATTTTTGAAATGTCAAGACCAAAGTGAGAAAGGCAGAAACTTCAGAGGACTTAGGATTCAAAAAATTCTAGTTTTACAAAATATAATATCATGAACCCATAAGGGAACATGTGCTCAATATGATGACTGTATCTCATGTAGTACTTATTGGCTAAGAAGAAAGCTAAGCTGAAAAGGTCATTGTGATAAAGGTATACAATGGAATACAACCATTCTTCTTTTGATTATTAGATATTAGAGAAAATAGGAAGATAATGATAAATGTATTGAAGAAAAAATGAATGCAGAGATGATAGATATCTAATAGCAATTAAATGTGTTTTTTTTTTTAAATAACAAAGCAAGTGTTTCTATTGTACAACATTGGGTCAGTATATGGAGGGATGTATTGGTTGGTGATTGGAATATATAGTTTCAGTATAAGTGATATAATCTATTAACTCTATCAGTGCTAACTCTATGCAAAAGGAGGAAAAGAAAACTCTTCTGAAGCCATACATTCCTATGTCTAGTGGCTAACTCAGAGAGCAGCGTATAAATGACCCATGCATATGCATGGCTGATGTGCTAATGGGCATCAAAGGCTTTGCCAACTATCAAACATATCCACTGCTGGTTTTCCTCGTGCCTCAAGTTCCCATCATTATCAATTATTCTTTTAGTTGAAGATATTTTTTCCCCTAGAAACTCTTGTTTAAATTGCAAACACTTAACTAAGAAGCAAAACATATAAACCTATCAGTACCTATTTCTTTCTGGGGCCTAGAGTCAAGTCCTCACTCTACCACTCTGTAAGTTTAAACAAATTCCCTGACCTCATTTCAACAGCCATGATTTTTGTCTTTGGTACAATTGTCATACCAGCTACCAGAAAGAGAAGGAGATAATGCACAAAATAAGTGGAGGGGCACCTGGGTGGCTCAGTTGGTCAAGTGTCTGCCTTTGGCTCAGGTCATGGTCTCACGGTCCTGGGATCAAGCCCCATGCTGGTTTCCTTGCTTAGTGGGGAGCCTGCTTTTCCCTCTCCCTCTGTCCCCCAACCCTGCTCATGCTCTCTGTCTCTCAAATAAATAAATAAATAAAATATTTTTAAAAAATAAAGTAGAATCAGGTTTGTTTGTTTGTTTCACAAAAGCTACTAGATAGACGCTTTCATGACTCCCAAACATCCAGTTTCATAATCTGCCTAAATGTGAGCACCATTAGTCACAATCCTCGCTTCATGTGAACTCGTTCCCTGCAGGAAATCAAGAGTTAAAACTATCACCTTTACTTGGAACAGTGAGGTCAATAGTCATTTCTTCAGATTAAACAGCCGCTAGCACTGCACTAGCCTTCCAAATGTAGCAGGTGGAAGTGAGTCAGATTAGATAAAAGTGTTCATTTATTTATAGCACAACAGAGGAGAAATCACAGATGCAACAAGTTTGCACATTTAAGCACAAATCATTGACCCTGCCAGAGATTTAGGAAAGTAGATTTATTTCACAAGCTATGAAAAGAATTTTACTAAAAAATCATGTGTGCTTGGCAACTTTCCTTCCCTGAAGATTTCCGGTATTCACGTCACTTTTCCTTTTTTAAAACTTAGGGAAAGTTGATTCCCCTGTCTTAGAGTCTCAAAACATACATGTCTTCCACGGATGATGGACGTCATTTGCAGAAATACTCCACAAGTCATATTGAATGCTTTCAAAGGAAGCATTCAGTGGCACTCAGTCATTCCGTAAATACTTATTGACAACACATTCTGTGCCAGTCATTACTCTAAGAGCTGGGAATACAAAGATGAACAAGACACCTAACATTCCTGTTTTCATTGGACTTTCAGTCTATCAAGGTATAAAAAAATGAAAGCAAAAAGTAAATACAGAAGAAAATTTTAGATAATTTATATATGATGAGCATGGAATGAAAATAGAGCAAGACTTCTGAAATTTGACACTATTGATATTGGGCCCATATTATTCCTTGTGTGGGGGGGGTGTTGTCCTGTACACTGTTAAGGTGGTTCGAGCCTCCCTGGCCTCTATCCACTAGATACCCTATCTCCAATTTTTTCCCACACATTTCCAAATGTCCCTTGGGGGGCCATGTTGTCTCTAGTTGAGAACCATGCAAGTAAAGTGACATGACAGTGACTGCCTCGTCACTGGATGAATGGGATTTAATGGTCCCAAAAGTTCATTTAAGTTGAGACTTTAATGTCATAGAGGAGTCATCCATGTAAAGACTCAGGAGAGAATGATCAGACAAAGTGAATGGTTAGTGTAACAGCTCCAACGCAGGAACAAGAGGGGGCAGGTTTGAGCGACAGAAAGAATGCCAGTAAGGGGAAGAGAAGTGTGAGATGAGAATGGAGAGGAGAAGTCAGTTCACATATGGTTTTCCTACAGGTAAGGAGCTTTTATTTGAAGTATAGTGAGGTGCCATTGGAGGGTTTTTATCAACAAAGTGATGATATTAGCTGACTGATGCTTAAAATAATCTCTCTGGCTTCTGTCTGGAAAATGAATTGAGGAGGTATAAGTAGAAGATAGAAGACTACTTGGGAGATAACAAAAGCAGAAATGAAGGTGATAATGGTTTCAATCATCTGCAAACATAATTTTTTAAATATAAGACTACTTATGGAAGTTTGATCGGCATTTACACACTTTACGTGTTTGTTCTCGTACCCTTCTCTTGCACATAGACCATCTCTTCTCTTTCTTATCTTCAGACATACAATAAATTATCTTATTTTCATAAATATTATACAGAATTAATTTCCATTCATTAATTTATTTATAAAACACTTATTTTATTAATTATTTGCTGGATAAAATAAAGTTGCATTAAGGGATTTAAGAAGTAAAATACGATCTCTGTCATTAGCGGCTAACTTTTCACTAGTATGTTTCAATGATAATACATTATGCCCATAATTTTTGTTTCCTACAATCAGAAAGACCTTTTAGAATTTGTTTATCCTGTCTGTATGACAACAAAGAATAATGGGAATAAATGGTCATTAAGGTTAGGCAGTTTTTTTTTTTTTAACTAGCCTTGGGCAAATATTTTTAACAATGCCTGATTTATTTAATTAACTATAAAACACAGGAACTATGTATTTTGCATGGCATTACACCAATTATGAGAAAAAATTTGTTCATTTTAATGCAGTTTTTAAAATTTTTAACAGCTTTATTCAGATATAACTGTCATAATAAATTGCACACATTTAAATAGAATTCTATACATTTAAACATATGAATAACCCTCTAAAACCATCACCACAATCAAGATAATGAACATAGCCATAACCCTCAAAAATTGCCTCTTGAACCTTTGTAATCCATCCCTCCAGCTCCCCCATCCCCTGGAGTCCCATATCCAGGCAACCACTACTTCTCAGGTCATCGTACATTAGTCTGTATTTCCTAGTATTTTGTATAAATAAAATAATACTCTTGCTTGCATAGTTTCTGAAAAAAAAATCTGTTGTCCTTGTCTTTGTTCCTCTATTTATAGTGTATCTTTTTTCCTCTGTCTGCTGTTAAGATTTTTCTCTTTTTGCTGGCTTTTAGCGATTTTTTTATGATGTGCCTTGGTGTAGTTATTTATTTTCTTCTTTCTTGGGTTTGGATTTCATTGAACTTTGGTCTCTAGGTGTGGCATCATAGAAAGATCTTTGCCCTCAGTTTCTAGAACAGTGCTCCTAAAACTTTGAAATTTTCCGAGTGATACAGGTGATAGGAGCACCTTTTGTTCTAATGAACTGACTCTTGGTGGGTCCCTAGATTTCTTCAGGATGGGAGCTAGTCATCAGAAAGTCCAAAAATCGATTAGAAGTTTGGAAATTTCATTCCATCCCCTAATCTCTATCCAGGGGAGAGGGGCTAGAAATTGAATTAATCACCAATGGCCAATGATTTAATCAATCACAGCTACATAATGAAAATTCCATGAAAACCCCTAAATGAGGGTTTCAGAGGGCTTCCAGGTTAATGAATGCATCCATACGCTGAAAGGGTGGTATACCAACTCCATGGGAACAGAAGATCCTGTGCTCAGGATCCTTCTGGATTGGGCTCAATGTACCTCTTTATCTGGCTTTTCATTTGTATCCTCTATAACAAACCAGTAAACATTAAGTACAGTTCCTCTCCAAATTTTGCAAGTTGTTCAAGCAAATTATTGAATCCAAGGAAGAGTGCCTCAGCATCCCCAATTATAGCCAGTCATTCAGAAGTACTGGTGGCCTCAGACTTGTGATTGGTGTCTACAGTGGGGTGGGGGTGGGCGGGAGAGGCAGTTTTGTGAGACTAAGCCCTTAACTGGTATGAGCTGACCCTAACTCCAGGTCAGCAGTGTCATAAATGGACCCCTTCAGAATTGTTGAGCATTCCGTCAGAACTGGAGAAGCGGGTTGGACAAGACACCACCTATTTGGTATCATGGGGAAAATAAAAAACCTTCTGAGTTTAAGGTTTTGTTTTTTTTTTTTTTTTTTTTTAAANTTTAAGATTTTATTTATTTATTTGACAGAGATAGACACAGCCAGCGAGAGAGGGAACACAAGCAGGGGGAGTGGGAGAGGAAGAAGCAGGCTCACAGCAGAGGAGCCTGATGTGGGGCTCGATCCCACAACGCCGGGATCACGCCCTGAGCCGAAGGCAGATGCTCAACCGCTGTGCCACCCAGGCGCCCCTGAGTTTAAGGTTTGCACCAAATTTGGCAAATTTTCTCTAGGGTTCTCAATCTCTTAAAAATTATCCCTCTCTCCTCTCCTTTGGGGAATCTAGTTACATAAAGATTAGGCTGCTCAAAGTTGTCCCATTGCTTATTGGCCCTATCTTTAAGAATTCTCTTTTCTCTGTTTCATTTTGGATAGTTTCTATGACTGTATATTAAATTTTGTAGAAACTTTCTTATAAAATTGAATCTACCTTTAATTGCACCTAGTGTTTTTTTTTTCTTTTTCTGCATGATACATTGTCATTTTAGTCTTTAAGAAGTTTTTTTTTTTTAGGTTCCTTTAAGAAATATGGATAGATAGATCGTTTTCCATGTCTTTACTTAACTTTTTACACATATGGAGTACAGATATAAAACTGTTTTAGTGCCTTATTTGGTAATTCTAACATTTGTGTCAGATCAGTTTTGATGAACTGATTTATCTCCTCATTTTGTGTTATAGCTTCCTGCTTATTTGCACGCTTGGTGATTTTTCACTGAGGAGCATATCCTGTCAACTTCACTTAATGGATTAGTGGATACTTTTGTTTTTTCTATAAGTATCCTTGAGCCTTGTCTTGTATGCATTTAAGTTACTTGAAAACATTTTGATTTTTTCTAGTCTTACTTTTAAGATGTTTTAGGTGGGTCCAGCACAGGGCTCAGTCTAGAGTTAACTATTGTCACTATTCCAGGCACTGTTACCTTTAATTCTTTTGGATGATTCTTTCCCCAGCCTGTACTCAAAGTCTGTTGATCTTGAGTCCGCCCCCCCCTCCTTGTTCCTTCCCTCTCTTTCTCCCTCCCTGCCCCCTCCCCCTTCCCTTTTTGGGTTCCTGCTCTAGGGTTGTCTGTCCTGTTGAATCTCATCATCTTGTTTTACCTGGACTCCAGTCCACCTTCTCACCTCTGTGCCTCAGTCACACTCTGCTTGGGTTTCACTTCCCTACACCACAGCCTAGTTGCCATCTCAAAGCAGTAAACTGGGGCAACTGCAGGGCTTTCCTCATTTATTTTTTGTCTCTGAGGAATCACCATTCTTCATTGTCCAATCTTCAGCATTTTCCAAACTGTTGTTTCGTTTATTTTGCCACTTTTTTGGTACATCTTTGAGAGAAGAAATCTGGTCTTTATTACTTCTTGACTGGAAATGGAGGTCAAGATGTTTTCAAAAGATCTGGTCCACAGAAGGATCTCAATAGGAAACAAAGCTGAAATTTAGTGTGTGTCAAACTTTTATACCTGGTTTTCTAGATATACAAGGACCTATACTAGGTTCTTTACGTACGTGGCATTTTCTCTCCATGACCCTCTCCTTACCACTCATTCCATCCATTTCTATTTCATGGTAAGTTTTATGGGTATAGACCTCTCTCCTTGACTTCTTTGAGTATATGCTTAGGATTTACTTTCATCCCTACTGATGAAGGCTGAGGAAATGAGTTAGATACATTATCACCAGTTAATTCTGTGACCCTTTTTGTTTTCTCCCTTAATCCTCTATTGTGAGCATGGAGCTTCACAGTGAAGGGAGTATGCTGAACTTCAAGATTAATCATTTTCTATTTTAAGTAATTGTATCTTCAAATTAAAACATACTGTTCAAAACACAATGTTAGTTTTCTCAGAATTTCTAGAGAATTTATTTGCCAAGTCCACTCTCAGGAAATCTCTGCAGGCAGGGTTTGTTGCTATTGCCATTATTAGGTTTGAGAACACTCTGAGGGATCTACACTTGCCATTCTTTTCTCCTTTTTTTTTTTTTTTTGTTACACTTCTTCATCTGTTTTGGGTCTAGCATAGTTTCTAGTATTTAATATGAGGTAGGATGCTTGGGTAGGAGAATATCCCAGTGCCACTGCTGCTTCTCAGTGAGAGAAGAATTGACTTTATCTGCTCAGCATCCTTCTACTTCTATGTAAGTAGCATTTGCCCCTGTGTCTCTGGCTGAAAAAACATGAATAAATATGCTTTCTTCAGCAAGGGGACTGAAGAACCGATCAAAGAGAGCTTCTTGGTACTGATTCTTGCAAAGGGTGTTGAATGGCAAATTGCTGCTGTTGTGAGTTAGTGGAGTTAGTATTTAGAAAACTTTTAGAGTACTTACATGATTCTATTGAAATACAGCTGTTACTGTCAAGTATTAGCTGGGATCTTTGTTGTTGTTGTTTTTCTGTGAAATCCAGACTCTGAGAGTTTCTTTGATACTTTTTGCAAGTAATCATAAAGTATGGATTTTTATCCCCATTCAGTTTTGGAGTGAGGAGGAGAAAGAGGAATTATGATTTTTCTGATTTTCTCTTCTCACCCCACAAATACAATGATATTTGGCTCTGAGGGTGCCACTGACAACTGCACTGGTCATTATTCTTTTCTTTCAAAGTGACAGAAATTCAGTTTAAACTAAACAGAAGGGGAAACTTTCTTAGGTAGTTGAAGAGTCCAAAGTTAAGGGGAGCAGCAAGAACTCAGACGTTTGTCATCAGAATTCACAAGATCTACATTTCTTCGTAATGTTTTCTCTTAGGTGGTTTTTACTCTCAGTCAGGTTTCTCTGTGTGATAGTAAAGACAGCCTCCATACCCCCAGGTTTATACTGTCCTTAATGCCCTTAATCTCAGAAGCATCCAGATCCTTTTTTTCTAGTACCCAGTCAATTTGTCCCCAAAAGCTCTGATAAACCCTGGTGTCGTCACATGTCCATCTCTAGAGCAGTCAGTGTAGCAAAGGGATTTAGGTAATAGGACTGTTGAAGCTTTCCTTCCATGCTCACTCTGGAGAAGACACAGTGAAGCCAGCATGCTAGAACCATCTAGAACAGTTCCTCCCAACAAATATTGACTTCTATTACCAGAGGAGAAAGAAAAAAATGCTGGGCATACACATGAATCAAGCATCTACTCTTCATGCCTCAGGCATGCTTCTATGACATGTCTTAGTCTATGTCACCTAAGTCCTAGTGTACAGCCAGAGTCCTCTTAGGTTCAAGGAATATGACACCTTTACTGTGGTCAGTGCAGGACTGAGGGTTACAACAACAGCAAGATGCTAGGCTTTCTGCCACCTTATTTATTTCTGTCCTTATTAATCATCAATAGCTCCAACTAGGCACCATTTGTTATCTGAAGCTAGATTTTATTTTCTGTAGCATTATGGTGAAACTGTCATTTGTTTCTCTATATTCCTATCCACTTCCTTTCAGTTTCTTATCTAGATGTTCTTCTATTTCTTGTAACTTATTTTGTTTTGCTGTTAAAATTTCAAGGTCATTTTTAAACATTTATTTATTGGAGAGAGAGAGAGAATGAGCAAAAGAGAGAGTGGGGAGGGGCAAAGGGAAAGAATCTTCAAGCAGACTTTGTACTGAGCAGGGAGCCCAATTCAGGGCTCAATCCTAGGACCTTGAGATCATTACCTGGGCCGAAACTAAGAGTCAGTCGTTTAACTGACTGAGCCACCCAGGCATCCATATGGTCATTACTAAGTGTATATAAGTTTAATATATTACATGTAGAGGTAAATAAATAATAACCATTTTGAATAGACATCACTGAAATGAATTCAGGCTAGGCCACAAGATCCATGAAAATGGTAAGCTGAATGGCTAATACTTTGATAAAGGACTTTGCTAATAATCACACACTATAGGCATTAAGAATTTTCTAGGGTATTAATATACTGTTAGGCAACGAAGAAAAAAATTCAAGAGAAGTAGCTAACAGTCATCTAGCTCTCCAGGACACTGCAATCTGATTCAGAAGATATACCGGCATTAAAAAAGCACAATATAAGAAAGAACAGTTATTTTTTGTGTGTTGTGGGGTAAGCATCACATTTAATAGCAATTCATAGAGTGGAGCATTCAGTGAAGTCTTTGAGAGAAGCAAGACTTGAACAGTCTGAAAAAATGATTTGCATTCATGGAGGGCATTTCCAGTTAGTGGCAAAGGGAAAAAAGGTTCGGAGGCAAGAGTGATCTTACTCTACACAGGGTAGGGAGGAGTCCAAAGTCTACTTGAGCAGGATGTTAGCTTTACGCTAAAAAACTGAGAATGCCTGAGAACTGCTGGTGGGCATGAGGCCTCATTAGTATAAAAAGTTGGGACGCAACTCCACAGCCAGCATTAGATGTTAGAAAGAGGCAACAAAGCTTGACACAGAGCAGCTAAGCAGGAGGTCATGACTCTTAACCATTCACTGTGAGGAGAAGTGTATAAAAACCATGCCGTCAATTCAGCTTATAGGTTCCTGGTATGAATCCCAAAGAGCATAGGGAAAGTTCCTAGCCCAAGCAAAAAGACCATGACTAGCAATTTCTGGTCAGAAAGGAGGGTACTGACTGAAGGGGTAGGTAGCTTCGATAGGCAAGACTCCAAGGAGGCAGTGGAAGGTAGAATATTGGTTCATTTCAATTCAATTCAACAAATACACAACCAGATTCTGGAAGGAGGAAACAGATAACTGGAGACATGGAGGGACAAAACAACAGATTGGGGACCCTGGAAGAATGAGATAAAAAGATGAGAACACAAGTAGACTGTTGGTTCATTTCAATTCAATTCAACAAATACATAATCAGCTTCTGGAAGGAGGAGATTTGGGTAAATAACTGGAGACACAGAGGGATAAAACAACAGATTGAGGCTCTGGAAGAATGAGTGAAAAAGATGAGGACACAAGAAGCAGGATTGATTTTGCAATTGAGAAAACTACTGGTGAGGTTTATGTTTCTTATTTACTGTCCCTCAGGACTAGAACTGAAATGTGGATATGAGTAAGATGGAGACCACAGACCTAACACAGGAGAGCACGTCTGTATTCTGATTTTCTATCTTTTCTTACATGTTCTTAACAAATATTTTATTGATACTCTTGCAGAGAAATCTTTCACCAGAATTAATACTGCTTTTTTCTCTGCTTGATTTGAGAGTAGACTTGACTGGCTGTGTGATTTTAGGCAACTTACTTAACCTCTCTGAACTTCATTCTACTCCTTTATAAAAATGAAAACAATAATTACTGCTTCTTAGAGTTTCTAAGATTAAATGATATAAAATATATCCTAATAAATAGCACAAAGCTATACCAAGTTCATGCTCATTAATGCAAGTTTCCTTCAGTTCCTCACCACTTCTTTTCTTCTTCTTGCCTTCATATCTTTGCTCAAATGTCTCTTCTTCAGTGAGGCTACCCTGACCACCATATTTAAATTGCAATGTCTTCCTCCCTGCTTTAGCATTCCCAATCCACTTTGCTAAGCTTTACTTTATTCCCATTTAATTTGATCACCACATGATTTAATTTAATACACTACATGGTTCATGATTTATGATTTTTTATCCATCTTCCTTACTGAAATGGAAGCTCTACGAGAAAGACGCTTTTGACTATTTTGTTCACTACTCTATCCCAAGTTCTGGCACATGATAAGCTCGTAATAAATATTTACTGAATTAATCAAGGTTGTATTTTACAAAATAAATCTGAGAGATGTACATTAGTAACTTCACAGAACTCATTAAGAGATATGGTTGAAGAGTTTTGATAAGAAAAAATTAATTACTTTTTTCTTTGATTGGGAGATGATACTTATGAGAGAGAATCCAAAGCTAACTTTGAAATAAAATTGGATAAAAATCAACCAAAGTAATTTCAAAATAGGGAAATCTTTGTTAAATCTGGTAATTGGAATGGGGATCAAGAAGATGAATTTGGTGACAGATACAAACCCTAATGTCAAGGGGTATGGGAAGCCTAAAAAAATGTTTTTTTTTTTTACAATACAGACAACCCAGGGTAATTGATTAGAAAAACAACTCATGTGTGTACAGGTTTCTGTACATAAATAAGTATTATTTATCATGTAAATAAGTATTATTTGGTCCAGTAAGGGGACAATCAGAGCATCAGAGGGAGCTGCTGAAGTGCTTAATTTTCACTCTGATTGAGGAGAGAACTGATAACAGCAATAGTGAAGAAAGAGGAAATGATTTGGAAAAAGAGATGAAATTCAGAAAGTCTAGAAATAGGTCTATGTGTTGAACCTGCAACTCGTGTTGACATGATAGTAATGATGACCATGATAAAATAATAAACAGAACCACCACAACAACCCCCCCCAAGACCCCACAGTTATTTTGGTAAAATTTATAAGTCTTTTTGCTTGACTAAGGTTTGTGAAAGACAGTTCTCAAGTCCGATATGATGCACATTATCATATCATTTCCTTGCACATATATAAATCTTATCTGGAAAATTTTTTATGACTTCCCAAACTCTGAAAACGCATTTTTGAAAAGCATTTTAAATTCACTGCCACATTTTCCAAAATATGATCAAATAGATAATTAACATCTATAATTATTTGTGAAAAGTCACAAAATGTAATTAAAAAATTCTTTCCAATATTCACAAACATCTGTTTTAATTTAGCTTTAGTAGCCAAATTGTTTGGCATTTAACTCTGAGTCTTCTTTATCCATCCTGACTAACAGAATTCATGGGCGCATATGCTGCTGGTATACAGAAGCATTGCTCTCTCTCTCTTTCTTTCAAAATGTCTGTGTGTCTGTGTGTCTCTGTGTGTGTGTGTGCTTTTTACAAAGATATGACCATGGAAAAGAAAGTGAAAGGCCAACAGCAAGTAAGAAGTGGTTTCATTTAGTTATTAGGCTTTTTATTATATTTCTTCTAGTAAACACTGAGGCTCAGAAAGCAAGAGAAGATAGTAGTGGGATTCTGTTCTACCATGGATTAGTGATTTCAGCCATTTAATGAAGATAAGACCAAGGAGATCATTTTTATGAACAAGACGATATAAGTCAGAGAAGTAAAGTCTATATGATGAATTTTATGTGGTATGTATTCTACAGCTTTCTCTTCATTTTTTAAACCAACATCTGACATATTTTGTAGAATAAGATGCATAGAACTCAACTCTGAGCATTGCCCTTCAAGGAACTCCCTGTATTCAGAATGGCAGTACTAGCAAATGGCCATCACTGCATGATTCCACAATGGTGGGATTCAATTCTCTTGATTAGCACTTAGGGTAAGGAACACTCACTCTGATATCTCAAATCATACTTGCCAAAAAACATGTAAGTTCATTTTTTTTTTAAAGTAGAGATAATGTATAATGTAGTTAATGTATATTATATATTACAGTTAATGGAAGTATTGCTAATTAGAAATAATTCTTTTGGTAAAAACAATAATGCAAATGGGAAAGGATAATTTTGTCAGTAAGGACTGTAGAGACATGAGTTCTCTTTTTCTTTGTACAAATTTAATTTAAAAATTACACTGCTTCTTTAATTTAGAATGTACAACCAGTGAAGCAGGCAAAGTTGGACTTGGTTAAAATGATGGTTACGATTATATTCCTTTGTAGGAGAAGATACAAGATTGACATACATAGTGTTTTCATATACAGGATCTTCTGAAGACCAGTGCTTTATTAGCACATAAGCATTACATAAAACTGGTATAAAATTGTCGAAATTTAATTTTAAGGTGTTTTAAAGTTTTAAAGTAGTACTTCTATGAAAACTTGATATCTGACCCCATTCACAAATGACCAAAGGGAAGAAAAAGGGAAGAATCAATGAGCACAATCACTCATTAGGGTTTTATTTCCACTTAAATCGTGGAGATATTAATTAATTTAAATTAAAGCCTCCAGTTTTTATGACATCGGTACTTATCAGCAATGAATGATAAAATACTCACGTTTCATAAGTATATATAATTTGAAGATAATTTTATATCAAAGATCTAGGTTCAAAGTGTCAATTTATACTCATCAGTTACTATCTTTAATTTATTAATGACACATTCAACATACATTATTGAGTGTCTTCTTTTTCCCCGGCTTCCGTGTTATACACTCGAAATACAAAGCATGAAGAAAGTATTTGCTTAATTAATATGCTTGTTCTTCTGCTATATTGCAGATGTTTTGTCTTTAGCCTAATACTTGGTAATTTTAGAGAGACGTGGGAGGAAAATTTAGTGTGACATTCTTTCACCAAAAAGTAAAAATTTGGGTATCAATTGTATAAGGTTGCATTTCATAGTTCTTTCTAAAGCTATTTGCATTGACATTGGTAAAACAGTGTCTCCTGCTTGTTAGCTGCAAAGCTCTATGAGAACACAGTGCCTTTAGATGAAATCAAGTTTACTTTTTTGACGCTTTTTGAAGATTTGTGAATTTTGTATTATTAAAAATATGAATTTATATGACTAATACATAAATACTCAAGAATGCTGAATTTTCTTTTTATTCCTATTGTACCAGAAAGCACAGGGCAAATCAGAGACTGCAGTATTATATAAAAGGTGTTCTGGGGGATTGGTAGGAGAACACAAAACATCCACCATCAATAACAATCCATTTTATAGGACATTCTCCTGGTAGGATTGTGGAGAAAATGTTTTTCTATTTTCAAATAAGCCTGGGAAATATTGGATTAAATGAAAGAAACATATTTCCATATTCCTGGACTTCTTAAAGCCTTTAATATTCTACTGTGCCTTGTGAATCTCTAAGACAGGTGTGCTCAGCTTCTCTCAAGTCACTATGGTCAAAGGACAGGTTTTGTTTGTTTATTTTTTCCTACAGATCATCTACTGGAATGATTGTTCCAAAGAAAACACTCTGAGAAAGCTGTGCAGTGTGCTGATTAGCTTCAGAGATTAGACAGAGATTTAAAAGGCAAGTGTATCTACATTTTAATACTCAAACATCTGATATATCTGCTGCTTTTTGGAAGAAAAACATTGTCTTTGTAGAAAATGATAAAAATCAGTGAGGGTCTGAGGATGGGTGGCATTCAGACTGTTTGTGGGAGGAGTTTGCAGATGTGCATTTTAGCATCCGAGTGGTCACATTCCACCCGTGAACTGGAATTATATATATTCACCAAATGAAAAGAAACACTTTCTTGGAAATTTTAGTCCACTTTTCAACTGCAGTTTACCCTGCTCCAAATATTCTCTTATTCACTACCATGCCTCCAGTTTGTTAAAACTGTAAATGTCACTTGCCCAGATTGAGTGGAAGTTAGTAAAGTAGATCTGATGCATTATTTATATTTCAACTTCATTTCACACTTTTGGCTGAAGAGCCCAAGGCTTTAAGAACTTTCAATAAAGCAAAAATAATAGAAGTTAGTCTGAGAGTGGAGAAGTTAGGACAAGAAGAGCGAGAATGTAAGACGTAGGAAAACTTAAGAGTAAATACCGACAAATTATTCAGAGCCCTGTTTATAAAGTAGCAGACTATCAAGTGATATAATATACTAATATACCAAAATAAAATGGCACAGAATTAGATGTGTCCTCTAATTGTATGTATAGTATCGATTTCAAAAGGGCACGACATGTCAATGAGAGTTTCCTACAAACAAGAAACTGGAGGTGTCATATGCTCTCCACCCACCCCCCCAACCATAGACGACTTATTATGCATTCCTCCCCACTATGTTGAAACTTCCTAAATTGAAAAGTATTTAAACTTTCAGAATTAATATCCAGATAATCACATAACTTTTCATACTTTTCTGAGTTTTTCATAAAAGATCCTAGGTTTTCTCCTATTACTGAGAGCTACTGATTCACTTCCTGCAGTATGGGAAGAGTGGGGCTGCTGTATTCCAAAACATTACCAAGGACCCTGACGATAGGAGAGACAGTATAGAATAGAAAAGTATTTGACTTTCCTCTCAGGTTAAAAGTGGTGTTATTTCACAAAAAGAGCAGAACTGGCAACTAGCCACTGAAGAAATAAGAAATACAGACTGGTTTATTGATAGAGCTGGGGCTCTGAATGCAGATGGCTCACTTCAAGTCATCTCTCTCTCCCTCGTGGCTGGGCAACTTTGGGTAAGTCATATAAGTTGGGCTAGTTATGCTAAACCAAGCTTCAATGTCCTCATCCGTAAAATAGGCATAATCATAGTATCTACCTCATAGAATTGTTGGAAGAAAATACTGGCTTATTTTACATAAAGTGCTTTGAATATTGCTCAGCATATAGTAATAGCTTAATAAATAATTATTGCCATTATTTTGGTTATTACAAGCAAATTTTCTCCATTAATTATTCCCTTCCTTTCTTACATATCAAGCTCTCCTCTGCACCGACTCCTCCCTTTTAGCTTGATCTCCCCAGTGTAAAACTAAGTGTTCCACGAATCATGCTTCCAACTTAATCTACCATCACATCTTTCTCCGTCCCTTCCTGCCACAATTCATTAAAGCCTGGCCTCCCTCTTTCTTCCCAAATGCAATCTGTCCTTAAACCTCTGTCATTTGTCTCTTGCTGCTAGGGTACCACTGAATTAGCTTTCACTGAACTCACCCATGACCACCTACTTTTAAATGCAGTGAGCCCATATATTCTTGCCACCTTTGCCTTTGATAGACTTCCATTCTTCTCCTTGTCACGGAAACCTGCTCCTCTTCAGTCACTTGACTAGTGCTTCCCTCTGTTTACCACTTAATTATAATCATTCCCCTAAGCTGCTACCCTCGGCATCTTTAAGCTCAATCCACATACTTTCCACTTGGGAATCTCTTTTACTCTTTAGGTTATATCTTGCTAACTTCCAAATTTTCTTCACTAGATGTCTCCTATTTTTTGATCTTCAGCTACCAATTATATTGACACTTTCCCATGGATGACCCATCAGCACCTCTAGCTCAGCGTGTGTTTTCCCATTTCCTGATTCACTGATTCATCCATTATAATGCTGCCAGACTTAGTGTGCATCTTTCAAACCACTCTTCAAACAGACTCCTTTATAGAGTCTTCTAAGAGCTCTGAGTAAAATTTTACAAGTACTCTAGACTTTGAGTCTCTTCCTTATTTATAGTTATTTTTGCCCATATATCAATTTTAACCCACCACTAACTATAAGCTGTTGAGAGCTCAACATATCACTATAATTATCAAAGTACTTCAAAAATGACAGAGTGAACAAAAAATATGATATTTAACGAATAGGTTGTTGAATTGGATGACTGAATGTAAAGCAAGACATTACCTCTTGAAATGGTAAATGAGATGTAGTGATTACATGATTCGTACAAACACATATGAGCATAGTGCAATTACAGATGTTGGAGTAGACGATTCTAATGACTATGATAAGAACGGCTAAAATGAATATTTATATATACATTTTTATATATGATGTGTATACATATTAATTAAACTTATAAAATGTTAAAGTATATAATTAATTATACACAAATGTAATTAAATACATGCAATATATAAAATATATTTTGCATGGTATTTCACATATGCCATCACCTGTACTCTTTTTGTGATGATCGGTAGGTACTAGGAGGCAACAACTGAAGATGATTCATCCTAGAATAATACTATGTGCTCAAGGGCATTAGAGAAAAAAAATTATTTTTAAATTGTTACATAGGAATGAAAGAGCTGGGAAGGACTGAGAAAGTCATCTACTTTATACCTCTGCCGCAGGGTTTAAAGGTTTTATATTCTATTGAAATGGTCAATTAATATTCAGAAAAAGAGAGTGCCCATTGAGTTCCTGAAAATGTGCTTCACAATGTCCCTCGATTTTTATTGTTTCAATATTTTCATCATTTTCAGTGTAAAAAGCTTCAAATTATCAGGGATATTCACCAAAGCCAGATTGGCTAATTAGATAAAATATCTGTATTATTTTTAAAAGAAAATACTACCTTCTAAGATTTGAAATTAAATTTAAAAAGTTTTTATTGGCTATCTTCTGTTGGTTCAATCATGTATTATACTATCAGATCCTTTTCACTTTTTACGTATCTATTGAAAATATTGTGATGAATTTTAAGTCCAAAATAGAGTCTGGGTTTTGACATTTAAAGATCTTGTTGAATCATATAAATATATATAAGAATCTTTACAAAAATTTCAAGATGCACTTTTTCTAAGGGTAAGCAGCAGCATTACTGCTTAAATCATAATGCCTTGCAATAATCAGTAATTCGTAAATTACTGTGTAATTGGCACAGAGTACAGTTTTGAGAAAAGGGACATTTCCTGTCTGAGCCTCTCAGAGTTCTTCAAGTAGTAAAGCCATCTAATGGTTGCCTCTGGGACACAGTCTGAACGGAATCAAAAAGTCCTTCCTAGACCGAACTCTCCACAGATCATATGACAACCAGGAACCTGTGCTGTACGCAGTCCTTCAGGTTAACGCCTTCGAGTTTCTGGAATAATAGGAAAACTAAGTATTTGCCGAAGAATCAAATGCATTTTTAGACATGCTGAAGGAGAAAAAACGTGGATAACTATCTGCCTCTTTCACAATTAAGAAAAGCAAAATTCTGCAATTCTATTCCAACCAAACTAAAAATGTCAAGTGGTATTTAACAACATGAAGGCACATTTTGGATGGGCTCTGTGAGAGGAGACTGGAAGGAACACTTGAGAATTCAATGCAGTGAAGTTGGGTGCTTCCTAAAATTGTTCTCTAATATCTGGATGAGAAGAAATCAAAAACCATTCATGCATGTTTTAAGAAAAAAAAAAAGAAAAAAAGAAAATGTGAAAAAGTCTTTCAGCTATAATAAACTCCAAGCAAAAGTAGAGATGTAACCTGAATTTTAAAATAAATCTTTTTGATTTTTCACTTATGAAAAAGGATATGAAACAGGCTCAACCATATTACATCCCCAAATGTCTGTTAAAGTGTGACCTTTTACTCAACTAGTTTTTCAACAGTTCTAGAATTACAAATTCAGGTCTTGATTTTTCTACATATTTCATATTTAAACACCTCTGGGATGGAGGTAAGAAAATAACCTTTTTTTCTTATACGAGAACACTAATGCTATCTGAAGACCTACCTAGGCCTTAGTTCTCTCTATGCCTCAGAAAGGGAGATAAAGGTATAGAAATGTTATTGTTACCATAACAACAACAAAAAAAAGTAAGTAATGAAGTGGATAGGAGAACTCTCACTATGCAAATTGGTCATTTATCTTGACATTAGTTTTCAGAATTCTTCAGTATAAACATGACAAAGAAATTCAAAAGTCAAACATATTTTATACCTTTTCACTCTTTACCCTTTAAGGAAAAAGAAAATTAAAAAAAAAAAGCTAGCTAACTTTCTTACAGTGCTGTTTACTATGAAGATAAAAGTTGGATTTAATAGCTTCTTCCAAAAGTAATACCCCTCCTCATTCCTGACCCATTTTGGGGATTTCTCTGGCTTCTGGTATACTTCCCACGTGGCTGTCAGAGGTTACAGTCTACTTAGGTGACTGTGCCTCTGCCCACAGACAATGCTTGCTACTTCTATCAGATGACTGTCCCATCTATCTAAATAGCTACGAAGGGAGGAGGCCATCCTGGAGTAAAGACTTTTTATCAACCTTGTTCCCTTTCTGGGTTATTATTATCCCATTTATTTGCCTCTAAAGTAGGCTTCTGAAAACTGCTTGACTTCACTTGTGCTCCATGCAAAACCTTTTATGAACCTCAGGATTTTTTTTTTTTTAATTATTGACAATTCATAGAATTGCATGATTTGAGTTCCCTGTTTTCCTTATTTAATTCAAATTATTACCTCTTTGCTTATTATTAAGGACTAAAGAGAGCCCAAGGACAACTTAACAAAACACACACAGATCAAAAACAAAAAAAATCAAAAACCAAAACCAAAAACCCTCTTAAATCATTCTTACTCCTTTCAAAAATCTGGATATTTCCCTCATAGTCTACTTTTGTGCAACTGCATCTTTGTTCCAGTGAAATCTAAGAGTATCTCAAATAAAAGTTTACTTTTTTTTTGTGACCTTCACAAAATCAGGAAATTGATTCATTCATTCAATAAAAATTTTATTGAACACATATTAAGTTCTAGGTGACAGGCATAGAGTAGTGAATAAAAAGGATAAAAATCACTGCCTTTGTGGTGTCAATAGATTTTGTCTTCCTGCTTCCATATCCCTATAGATTATATCTCTGTAAGCATGAATCCACTTACGTTATTTCATTGCTCAAAAATATTTAAAGGCTTTCAATTTTTACCAAATGAAAAAATCTACGATCCCTACCATTTGTCCTAAGTGTCCTCATGCTGTTCCCAAACAAGCCTTGCATATTAGCACTCCACGACACTCCACTCCAGACACTCTCCCTTCTCCCATGATCTCTACTACGGGGCAATTATTACCAAGTTCAAGTACTTCCTGATACCGGAATTAAACTTGTCCCATCTAGGTATGGTCTATCTCATTTGTGATCTACCTAGAATTTTATTCATTATTTCTCTTAAGCAATTTACACCATTAATTTCTATAACACAGCTACTCATATCCTTCTTTTCCTAAAGCATTACAAACTTTTGACGGAAGTTACTATGTGTTGTTCTCTTTCAACTATTCTTCACAATTTGGGTCTCTAATAGAGTGTAAAATGTAAATAGCTCTCAATAATTGTGAATGAATCACTCTGTTATTGCTACATAATATTTGTATTATTCTCTAGGTTTGCTACTCTATGTCATATATGGATTTTAGATACAGAGATAAATGTAAGTATGATTTAGGAGAGGGATACACAAAAGCAATGGAATTAAGTATCTAGTCCACTAAAAATTATGAAGCCTAATTTCCCGCATGAAAAACCCACATCCTAGGAGAAAGGTCGTGACTAAAGGAAACAAAATGAGCTTATTCATGTCTCAAAGAGGCTTCCTGGAGCAACAGCGGAGGGGCTTGCCTGGTGTACACAGGAAAATAAAATAAATGCTTGAGTGACTGAGACTTAGATTTAGTGGCAATTTATAAGATACATCACTTCACATTAGCCACGACAAGTCTCAGGGAACCACATCTTTGGTTCCTTCTGGAACCAGGAGGCAGGCACATTTTATTATTATCCTTGCATTACCTTCATAATAAAGTGATGGGAATATTTTAAATAATAATCCTCTTGTCAAGTTAGGCCATTGGAATTTCAGAGTTGACAAGTGAAAATCGATTTTCAGGAATTATTTGGTAAGGCCACTGCTCGACTTAAGTATGACTCAGTGTCCTAAAGAGACAGCTGCAGAGGTTACCTCAAGGGCCTGATTTCCCTTCAGAAAATGGGAACTAAATTACCCACACAAAGAATCTGAACTAATGATTTCTTCCATTTACTGTGTCCCAGTTAGGTGCTCAACCACTTGATTTTATTTTATATTTCATTTCAGGATATTCATTACTGTTCTAAGGAGGAGATACCTGGAATCCTGGGTTGGTCTGTTAACTCTCCATGTGAATCCCTTTTGGACTGGAGGTTCAATAACTGCATTTGCAGAACATGGCATAAAGTTGCACACAAATGAGGGCTCAGGAAATATCTTTCCAATGATATGCTCTGTGCAGCTATGAGCGTGCAAAAATCATAGTAACGCCAGTATCACATTTGTGTTCGCCATCTTTTGCCACTGTGAATCAGTTTGTTTTTAAGTCATATGGTAGTTGCTTCCTCATATCACTCCAGCTTTCAAAAGTAATATCACTCAGTATTTCAAAAGTAAATAATCTAGGCTATAATTCTCACGGGTTCATTTTGTTGGGAAAACTCATTTATCTCTCCAAATATCCATTCATCCCCCCTATAAGTATTTGTTGAGTACCTACCATATTCTTTGCTTTTTTAAAAAAATATTTTATTTATTCATTTGAAAGAGAGAGAGACAGAGAGAGCACAAGCAGGGGGAGAAACAGAGGGAAAGGGAGAAGCAGGCTCCCCCCTGAGCCAGAGAGCCTGACCTGGGGCTCGACCTGGGGTTTGATCCCAGGATCTGGAGATCATGACCTGAGCCTAAGGCAGACGCTTAACCATCTGAGCCACCCAGATACCCCTATTCATTGCTTCTTAAATTAGGAACTATGGAAGATCAAATATGTAATAAGGAATTATCTTTCTCCAGGAGAGTAAGATGTCGTTGAATATATATGCAAAATAACTTCTACAGAGGTTCAAATAGTACACGTAATCCTAGTAATTGCAGTTACCTTGTTTTTTCAGTGAAATTTTGATTTGGATAGTTTTAAAATACAGTGTCATGGATTTCTTCAGCATGAGAACAACTTCAACTAAATTTTTTATAACCAGATCAGCCTCTTTGTTAACAAAGAATGTTAATCTTGACTAATGCTTGATATGTTAAATATGTTGAATATCAGTGTGGTATTATTAAAAATAATCTCATCCATGTTTAAATGGAACGTTATTTATAGGCTCTCTTTAAATAGTATTGCTCTCTCAGGTGCCTTACTCAGGGGCCCCAATAACCTGCCACGTCATCTTCAATGGGTCAGATCCTTCCCAGGGTCTCTGTGTGGGTGTGTCTGAAGATCTGCCTGCAGTTGAAGAGCTCTGTTGCCTTGCTGAGCGTCTTTCTGCCCTGAAGCTGAGTATCATGCTTGAGTTTCTCATTTAGCTAATTGACACTTAGGTCTTATGAATTGAATTGTCCTCCCTTAGATAATTGAAGAAGCAGAGTCTCCTCTCAGATCCTCTTTATTCAAGCATCATCTCTACACTGAAAATTACATATAAAGTAATTTTACCTTTTCTGTTGAAAATTGGAGATATGATCTGTCTAGCAATTATTTAGCCCTCCCCTCTAGTTAATTCTGCTATCCATTTTCACTGGTATCTTAGATGACTGTCGCATTCATTATCAAAAAGAGTGATGCTGATGTATCTCTGTGTCTGGGGAAGCAAAGTTGTCAACTAAGATCAGGCAGATGACATTTGGACCTTATTATTACTGTTTGAAGCCTCAGGTTATATATAAAGAATATGATCATATACTTAATAATTATAAAGCCCAGATTCCAAGTTCTAACTGTTCTTCAGCCTTAACTTCTAAAGGAAGAATAATAATGGAATGTTTATGATAATTAAATGAGACAAGGGTATAAAGTGCTTGGCAAATGCAGTATATAGTAAGTGCTCCATAAATTGTAGCAATGATGATAATGGTCTATGTAGATTTAAAATACATAAGTCAACATGAACATCACATATCCATGTTCATGACATGCCCCTTCACTTAGTGTCACACCTGCTCATCTTTCAGCTCCATTTTTTTTTAAAGTTTGTATCTATTTATTTGACAGAGAGAGACAGCGAGAGGGAACACAAGCAAGGGGAGTGTGAGAGGGAGAAGCAGGTTTCCCGCTAAGGAGGGAGCCCGATGCGGGGCTCGATCCCAGAATGCTGGGATCATGACCTGAGCCGAAGGCAGATGCTTAACGACTGAGCCACCCAGGGGCCCCTCATCTCCATTTTTTAAAACATGGGTCAGAAAACACTTTCTATTAAGAGCCAGATAGTATTTATATTAGGTTTCATGGGACATACTGTCTCTGTTGCAGCCACTGAGCTATGTTGCTGTAGCATGAAGGCAGCCATAAACAATATGTAAATGATGGGTATGTTCCTATGACACATTCCAATGACATTTTATTTACAAAAAGAGTCAGTGGGCTGGATTTGGCATGAGAGCTGTATATAGTTCCCTGACTGCTGTGGACTGAATATTTGTGCAACCCACACATTCAAATGTTTAAGTCTAAACCCCATTGTAATAGCATTTGGAAGTGGGGCCTTTGGAAAGTGATTAGGTCATGAGATTGGAGCTCTCACAAACAGACTTAGTGCCCTTATAAAAAAGACCCCATATAATACCAAAAACATGATCCATTAAACAAATAACTATTAAGATGGACTTCATTAAAATTAAAAACTTCTGCTCTGTGAAAGACAAAGTCAAGAGAATGAGAAGATAACCATGAACTGGGAGAAAATACTTGCCAAAGACACATCTAATAAAGGACTATCATCCAAAATACACAAAGAACTCTTAAAACTGAACAATATAAAAAAAGAACAATCCAATTAAAAAANCAAAGAACTCTTAAAACTGAACAATATAAAAAAAGAACAATCCAATTAAAAAAAATGGGCCAAACACCTGAACAGAAAACTTACCAATAAGATATACAGATGGCAAATAAGCATAGGAAAAAATGTCCCATCATCTTTGGTACATCATCAAGGAAATGCAAATTAAAACAACAATGAAATACCACTACACACCTACTAGAATGGCCAAAATCTGGAATGCTGACAACACCAAATGGTAGCCAGGATATGGAACAATCTCATACATTGTTGGTACAAATTCAAAATGGTACAACCACTTTGCAAGACAGTTTGGCAGCTTCTTACAAAACTACAAATATTCTTGCCATGTGATCTAGCAATTGTGCCCCTTGGTAATTACCCAAAGGAGTTGAAAACTTATGTCCACACAAAAACCTGCACATGGATGTTTATAGCAACTTTATTCATAATTGCCAAAACTTGGAAGCAACAAAGATGCTCTTTAGTGGGTGAATGGATAAATAAACAAGTGGTACATCCAAACAAGGGACTATTATTCAGTTCTAAAAAGAAATGAGCTATTCAAGCCATGAAAAGACATGGAGGAAACTTAAATACATATTACTAAGTGAAAGAAACTAGTCTGAAAAGGCTACCTACTGTATGATTGTAACTATAAGAATGCTTGAAAAGGCAAAACTAAGGAGACAATATAAATAATGGTGATTTTTGCCAGGAGTAGTGGGAGGGTGAAGGAATGAGTTTGCAGAGAGTAGGGAATTTTGGGGCATGGTAAACACTCTATATAATATTATAATAATGGCTATATGTCATATTAGACATTTGTCTAAACCCAGAGAATGTAAAAACCAAAAAGTGAACTCTAAGGTGAGCTATGGAGTTTGGGTGATATGATGTCAATGTCAGTTCAACCTTGGTAACAAATATACCACTCTGGTGAATGATATTGATAACAGGTTTGGTTATGCACATGTTGGGGTATGGGGTGTATAGAAATCTCTGTATTTTTCTCTTAATTTTGTTCGAAAGTAACACTGCTCAAAAAGTAAATTATTTAAATATATTTTAAAAAAGAGACCCAGGGGCANAAAAGTGAACTCTAAGGTGAGCTATGGAGTTTGGGTGATATGATGTCAATGTCAGTTCAACCTTGGTAACAAATATACCACTCTGGTGAATGATATTGATAACAGGTTTGGTTATGCACATGTTGGGGTATGGGGTGTATAGAAATCTCTGTATTTTTCTCTTAATTCTGTTCGAAAGTAACACTGCTCAAAAAGTAAATTATTTAAATATATTTTAAAAAAGAGACCCAGGAGAGCTCTTTCATTTTCTTTCTGCC
The DNA here is from genome assembly GCF_002007445.2 of Ailuropoda melanoleuca. NCBI lineage: Eukaryota > Metazoa > Chordata > Mammalia > Carnivora > Ursidae > Ailuropoda > Ailuropoda melanoleuca. The sequence goes on from NC_048219.1 coordinate 44,249,496, forward strand.
CTGTGAGGGCACAGCAAAAAGGTAACCATTTGCGAACATGATTCTCACTAGATAGAGAATCTGCTGGTACCTTGACCTTGAACTTCCTGTCCTGCAAAACGGTGAGAAATTAATGCTTGTTGTTTAAGCAACCAAGTGTATGGTATTTTTGTTATAGCAGCTCCAGTGGACTGACACCCACCTGGTTCTAAAGCATTGACAGTTTTTCACAAAATTCTCTAGTTCACATATCTCCAAAATAATGTTCCTAAATCCAACTGGTAAAATGTAAATGCTCATCCATGATGGAGTTTTAGTAAAGAAATGAGGGCATGTAATGATTTTTTTCAAAAGACAAGTAAATATTGAGTTAAAGAGATTTCCTTTATACTGTCTGTCCTTTCTTCTGTGTTAAAATATTTAATTGAGGAATTGATGGTGACAGATGATGCAAGTTAATTTTTAATGATATTATTTATCACATAAAAGCTGGCTCTATCCAATAGAAATTGCATGTGGCCAACAGAGTTAGTGCAAAATTATTATTTTAATTTCTGAAAGGAAATACTTTATTATTAGAATGTACCTGGGGCACCTGGTGGCTCAGTGGGTTAAGCATCTGCCTTCAGCTCAGGTCATGATCTCAGGGTCCTGGGATAGAGCCCTGCATCCCCGCATCAGGCTCCATGCTCAGTGGGGAGTCTGCTTCTCCCTTTCCCTCTGCTCCTCCCCACCGCTCCAGTGCTCTCTCTCTCTCTCCTCTCAAATAAATAAATAAAATCTTCACAAAAAATAATGGAGAACTATATTTACAAAGTGACCAGGAATTTTAAGGACTTTTATTTTAACCCTTAACCTATGCATGAATTGCCATTCTAGCCTATCTTAGATTCCAAATAAGTGAGATGAACACTTCTAATCTCACTACCTCAATGAAAGCTTGCTGTATTTTTATAGCTATAATAGAAAATGTTCTTTTTTACATAAAAGTAAAAATGACTCTTTTTTCCTGTAACTTCCAGAACATAGATATTCCTTATTTACCCTCCAGGATCACACATAAACAATTAAGTCTTATCCATATAAATATCTTTTGAAATTTGAAAACAGTTCTCATTCACAAAGTAAAATAGAACAAAATCCAAAACCTCACCCACTTACCAACATGAATTTTTCCTAGTTTCTTCAATATTTCTTTCAATCTCCAATACCTATTTCTTATCTTCACTATTAGCTGATGATTTCCTTTGAAATTTCTTTGATAAAATGTAAGGAGTCATGTGAGAAATTATCACATCATCAGCATTTGCATGTCTATAATTATGTTGAAATTTTTTATCATTTCATTAAAAATGATAAATTAAGATTGTTATAAAAGAAGAAATATATCATGTTCTTAGATAGATGACAATGTTGAAAACGTGCTCCCTATTTAATTCATAAATCCATAAATTCCTGTGGGTTTTTTGATGTTTTTGTCAAAGAACTTTTCAGAACTTTTACATATATTTCATACAGAAGAATAAAAATCCAAAAGGAGCTAAGTCAAGGTGATCCCCCCCAAAAAGCAGAAGGTAATTGTGTTACCACAGTTAAGGTTTGCTATAAAGCCACGTTAATAAAAAGTGTGGCAGAAGTACAGGAAGAGATAATTATACTAATGGAAGAGAATCATTCACTTAGAATAAGGTAGCACCCCACCGATCAATAAAGAAAGAATAAATTTGTTACATGACAGTGGGGAATCTCTTTCACCATATGGAGAAAATTATTGTTGGATCCCTCACCTTATGCTGTATACAAAGATCTTGATGGACTACATACCTAAATATGATATATAAAAATATGAAGCTAATAGAAAAAAGTATAGCAGAATATATTTATGATTTAAAAGTAAAAAACAAGAAATATAAGGTAAGAATTGAATGGTTTGGCCACATCAAAATTAAGGGCTTTTGTTCAACAAAAGAAAATTTAAGCAAAATTGAGATACAATAACAGAGTGGGAGGATTATTTAAAATGTCTAAGACAAACAAAAGATTTTCAACAAAAGATAGTTTAAGTAAAATTAACCAACAGATTGGGAGAAATTATTAAAAATGTCTAAGACCAAGAGATTAATATTGATGATATACAAAGAATATCATTAAATCATCAATTAAAAACACTGGAATTAAAAACAGAGAGTGAAATGTATTAAAGGAAAATCTTCAAAGTGGGAAATCTGAACGGTTAATACTATAAATGAATAGATACTCAAATTCACTGGTTACCAGATAAATTCAAATTAAAAACCAATGAGATACACTTTATACCCATAATATTAGCAAAAATCACAAAGTTGTATAACACTAAGTTTCGGCAGGGATGTTGGAGAGTGGAAACTTTTAAGCATGGGCACTTATATAAATTCAACCCCCCCAAATAATTCTACATGCATTATAAGAATACATTCACATTCATGAATCTATAGTAAACACAATAGATTAGATGACATAAGTGAAAAGGGGACTGAGAATAAAAGATGAAAGATAAAAGTAAAATAAAAGGGGCTGTGTGGACAAATGACCATGTGCTGTGAACTGAAGAAGAGTATTTTCTTGATGTTATGCACTGGGGTTCTAAAAATTGAATGATCATAATAAAGCCAAATGGAATTGAAGTACATTTGAATTAAACTTTAAATAGTCTAAGAATATTTCATTAGGTTTTTAAAAAGAAAGCATGTGCCAACAATTTGCAGGAAAAATGTCTAAACTACTTCCGAACCAGTAAGAAACAGATTTATTTTGAATGCTAGAAAGATATCTTATAGGACCAATGTATTTTATTAAAAACAAGAGTACTTTGAGAAAGAAAACTACTTTCAATATATTTTGGTTTTCTAATTCACTTAATCACCTGTGAACCCAACACCAGTCATGTGAAAGGAGATACTGCTGACAGAGTATACTTGCAACAGATATTGTGATACATTCAAAGCCAGATTATGGGGAAGATGTGGTCCTTGATCTCAGGGAGTGAATGATTTAAGAGACAAGGCAGAAGACAGAATAGAGAATTAATAAAAAATTGGGGATAGAAAGATGAGACAAGATTAGAGTTGACTACAGGGGAAAAAAATGAACGAGAAGGCTAGCTTCCAGGAATCTGGACTTGTAATAATTAAGGGGAAACGATGCCTATGAGGAAAGGAAAAGAAAACAGTACACTAAAAATAATGTTATCTTAGCTCATAGAGGTTGGAGTTTGAACAAAGGGGAAAAGAAACACAGCAAGCAAACTGCGGCATGTGACCTACTGGCCGTCCTGGTTTAGCCTATGATTTAGCACAATACTTTGTGACAGGCTTTGTGTACGTATTTACTTAATACATAAAGTGATTGAAATCAAGACTACATGAGTAAAGAGTAAAAGGCTATTTCGGAGGAAGTAGTGGGATTTCTAAAAGAGGATAGCAAACCTGGAAGGTCTGTTTAAGTTAATTTGAAATACCCTTTTGTCCAGATCATCTGATTATACCTGAAAGCTATTAAATACCTTAAAATTCATAATTCTTTTATTTATTTATTTATTTATTTATTTATTTATTTATTTTTTTTAAAGATTTTATTTATTTGACAGAGATAGAGACAGCNAATACCCTTTTGTCCAGATCATCTGATTATACCTGAAAGCTATTAAATACCTTAAAATTCATAATTCTTTTAATGCCAATTATCTTATTTGCTTATTACTTAAATTCTTAAGTGACTACCATTTAAGAAGGTGTTTTTTTTGTTTGTTTCTGTTTTTAATTTTCTGTTAACTTTTCCTGGGAGTTAACTTTCAAATTTACAGATAAATCAATTTTCCTTAATGTATATTCTCTGTTCCACCACTTCGGTCAGAAGGCTCACACAGTATCTCACCTTATCCGGAAAAAAAAAAAAGTATATATATATATATATATATCTATAGGCACACACACACATACACATATATATATACACATGTAAGTGTGTATATATGTGTGTGTGTGTCTATAGATATATATATATATATTTACATATTTCTAAATTTTCCAAAATGAAATTCATGGATATTTTCTGCAGTTCCATTCCCCTTTTAATTGAATGGCAGATTCCCTCTCTAAAATGCCTTTCAGTCAGCCTGGGTATTAGCCATTAAAAATGGAATATTGGTTGTCTCAATTATGTAAAAAGCTTATCTGATTCTAAGGGTCACTGAAGTTTCCAACCCTCTTCCGAAAATAAAGGATATAGCTAGCGTAAATGATTCCTTTGCATTACTGGCTTTCAAATGACAATTAAATTGAGTGTAGGAGGGAGGCTATCTTCCTTAAGACTATTTCCTCTAGTGAGTAGTAAAATACATCAGCTTTTTATCATATAAAGGAGCAATTGACTTAGTGACAAATAGACACACTTGAAGAAAGCTGTTCTGAAGTAAGGCATATAAATCTCATTAAGAAAGAAAAAAACAAGATGAGGTATTTCCTCTATTGATATTTACAAGAAGGGATGAGATACCTTAGATAGGCAGATCAGTCAGCCAACTTTCTTCCATTAAATCCAGCTCAACATAGCACGTAGAATCAATATTAAAACATATAAAAATAAATGTCGAAATCACTTAATGTTGCTTCTGAGTGAGAAGAGCAGCCCAGGAAAAATTTCTTTCATCATCTTTATGTAATAATAGAGCCATTTAACAGAAGAGGTGGGATGGATTGATTTCTCATTTTTACAGTATTATCTTTAATTCTATCCTATCCACATTCCTCAACCTTCACCCTGGCTTTTTACAGTTAAGTTTTATTAGTGAAATCTAGATTATAAAGTTTTAGGAAAAAAAAAAGAGAATTGGGAAAACTGAAACTACTTCCTACCATTCACAACCCTTCAAATCCAATTTTATAGGACCCAATAAGTCTGCTAATATCTTAGGACTTCTGATTTTCAAACGCTTTCATGCTGATTATTTCACCTTGTCATTAAAATAATCAAGTTGGACAAATGTAAATTTCCTTATTCTGAAAAAAATTAAAATTCATTCTGAAAAAATTAAATTCCAAAAAAGTTAAACATCTTATGTATGACACAAGTCACAGTAGCAGAACTTTGAGAGAAAACTATTCTTTTGACTCCCAGTCCAGTGCTCTTTCCAATTTCCTTATTCACTTTATAGAATGAGTGACAGTGTATAATTAGCTGTTTAAGGAGAGTCCTTCTTTCCAATGTCAGTTTTATAAGTTTCTTGATAATTGATTATGGTGGTTTATAACACAGTTCTCCTATGGATAAATGGGAAGCTCATTCCTAATGAAAAATATAAGCAGTCTTGCATTTACTCATTGAGGATATATATCTTCACTGTTTTTCTTTTAATTAAAAGTAAACTATCTTTTGTTATGTTTCAAACCAATGCTAGTCTACAGATAAAGAGAGAATTATGATGGTATACTGAGACCTTATCAATGACTTATGATATCTGTGTCCTGAAAAAAAAATAGATGAAAAGTTCAAAGGCTATGCTTCTGGTTTTGTATATTTATTTATTTGAGTGGGTTTATTAGTTTTCACTTGACTAATACCAATGAAATGCATCTTCTGCCTTTAAAAAATTACCATCATTTTAGGGAAAAAAATTACCTAGGACCATTTAGTTCCTACATGATGGCATAATTTAAAACAAATGAAATTAAATAAATATGATTTCATTTTGGTATAAAAAACGAACAGCTCTCTGAAGCTCTAATACATGGAGGAACTAAGTTCTATAAAGGACGATAATATGCTTCTTATGATTCACACCAGAGGAGAAAAAACAAAACAAAACAAAACATTGAGACTGATCAAAGAAAATTATGATGAAAATAGAATCAAAAGATTGCACAGGGAGAACGGAAGCAAACTAGAAAAAGAGTTCACCGTAAATATTACAACAAGATCATAATATTATTGTTTTTCAGGAAACTAACTAGAGTTTTGTCAAGTTAAAATAAGATGGATGCTTTCACTATGTGCTACCAAAATATACTTATATGACCCCAAAGTAACAAAACACTTACTCAAAATAACAGCATCCAGAATGGAATCTGAAGCAATATGGAGGAAGACAATTAAAGAACAGTTTTCTTTCTTATCACTATTGTGGAGAGATCACATATTCACTGAATCACCATTTGGCTAATTTCATCTTGAACAGATACTGAATGTGATATTATTTCAATGTAAGTTTGTACAGGCTAACTATACAGCAATGGTATCTTTTAATTTAGTATTTTCATTTAACTTACCTAAACCGGGTTTCTTTGTGAGTAAAACACACATGATAATAATGGCAGGTCTTTGCATTGTTACAAGAATACATAATATAGCATACCTAAAGCACTTAGCATAGTATCTGCCATGATATAAATACTAACAAGAGGATAGCTATTCATACTTTCAAGCTCTCATCTCTGACACCTTATCTTTGATTGCCACCTGGGGCCAAGTTTGCATTCATATTTCCTGTCCTTGGACTAGGTCAGCCTCTTCACCCTAGTGTGGCTGTCTCTCTTCCTGGGAAGGAAGTTTCTGCCTCAGCTCCAGCTCCATTTCATAGAATCCAATCAGATGGTTGCAACCTCACTTTTACATTTTCTGAAGAACAGTTCTTGTGCAAAATCGATTGTGTTGATCATTTTCTCCTCTAGCATTTCAATGCTGTCTCTCTGCTAAATCAGAACACTGTGAAGTAACACACTTGGACCGTAACACTTTTACCTTCTCAAATAGTTACTTATTTTTAATATTAACCAAAGATTAATTTAAAAACAGTCATTAGAGTCATGTTGAGCTTAGTGTCCTGTATTTATAGACACTACAGACACATGCAGAAATTCTTATCAAAGTTCACAAAGAATCAGTTTCTCCAGATCAAATGTTTTGCTCAATTTTTTTAGACAAGCTTGACAGATGCTATCATTGATTTTGCCCTGTGTGCCAGTTAGCTCAGACTTTTTTTGTTGTTGTTTTTACTGAGCTGCTATTTGTTTCCCCAGAAAGCATGTCTATAGCTTCATTTTTGTCTTTCATATTTTGTTAAGAAGCTTTGGTTTGATTTTTTTTCTCAAAGGTTTTGTCTTGGTTTTTTTTTTTTAATAGTCAGATTATGACTCTGTATATGTGTGTGCTCATGTATGCAAATTTCATGTAGCTGTGTTTTAGGACAATGTAATGAGATGGAATGTTATGTGCCCCATCTATGGAACTTAGCTTATGACTCGATTCACTGAATTAAAGAACTTTGGAACAGAAAATATCTTAGGCATTCTCTTAAGCCTTCATTTTAGGAGTGACAAAATTGTGTTATTAAGAAGTTAAGGTCCTTGCCTAAGATCCCACAGTAAGGTGGCAAAGCTTAAATTATGACTTTTCCCCTTTTCATTAGCCATGCTACCTTGGTCTAGGAAAGCTATACTATCAAATGAGAATATAGTAAAACATTTGGTGTTTATCTCTCACTTGTTTGTTTTGTTGTTTTTGTTTTCTCTTTAGCCTGCCTCTTCCAACACAAACTAATATTCATTGTGATTGAAAAAGTCAGTGATTTCAGGTTTTATTTCCTCTTTAAAAGGGATGAACTCTTAGATAAGGTCAGTAATGAGCATCCCACGATCTGTTATTTTAATCTGCCATTTCAAATTTATTTGCAGAGTTTACTTATTTCACTTCTAAAGTGCAGAGATGGTACTTATTGTAGTATAATTTGAACACATCAAGAAATGTATTTGACTCCTGGAACAGTGAATGATCATTTAACACAAAAATCCCTGTGAAGGGCATAAAAGGCTCTGCTGAGGATGTCTCTGAAGATCAATACTATTAAATCACACATTTTCCCATTGTTTGACTTCCCAAATCCCAGACAGAGGCCTTATTGATTTTACTTGACAACTTTTTCCCCCCACTGTTTGTTTCTTGTGTTTTCTCTACCCATTGGATGTTGATCAAACAGCAACTTTTATCTTCCTAGGTGGGAGATATTCAGCCTAGAGCTGCTTCTGTGGCTGTCACTCAATGAAGGCCCATGGGCCTCCTGGGTGAATGTGCCAGCTCTCAGCTCCTTCTTCCAAGAAAAAAATCCTGCCTCACTCAAAAGTGGCCACATAAATTGGCTCAGAGTGGCATTCTTCCTGGAGAGAAGTCGAGAGACACATTTTCTCTGTCAATAGAACAATGCAGACAAGGATATATCCCTTCCAAATTCTGTAATAAAAATTTCTTGGCATAGATATGGAGGAAACTGTGTGAAAATAACATCTATAACAACATGAGAATGTGAAATTTTAAATCTGAGAATTTGAGAAAAATTTAGTGGTCATCTGGTTCACTGGTTGACTGAAACGTGGCAGAATAAAGAAAAAAATGAATATACTTGAAGAATTAGTTGAAGACAAAATGTAGAAATAGTCCTCTATTGGAATCACATAATATCTAAGAAGTAACCATGAAATCAAATGTTACTGACCTTCTAAAGATATAGCAGTAGTCCATATACAGTGTAACACTGCAAAGGAAATACTTGAGATAGGATCTTTTTATTATCTACAGCCAGGGTCAGTAAACTTTGTCCATAAAGGACCACATGGTAGATGTTTTCAGATTTGCAGGCCAAAGGTTCTCCGTTGCAGCTACTCGCTCTGCTGTTGCAACACGAAAGAAGAGATAGACAATTCATAAATAAATGGGTGTGGCTGTGTTCCAATAAAACTTTACTTACAAAAACAGACCGCAGAAGGAATCTGTTCCATAGGCTGTAGTTTGTTGATCCCTGATCTACAGGAAATATATAGCTTTGGTTTTACTGACTAGAAAGATAGACAAACTGATAACGAGGGGAATCTAATGTAAGATTATCAACTATCCATTTTTACTGAGGACAGCCTTTCATTCTGAATGTATGCTCTGTCTTCTTTATTTATTTTTTTGCATTAACACATTTTTTTTAATGAAATGATAGCGAGACCAAATGGCAAAATTGTGTTTTATGTGCATATATATAAAATTTGGCCTCACCATTATTTCATTTAAAAATGTATGTATGCCAACAGACGAATGAGAAGATGTTCATCATCACTTACCATCAGGGAAATGCAACTCAAAACTACAATGAGATATCACCTCACACCTGTGAGAATGACTAAAGTCAACAACACAAGAAACAACAGGTGTTGGCGAGGATGTGGAGAAAAAGGAACCCCTGTGCACTGTTGGTGGGAATGCAAACTGTGTGGCCACTGTGGAAAACAGCATGGTGGTTCCTCAAAAAGTTAAAAATAGAACTAGCCTATGATATAGCTATAGCACAGCTAGGTATTTACCCAAAGAACACAAAAACACTAATTCAAAGGGATACACATACCCCAGATGTTTATAGCAGCAGTATTTACAATAGCCAAGATACAGAAGCAGCCCAAGTGTCCACTCATTGATGAATGGATAAAGAAGAAGTGGTATATATATACAATGGAATATTATTCAGCCATAAAAAGAATAAAATCTTGCCATTTGCAACAACATGGATGGAGCTAGAGACTATATGTTCAGCACAGTAAGTCAATCAGAGAAAGACAAATACCATATGATTTTACTCATATGTGGAATTTAAGAAACAAAACAAATGAGCAAAGGGGAGAGAGAGAAATCAAGAAACAGAGAGAACAAACTGGTGGTTATCAGAGGGGAGAGGGGTGGGGGGATAGGCGATGGGGCTTAAGGAGTGCACTTATGATGAGCACTGGGTGTTGTACGGAATTGTTGAATCACTATATTGTACACCTGAAACTAATATAACACTGTATGTTAACTAGAATTAAAATAAAAACTTAAATAAATAAAATAAATAAAAAATAAAATGTATATATTCACACACATATTAAACAAAATTTTATAATTTTAATGAATATATGATATATAATATATTTTTACATATACATTAAACAAAATTTTGCCATTTGGTCTCACATTTGTTTTATAAAAATATGTTAATGCAAAATAAGAAAACGACATGCATTTAGAATAAAACACCATGCTATGTAAAAGTAGATAGTTTATTATATTTCTCTCAATATTGATTCTGTTTCTCTGGAGAACCTTAATACACTGGTCTATAGTAAAATACAGTGGTATTAATCATTAGTGGACCCTTTCACTTACATAAGTGTCAGAGTTCATTTAGGCAGCATTCCTGATTAGAAATTCTGCAGTCTTTATTATTATCTCAGTAATAGGGAGTTTATTATCTAATCAATTGGATATCAAATCTATTTTATGATACCTTTCTTTATAGGATGGTTCCAGAAAACCTTGTCCATTTTGAGATAAACATTATTCTATAGTAGTAAACACATGAACCAGAAATTCTAATTCTACTATTGGCACCTGTACATAGCCCAACTTTACACCCTAGATCCTACTTTTAGTGATGGTTAATAGCTCGCACTTTGGGGTCATTCAAAACTGAGTATAAATTCTGACCCTAAAACATATTAGCTACTGTAGTCCTTGGTAAAATTACTAAATGCCGAGCTCCAGTTTCTTCAGCTCAAATATGCAAAAAACAAACAGCACCTACAATATAGGGACTTTTCTGAAGTTTAATTAATAAAATAAATATAAACTGCCTGGTAAATAATAAGTGCCCACAAAAATGTACTGTTGACATCATTAGCATCTCCAGTGTTAATAGAAGAAGAGATCAAATCACTTCCCAAAGTCACCAAAAACATATTTTAGGTTTTACTAATATTTTTGAAAAATATTTTTAGGCACCTATCATATTGCAAGCACAACGATCCGGATAGAGAGTGGATTTGACTCTTGTGGATCTTATTCCCTAGCAGAGATAAAAGATGGTATTATCTGTACCCACATGAATCCTCAAAAGTGGGTCATAGTGGGTTTGCTAAATCTCAGGAGTCTTTTGCCCATGTCTGAATACTTCCAGAATGAAGTATACACATCTCTATTAGCAATCATAGAACTTTCCTTCATTCATGATAAGGAATCAGTGATATGGACACTGTCTTCTGCCTGTGGACTGTTAACAAGATTCCTCCCCTGATTTTCTAGTCATTATAGTCACACCCTTCTTTGTATTCTGAGGATAGACTGCTACTCTATATTTAGTAGGTCCATATCCCCTTTCATGGGTAGATTTCAGGTTTGTGAATGTTTTGGAGATATAAATGAAAGAATAATTTCAAAATAATGAAATTGGAAGGTGGTTTATAAGAAAACTGATGCTGAGCAACTATCTGAATTGCATATCTTAGTCCAGACATGTTTGATGTTTAGTCTAGACATCATGATTAAAGATGATTATGTCAGGGCCTTAACAAGCCCAACATGTGTCCTTCTTTGCTTTAGTGGGGTTTGGAGAAATCATATTCTACTCAACCCCCTTATATCTGATTACCCCACCATCTGTAGGAAGAAATCCTAGAGAGGATAAATTTGCATACTGAAGCCAAGTAAAGGTTGAGTTCTAATTCCATTACCAAACTACCTAAATCAGAATTTTAATTCCACCTTAACCCTTTTAGATTACAGTCTTGGATGACACGGATTCAATGTATCACAGAAGCCACATTTGAGAGATCTAATACAAAGTTCAGAGTCTAACGGACTCATGGAACATATCATATAAAAAGTTTCTTTTTTGGTGTATAGGCTCAAATTGTGTTTACTGAGTGTTTTCCTTAATCAGGGTGAGTTAGTATACCTATTACCATATAAATCAGATTCAACAGGTGTGTAGATAGAAGCATTTTTTTTCCCTAACTATCTAGAAACTACACCAATTCACTCTCTTCCTTCTTCCTGATTTAACTCTGTGGATCCAACATATGTTCTGTAACATTTTAGAACGGCGATAGGAACAGTTGGCAATATGTGATGGCTGCAGAGCAAGAGAACACCTGGGAAGAGAAAGGCTGACTTTTTCGAAGACTGCACCTACTGTTACAGACCACAAGGAAAGGGAAAGGATTGTGATTCCTTTGAGCAATAAACTGCCAGGTGACATTTCCAGGCTGGTGCCAGGCAGGGCAGCAGACACCTGGGGTGATGAATTGGGCATAAAGCACACACAATTTCAGGGCAAAGCAATGAAACAGAACTAAGAGACAGAGCATGTTATCAAAAAAGAGGAGAACAGCGGCTTTCTTGAAAGAGCTGGAATTGAGAAACTTTGTGTCCCTCTAAGTGACAGGAAGGTGCCAACGACAGAGCTGAGGACAGGCAGCTTGTAAGCAGCACACAGTACACTCTTGAGAGGTTCGACCCCCAGCTCCTTGTGCACTCTCTATTGGTCAAACAGAAGCTTCTACATAGTGGGTTTAAGAATAAAACATAAAAGAGAAGGGGATATTATTTTTATAATTGCTACTATTTCTGTTTTGTTTTATGATCCATTGGGGTTTAAATGTTCTGCAATTACTATTGTATGGTACTACTATGATCTCTTAACATGAACATTTTGTGAAATAAAAAAAAAAAGAAAAAAATCCTCCTTTAAGTTGGGAAAGGCAGCATGGATGAACAAAGTTTGCCATGTATTGATCATCGTTGAAGCCAGATAATAGGTATACTGAATCTGTTATATTAGTTCTTTCTCTTAAAAAAAAACATTCCTCTCTTGAACCTTACACACAGTCCAAACATCCCAGATCTCTTCTCCCTATCACCACAAAATTTCTTGAAAGAGACAAGGTTCTCCACTCAGTCACCACCCCCACCTGCACTCCCTACTTAACTCACCCAGTTTGGCCCAGTTTCCACAGTGTCACAAAACGGCTTTTATCAAGGTCAAAATTGATCTCTTTTTGCCAAACACAAAAGACAATTTTCTGTATATAACTTATTCTACCTCTTGCTACATTTCAGCTCATTAAGCTTTTTTTTCTCTAATTATTAAAACAATCTCCTCTCTGTGCCATGAATTTACTTTTAATTTAAATTATTTTAAAATTCACAATTTATTCTCCTCAGTCTTCACCTGTCAAACTAGCAACTACTACTTTTACTTTTGCTCTCTTGTCTCCCAAATACTCAGACACTGATCATGGACCTTCTCTATCTGCTTTGTCTTCTGAGGAAGACTCACATTCATGACCCCAGGTCTCACTTCTTGTCCTGGCCTCTTCCATGAGATCGCACCTCATGTAGCCAATTATTCACTGACATTCCCATTTGGATGTCTACTATGCTTTATAACTTAGCATGGCCAAAAGAAAATCTTGATCTTTCTTAAAAATCTGTTTCTCGCCTGGTGGCTCATATCAGTTAAAAACATGCCCATTCTCCAGCTGATGAAGCTGGAAAAGTAAAAGGCATTCCCCATCTCCCATCTCAGTCTTTTGGTTTTACCTGCATAACTCAGGATTCAGCCACATCTCTCCATCCACCATCAACACCCTTGTTAAAGGCAGCAACATCCCTCATTGCGACGACTACAGTGGTCTCCTGAATGGTTCTCTGCTTCTGCTCAGGCTCCCTGCAACTCATACTCTACCCAGTATGAAAAACATCTTTTGCACATTGAAATAAAATCATGTCACTCCCATGCTCTCATGGTTTCCCTTTGCATTTAGAAAACAAACAAATGCAAAAACAATAACAACAAAAACCTATTTTTCTCACATGGCCTACAGTCTTGGGTTGATCTGACCACCCCCGGCTAACCTTCTGCAACTTCACCTGACGCTATTCTCTTCCGCTTTTCCTGGCTTGTTCCAGGCCCGCTACCTCCAGCTGTAGAAAACACACCAACTTCTCTCCTGGTGCAACAATTTGCAAATGCTGTTCTTTCTACACAGAACACACAGCACTGCCTCACACAACAGTCTCCCTTCCTTCAATTTCAAGGCCTTAGTTTAAAAGATAACTTCTCAAAGATACCTTCTTGTGGTATTCGTAGTCATTATGACCTTATACATGGTCTTCAATTAATGTGTAATTATCCCTTTTCACCTGTGTCTTCATCAAGACTGTAAACTCTTTGAAGGCAGTAGCTGTATTTTTCCCTCTTACATCTGCGTACTCAATGTTTAGCCAATTGTCTGACATGTAAGTATTCAACAGATGATTTTTTTAAGAAAATAAATGTAAAATATATATTGATAATATAACCATTACATAATGACAGTTATATAAGCAATCTGCTTTTGCAAAACACATAACCCGGACTGAACACTTTGAACACAGAATGTATTCGTACTATGACAAAATTAAGAATCTCTCCGCTTTTTAACACAGAAGAGCTATCCAAGAAAAATTTACCCTAGCAATAAGACTTATTGATCACTCCAGATAACCTGACCTAGTGGGAATAGCCAAGAGCTGGCTAAGAAGTCATTGGTTTTCTAGTTTCTTGCCTGTTGATCACTTTTCAGTCAGCTGCCGTCTCTCTTACGTCTGAATATCTAAAAAGTGTCAACTAAGACTTTATTTGAAAGGCAAACATTCCTTTATACTTATTGCATTTTAATAAACCAATCTGTAAGCTGATTGTATACTTCAGGTTTATTATATCAAATGAATACTAATGTTTATACAACTTTCTCAAAAATCAATTAAATGACTCACAAAAAGCCACTGGGCTTCTACTGAGTCAAACACAGGGTTGAGAAGCCATTTTATCTTTAAAGATGTGTGTTCAAAATCCACAATTATTCCTTGTCATGTCACAAAAGGAAAAATGGAATATACTTCCATGAAATACCTAGTTGTAATCAACTCCACTGAGAATCTTGCTTTGAGAGTTCTCGCCTTCTCTTCAGCCGGTTCTTTTGTCCTGTAATTGAATTGAATTTGCTCCTCTCCCCATTCCTTCCAGACAGCTTCTCATTTGAGGGCTCTGAAGATGTATTACACTAATATATCCTCAGAATGACAATGCTATGATGATGCATGGGTATAATACATCTTCAGAGCTGCAGCACTGTCCAGAAACAATACAGCTGCTACTGGATTAAATTCAAACCTAATGCAAAAGGAAACATTTCTAAAAATCGGCTAACAACGAAGGTGGAAAAAAAAAAAACTAAATAAAAAAGTCATTTTAATGAATTCCATAATCCTGTATATTTTATTTTTTTTAAAAAAATCCTGTATACTTTAAAGACAAGTTTTTAAGACTTTAGTATGATTTATTATTAATTTGTAAATTTATGTAAGCATATACTTTGTAGATTTCTAAAGATTACAATGAAACATAGCCTTGGCTCGACAAAAATACACAATAATTCTATTTTTTAGTCTCTCAGGCAAAGTTTACACACAAAGTGTATATGCAATAAATGTTGCATTTGGCCTCTTTTGTCAGTCTGGCAAAATTAGTCTCTCAACATTTCATAAGACATTTTCATTATGTATTATACTAGGAGACATTTCATGAATGCTGAACCTCTTCCCTTAGGACAGAATTACTTTTGTAACATTTTCATAGAGAATGAAAGTAGTGTCTTTTGATAGAAAATATTCCATAAAACTTTTGGAAATTTTAACAGTCTGAAATTGGGTTGCACAGTAAACTAGGGTTAGGGAATTTATTATTATTAGTAATAGTAATAATAAATAATAAACAGAAAAATAGCGCACCATAAGTCCTGGTCTCCTGGTCAGAGTATTCTTTCTATCCTTTACCTTGGCTTCGTTTAGGTTAGTAATCATGCAGAAGTCACAGAGAGACTTGCTCTTTTATGGTGAGGGGCAACTTCTTAGGAATGTATAAATATCTGAAAGACTTTTCTTTTGTTCTTTATTTTTATAGATTTTTTTTCCTATAGTAAAGTATAAAACTAAAGAGAACAAGTGTATTTCTCCTCCATTACAGAGTGTTTCCTGTCCTCTCCTCTCGTGGCCCACCCAACACTTACCAAAATCTGAATATGTTATTCAAAACTTTTGTTTTTAGAAGTCATTGTGGTAGTTGGTCAGTAAAGCAATCCCTCTTAGGTCTTTGATACAGAAACAACTAAATACAAAATAACATCTCACAAGTTTAGAAATGCAATCATTATATTGCATTTATCTGATTTTTATCTCATAAGAACACTGTATTTATTGGTATTTATCATTGCCATCTTTTATTATCTGTCCTCAAACAACTTTTATCTGAAGATGAACTGTAAAAGAAATTTTAATAGTAGTAGATAAGAATTGGGAGTTCTTAATTTTGCCTGAGTATTCTTTTAAACTCTTTATCTGTAACATCTCCTTTAGATCACAGCCCTGTGATATTATTATTATTATTATTAATACTATTATCTCCATTTTGCAGAGAGGAAAATGAGGCACAGAGAGCTTAAGAAATTTGCTCAGTATAATACATGCAGTGAGTGGAAGAATAGGGATTTGAAACCAAGTCCTGTTTTAGCACTACGCTAACCAAGTACTAAGCATTGAAAACAAGTACTAACAACGTCTTTTTTAGCACTGTGCTACAGTGCCTTGTTTAACAGGAGTCTGATAATTATAAAAATGTTATTAACTTTTTCTATAACTTCTTTGGGGAATGATCTATGCACAAAGGTTATAAGGAAAATAATTATTAGTCATTAATTTTAAGACATTAATCAGCAAATATAAATTTATTAATCACATAAAGAATTCATAGTATGCTAAAATATCATATACTTTTACAGATATTTATTGAGTGCCTCTTATGTAGACATATTGCCTGAATCATGGGTCATAAAGAGATAGAGAATAAAAAGTGTTTATCATAGTTTTATTGCTCTATAATCCAAGATTACTAAAATCATTTTAATTTTCCAATAGTGATGATTATTCCTAATTATGGTCAAGTTAATCAAGGAAAAATAATTTTGGGACAAGGTGGGGTATAATTAAATTTCAATAGCAATATATTAATTTTGAGTGAAGAAAAATGAATATTCTTTTATACTGGAAATCATAACTCCTCATAATTTATTTCAAGCCAACCATATGCTCATGTCTATAACCATCAAAGATACTTGGGGTCTTGATTTAAAAAAAATCATTATTAACATATTTTCTTTTTCTTACATATATTTTAGTAATACATTAGAAACAGCACTTACGTTCCAGTAGGGCTTGTTTGTGTACAAATATAGTCTTGATGGACGTGACCTTACGTTTATGGGAAATAAAGCCAAGTTCCATCTTCACTGACCACTGGGGTTCAAATGATTAGTACAACCTGGGTTCAAATGAACATCATGCTCTTTTCCTCATGATTGTGGTACATGAAGTTATAAAACTTTGCATGTAAACTAGTTAGCGCATGCTAACCTAACATATATTAGGACAGTGCCCAGGCATACCAAGCGCTCAGTAAATAATACTTAACCTAAGTGTTAGCTGGGCTGATTTTATACATTTATTTTATACTGGTAACCTTTCTGGATCCTTATAAGATCTATTTCAATATTATGGGTGAAATTTTTATCCATGGAGTCTCATCTTAGCATGAATTAGCTGGTTACAACCAAATTAAAAGCTGCATCTTCTAAGATTATAAACAAGATTATAAACAACCCCCTAACTTGTTTAAACGTAAACATTTATGTAATACCTTTTCCTGGTACATGTAATGTGACATTGAAATCACTCTGAAAAAATACTCTAGAAAAATCTAATTCCTAAAATACAAACAGCCTGACAGGATGCAATCTTGCCATTTGCCTCAACATGGATGGATCTAGAGGGCAAAATGCTAAGTGAAATAAGTCAGAGAAAGACAAATACTGTATCATTTCATTCCTATGTGGAATTTAAGAAACAAACAAAGAAAAACAAAGAGACAAACCAAATAACTGCCTCTTAACTATAGAGAACACACTGATGGTTATCAGAGGGGAGGTGGGTAGGGAACTCAGATGGGTGAAATAGGTGAAGGGGATTAAAAGTTCACTTATCATGATGAGCACTGAGTCATGTATAGAATTGTTGAATCACTATGTTGTACATCTGAAACTAACATAATACCGTATGCTAATTATACTTAAATTTCAAAAAAAATAGATTTTAAAAATATATGTAAACATATCTATAAACCATCATTCCCAAATTCAGTCCACCAAGAGGAGACATAATCTAGAGTGTGTATATATATATATTTTTTTTTCCTAATGCCCATCTCCTTCAGAAAATCAAGTTTCATAAGAAAGAAAAGATCTTTTATAAAATGCTTTGAAATGCTTGATGGGCTCCTGTTTTCTGTTTTATAGGGGTAAGCACTTTCCTCTGAGAATAGCGGATTATTTTTTATATTGATTCATCGTACCATCAGACTCATTGTTTAACTTTATATATATCTTAAAATAATGAAAATTTTCTTGCTTTCTGAATTCAAATAGGAGGCATTAACAGTTCTGAATACAAATAATTCTTCATAGCCCACCGTTAACTAAACAGAAGAAGAGAGGACTCTGGAAACAAATGAAAGTTAAAATTATAAAGAAAACTCTCAGAACAAAGAGGCACTTTTAACTGCATATAGAAATTATTGGTGTGCAATCTTAGGGTAAAAGTTTAACTTGCCATCATTATGTAGATTCATTCATTATATAATTATCCATTATGTAAAGCCATTATGGAAATTCACAAAAGCTCCACATAGAGTGCAACTCTACAATGGAACTAGAACCATAGCTTGTAATCTGAAGATCTGGTATTGTTGAAATGTCATCAGCATAAATTGCTGGTTTTACTAAATTTTTCTTCTTAACATTTAAGAGTAAAGTGCAGTGTCAGGATTGCAAACCTGAAAAAAGACTCCTAAAGAATTACAATGTTTGGGCAACAGGCTGCCAGCTTGCAAGGATCACTCACACAGCCTCTTCATTGTATCACCACTGGTGTTGGCCCAGTACTCAAGTGTTTCAAAGAAGACTTACTTTCACAAAAGGGAAATGACAACAGAATTAAGAGCACTAATAGAAAGTAATACCTTTTAGTTTGTACCTATATCGACTCAAACTATTTTCAGAATTATTTTAAACAATAGATTGAATGGTATACATGGGTTTTAATTAATAATTTCCATTTTTTACAGTTTTTTATTTTTTCTGATAATTAGTAATTAATATTTCTGTCTTAAGTTTGCATTTAACTCTCTTTAAAGTTTATAGAAGTTTTAATGTGCTAAGCCTGTATGTCTTACAGCTAGGAAATAAAATTTAAAAACTAAACCTCTTTTAAAATAATGTAAGGCAGGGGTCAGCAAACTTTTTCTTAAAGGAATAGACAGTAAGTTATTTAGGCTTTGTGGGCCATATGGTTTCTACTACTCAACTCTATATTGCACTATGATACCAGGAATAGCCAGCAATCCCTGGACCAAGGGATGAAAGATTACTCCAAACTTTGCTGTGAAAGAGAGGAGAAGGCAATGGGGTCAACACTCAGAGACGAAGACACTTTGCTCTTCTTTGCTCCCGCTTTTATTGGTCCTTGAGGATAATCACAAATCCTTATCACTGTTCCTCAACCACATGATGTGTGACAAGGGGTCTTACTGAAATTAGGAGGATCTGTTTACAGGACAATATGATATGCTAATCTGTGTGTTCTAGGAGTTCTGCCAAACACAGCCTAAGGGACAATGCATACGTCTCTTAGATCACAGGGCAGCTGTTTGGGCTAGGAAAGTTTCGGGAAGGCAACTCCCCGTGGCATTCCAACGGCAGAGTGGTCACATAGGCCTCGGCATTCCAAAAGCCTATGCCCGTCTCCGAAACCTTCTCTGCCCTCAGCGGCCTCTGTGTTAACATTTTAGCAAGCCAGCTATTATGGCTGATTTCATGCTCTACATTAACCCCAACAGTATGAGAAAGCAGTCATAGGGCTATATGTAAAGTTGTGAGCATGGCTATGTTCCAACAACAACAACAATGAAAACTTCATTTACAGAAGTAAACAGTAAGCCAGCTGGCCCACAGGCCTTAGGTTGCTAACCCATGACCTAATGAATACTGACTTTGTTTATCCTGAAATGGCTCTCATTTGGCAATCTCAGGATCCTTAAAATCTCTTAATTTGCCAATATCTATTATACTCTTAATGCACAGTTTATGCTTTTATTTTATAGCTGAGCTAAATCTATAGCAATACTTATGGGGAGCGTGGAAAACACTGCTTTTTAGTTTTCAAAGGCTCTATACTTTAATCCACAAGATTTCCAAATATTGCTTAAGACCATTTTAAGGCTATTTGAATGTTAAATAAATGCATGTTTTGTTAAACTCAGTGTTCCAACCCAAGCAGAAATATCCTCAAGAAAAAAGGTAAAATCAAGACATTCTCAGATGAAGACTACTGTAAAAGAATTCGTCTCCAGTGGGCCTACCACAAAAGAATGTGAACAAAGTTTTCTAAATAGACAAGAGTAGGAGTAAAAGAATAGATAAATACAGGGGCACCTGGGTGGCACAGCGGTTAAGCGTCTGCCTTCGGCTCAGGGCGTGATCCCCGCATTATGGGATCGAGCCCCACGTCAGGCTTCTCCGCTATGAGCCTGCTTCTTCCTCTCCCACTCCCCCTGCTTGTGTTCCCTCTCTCGCTGGCTGTCTCTATCTCTGTCGAATAAATAAATAAAATCTTTAAAAAAAAAGAATAGATAAATACAAAATACTTCCCTTCTTGAGTTTTCTAATACACATTTGACAGTTGAAACAAAAACTATACCACTATCTGAGGTAGTTCTCATGTATGTAGAAAAAACCCTCAAGATTATTATACTAAAAAAGCAGGAGAACAAATGGAGGTAGAGTTTCTGTACTTCACTGGAACTAGTAAAATGTGGATTCCTGTAGAATAGGATAAGTTATGCTTATATGATGTAAATCTATGTAAAGAAACACACTCAAAAATATTATAGATAAAACAAGGGGGGGGTGCCTAGGTGGCACCCCGGTTAAGTGTCTGCCTTCGGCTCAGGGCGTGATCCCAGCGTTATGGGATCGAGCCCCACATCAGGCTCCTCTGCTATGAGCCTGCTTCTTCCTCTCCCACTCCCCCTGCTTGTGTTCCCTCTCTCGCTGGCTGTCTCTATCTCTGTCAAATAAATAAATAAAATCTTTAAAAAAAAAATAAAGGGAATTCAAAAAAATGCTCAAGTAACCTATAGAAAGACAGGAAAAAGAAAACAGAGAAACAAAAACTAGAAGGAACAAACAGAAAACAACAACAAAAATAAGATGCTAGCATAAGCCCTAACAAATCAATAATTAAAATAAATGTAATGGTCTAAATACACCAAGCAAAATATAGAGATTGTCAGAGTAGATTTTTTTTTTAAAAAGTGTCTTATCTATAAGCTGTCTTACAAACAACTCACTTAAAATATAATACAACAAAATATAATAAAAGTAAAAGAATAGACAGAAAAAAGAAAGAGAATTGTTTACAGTAGCTTTATTTGTTATAGACAAAAATTAAAAACAATGAAAATATGCTATAATATGTTTATGGTTAAACTGTGTATATTCATATCACTAGGTATGACTCAGCAATAAAAAGGAACAAAGTATTGATAGATGCTAAAACCTGGATAAATCTCACGAGTATTATGTTGAGTAAAAAGGCCAATTTCAGATGCTCACTCATTGGATAATTCTACTTACATATATTCTTTTAATGACAATATTATAGAGAAGAAGAAGAGATTAGAAACAGATTGTCAGGGATTAGGGATGGTAGATGGAGAAGGAGTAGATGTGAGTTCAAAGGGTTAGCATAAGATAAATCTTTGTGCTGAGGGAATAGTTCTGTACCTTGATTGTGGTGGTGGCTCCATGAATCAACTCATACGATAAAATGATATAGAACCAGGCACCTTGGTGGCTTAGTCGGTTAAGCGGGTGGCTTAGTCGGTTAAGCAGCTGCCTTAGTCTCAGGTCATGATTCCAGGGTCCCGGGATTGGGTCCGCATCGGGGTCCCTGTTCAGTGGGGACTCTGCTTCTCTCTCTTCCCCTTCCCCTCCCCCTGCTCGTTCTCTCTTTCTCTCTCTCTCGCAAAAATAAATAAATAAAATCTTTAAAAAATGATATAGAACCATATGCATGTATTGCACTAATGTCCATTTGTTTTGGTGTCAGATTACAGTTACATATGATGTAACCAACCAATTAGAGAAATTGGGTGATGGAAGCTCTCTCTACTAACTTTGTAACTTCCTATGAGCTTATAACATTTTCAAAGTAAAAAGTAAAAAAAAAAAAAAAAAAAATCACGTTTGTCTGGGGTAATCTATGTAAATACTCTTGAGTGCCATGTTAATTTATACAATGAGGATAACAATATCCACTTCACAGTTTAGTTTTGAGGCTTAAATGGGACATGTATGTGCAAGTACATTCCACTTTGTATATAGACAGTAATGGATAAATAGTGGAACCCTGCCAGCTAAAGTTACTTTCGTGCAAGCTGCTCTTTATATGTTAATGTGGTTAAGGTTCAGAACCCAATTAATGTGGTGGGGGAGTTTCCCATATCAATAAGCAACTGTCCAACACCAGCTGGGTGTCCTACAATTCAACTCAGTTCTGACACGACATAGAGATAGCATCGGATTGTACTGGTTAAAAGCTCAGTTCCACAAGACTGCCCTCCTCCCCTATTTCAGATGCCAGGAGCAAGTCTAGGTTGTCACCTATGCTTGTGATCAACTGGCTATAGATTAGAGGTTCCAACAATCCCCTCTTTGGGTTCAATTAATTTGCTAGAACAGCTCAGAGAACTCAGAGAAATATTTCACTTACAAGATTACTGATTTATTTTAAACGGCTATAACTCAGGAACAGCCAGAGGGAAGAGATGGATGCGGCAAAGTATGAGGAAAGGGTGAGGAGCTTCCATGCCCTCTCAGAGTGTGCCACTCTCCCCAAATCTCTACTTGTTTACCAACACAGAAGCTCTCTGAACTCTGAACTTTTGGGTCTTTATGGATGCTTCATTACATACACTCGATTGATTGAATCACTGGCCATTGGTGGATGATTTAACCTCTATCTAGCCCCTCTATCTTCCCCAGAGGTCTGGGTGGGTGAGATTAAAAATTCCAACTCTGTGTTCTCATGGTTGGTTCTCCTGGCAACTCCAGTCCCATTCTTTGGTGTGTCTCCAAAGTCGCCTCTTTAACATAACAAAAGATACCTTTGCTGGTTTCATCACAGTAAATTCCAAGGGTTTTAGGAGCTCTGTGCAAGAAGTGGGACAAAGGCCAAATATATATTTCTTATGGTAAATCACAATATCATAAAGGTGCAGCCATACTGAGACTATAAGGAAAATAAAAGGCTGATTTATATTTAGGGGTATGTGTGTCTCTATATCGGGGGGAAGGGGTGGGGGGATATAAGAAAAGAAATACTTCCTTGTGTCATTACCCTGTTATCACTTTAAATTTTAATTTCTAGTTCTAACTATGTGGGAAGCAAGGACAGATGGCAGCATCCATTAACTCTGGAATATTTATGGCCACCCTACTTTGTACCAGGCCCTATGCTAAGCCAAGGACTACAAAGATGAACAGTTTCTGGGCAGAAGGAATTCCCTATTCCCTGAGGCCATAGACAAATATGACCAAGGACTACAATTTAGAGAATTAGGTCCACACAAATGGTGGTACAAGGGGCTATGCAACTATGGAAGAAGAAGCACCCAATTGTTCCTGGGTTGCTCAGGAAAAATTTCGTAAAAAGTTGAAGGATGAGTAGGAGTTTGTCATTAGTATCAAGGGAGAAAAAATATTCCTAATAGAAGAAATAACATGCATAAAAGTAGAGAAACCAAATTTCTGCTTTGACTAACTGAATGCATAGTTTTGTTGCAATGTCAAAATTCTTCATTTATTTACTCTTTAATTCTCCACAACTGGGTTTCTGGTCCATTATGTCACTGAATTGCCACAATGGTCACCAAACTACCTAACCTAAAAGTAACTGCTTGGGTCTTATCTTACTTGACCTGATCGATCTTGTTTACCACTCACCGTTCCAGAAAAACTTTTCCTCTTTTGGTCTCTTTGAAATCATGTTTTTTGGTTTTATTTGTGGTCTCCTTTAAAAAGGCTCAATAATTGTTGATACAAACAAAAGTGTCAAGGGATTGACGTCAGGAAAGAATAATCTGAGTTTGTGGACAGGATGGAGTCCATAGAGGGAAGGAGGTTGAAGATGCTGGAGAAAGGGGATATTTAACGGAATAAGAGACTACACATGGGAAGGGATGAATGGAATCCACAACATACCAGGACAAAGGGACATAACTGAACAGTCTTTATTTTGAGTTAGGCAAGAGCCTTAACTTCTATGGATAATTAGGGTGATATATTCCATCAAACAGAACTAAGCATATGTAAATTAGACAAAAAGGGGTTTAAGACATACAACCCAGTGTTTATGATCATATTTTAGCTCCTGATCCAAAAGAATATCTTTGTCAGCTGATAAACACCAGCGGGATAGAGTGAGAACATGTCTGGAGATTCCAGATTATCCAGGTATAAAAATGAACTAGAAAACAAAGATTAAGACAAGCAGCAACGAATAATAAGTGGAAATTTGATAGAGGCTTTCAAAATGCCTCCATATTTGTTATCTGTCTATAATCTATTATTATTATATTTTGTATTTTTTTGGTAATTTTTTTTTTGTAATCTATTATTTTAAAACTTATCGGTTAGCTTTTCCTATTTTTTTTTCCTGACTGGTCTAGATTTATTAATGCAATGATATATGATTAAGAACTTTATTTTGAATATAAAGATATTCAAAATCAGATGTCTTGTACAAATTTGTCAATGTTCTCTAGAAGTTTTAAGTTGCTATTAGCTTTATCATACCCTCATTTGAGAGCAGCTATGAAGTGCATTCAAGAGTTGCAAGTAAGCCCTTCAATTTTAGAAACAAGGTTGGAGATTCCATTTGATCAAAATTTTAAATACATTTCAGTAGCAAATTAATAGCTACTATTACGGGATATTTACTGTAAGTCATGGACTCTGTTCAAAGCTCTATACTATTTCATTTAATACTCATAACAACTCTGAAATGGGGATAATTAGTATCACTATTTTATATTTAAAATTTAAAGAAGTTGACAATTTTGTCTAAGATCTTACAGTTTATAAGATGAATCTCTGGGTCTCACACCAAATTCTGACTGATACAAAGTTCATAATCTTAATTGCTGTACTACACTGGCACCATCTAATGCCTAAGAAATTACCGGTAGGTTTACATAAAAAATTAGGGATGTACTGTATGGTGACTAACATAATACAATGAAAAAAATTATTATTAAAAAAAAATAAAATAGAACAGGCCAAAAAAAAAAAAAAAAAAAATTTTTTTAAAAAAAAAAAAAAAAAAAAAGGCAAAAAAAAAAAAAAAAAAAAGAAAGAACTGGTAATTGCAATAAAGGGATAAGAAGTAACAAAAGAAAAAAAAGAAATTACCGGTAGGAATGAAGGGAATCATGTACCTTATAGTATGAATTTTGAGATAACCTTGAAAATTTTCTAATATATGAAATTTTCTATATATGAAATCAGTCATAGATTAGGTAAAAGAATAGTATCTTTTGTAAATACAGATGTATGAACTTATCTAAATCTCTCAGGATAGAAAAACTGCCTCCTTATATTTTGCTTGCTATAAATATTTTTTACTACTAATTCTAAAATCACCCTCTGTATGCACACCAGGTCACAGGCCCTATTTCCAGGATTGCTGTTAGATAAAACAAACAAAATAGGATTAATCCTTTGCATAAAATTATTTAAGTTATTTTCATTAGCAGGATATCATAGAAAGTAGTCTAGATGTCTGAATTTCTGATAATTTTACTATAAAGTAGATCAACAGAGTTATATATTTTAAACCAATGTATAATTATCATAACCGCAAGTAAACAGTATCCAATCATTGAAGTAATGTAAAATGGTTGATTCCAGAGATAGGCCAGCTAAAATACAAGATGAAGCTGGCATATTTTGTCATGCCAGAAAATATGAAAGTGCTAAAAAAACCCCCACAAAAAACGATGGGATCATATC
This sequence comes from Ailuropoda melanoleuca, assembly GCF_002007445.2. Taxonomy (NCBI): domain Eukaryota; kingdom Metazoa; phylum Chordata; class Mammalia; order Carnivora; family Ursidae; genus Ailuropoda; species Ailuropoda melanoleuca. The sequence goes on from NC_048219.1 coordinate 44,275,577, forward strand.
ACAAGGACACAGGAATCAGAATCAAGTGACTTCCACTCACCAAATAAGAAAAAATTTAAGCATCAAAATAACTAAAGACAGTATGAATTATAGACAGTTTTAAAAAGTTGGGAATCCATGAGCTTGTGCCACAATAAATATAGAAAGAGAAAGAAAGAAAAGAAAAGAAAAGAAAGAAAGAAAGAAAGAAAGAAAGAAAGAAAGAAAGAAAAGAAAGAAAAAGAAAGTGAGGTTGTTGTTTATACCAGAATGCCTCCTGCTAACTGGTAAAAGTAGGATTGCTCAAGCTAGAAAAATCATCACTTTGTAATCATCAGAGTAAAGATTAGTTCACAAAAGAATCACTGATAATGCAAAATCTGAGGGAAGGTTAACAAGTAACAGACATTTGCATTTAATGTTTTTAAAATCTCTCCCTATTGCCTATTGGTAGCATGGGAAAGGAAAAAGCAAAAGAAGCTATACAATGCAGAAATCAGACACCTCGATTAGGTAATCAAAATTAACATCACAAATGAGGGACAGATGGAGATCCTGTGCCTCTGGATATCATTCCGAGAGGTCTACAACTTCACTTCTTTAGTCCCAGATGGGCATAACCAGAAGCTACTCATGAGGAAACATGAGTCAAACCCCAAATGAGAAACATTCTATTAAAAAAAAGTGGGGGTGGCATACACATTGTTGAAAAATATCAATGTTTGGAAATGACAAGAAAGACCAAGGATTTAGACCCCAGAATAAAGACGAGTAAAGTGATGTGACAACCATATAGGATACTTGGATGTTGTAGGAGAGGGGGGAAAACTATATAGGACACTGTTCCATCAGTTGACAAAATTGACATATGAATAGTAATGGGGCAAAAGTATGATACCTATGTTAAATGCAAACAAGCTGAAAACGGCACTGTGGTTATATATAAAAGAATGTCCTTATTCTTCAGAAATGCACACTGACATAATTAGGAGGAAAAGGGCACGATATATGCAGATTGTTCTCAAATGATGCAATGAAAAAATATATAAATTTCCACAGAGTCTACACACAGCAAATGTTGAAGCAAATGGGAAAAATGATGGACAAAACCGAGTAAAGGATGTAGGGCAGAGTTTGTATTATTTCTCTACCAATTTTTACATGAATTTGAAATTAATTCCTAAATACAGAATAGAAAATACAAAAAGAAAGAAATCATCAGGATAGGTAAACTCTAAGGAAGCTAATATATCCAGAAACTTCTCAAGAAAGATGTTTTTGCAGAAGGTACGCTAAGTGGTTTGAACTAGCAAGTAGAAAGACACCTCCAGTTCAGTTTGTGGTATCCTTGAACCCAAAACCTAACTTTTTTTTTTTTTTTGTGGATTAGGGAGAAGCTCTGCGGGGCTATCATCCTGTGACCAGACATTTTTTTATTTATTTTTAAAACTGATATAGACCATGAATGAGTCAGCAAAAATTCACAAAAGTACTGGCTAAGAAAAAATCTAAACAAATCGCACATGTACAAAAACTAGCCATTATTTCTAATACTGACAGGGAGTATATCTGGATTCGTTTCTAACACTCCACTGTTCATATGGTGACCACTATTTTGAGCCACATTTTCTTTTGTGATATAGCAAAAGACGAGAGTACGGCAAAACGTGGTAATTTTTTAGGTAAAATATAGACTGATCAATGAAATTTATAATGTGGCTTTCAAATATAAACATGTAAGTGGAAGAAATTTAATAGAATTATCAGACATGTTACTTACAGCAGAAACTCCACAGGGCTATGCATTTGAACACAGATCATTAACAAATTATAATTTGAAATTATTGGAAGCATTTATAAATATATCAGCCATGTCTAGCTATTCATTGGATAACAGTTAATATTTATGCTAATTTTACTCATTTGCTCTGTATGGCAGGAACAGAAAAAAAAAATCCATGCACAGTTTAACTTATAAACCCAATCTGTCTTCTTTCAGCTTCATGATGTTATCCATTATCATTATTCTAATAACTTCACTAACCAACATTCACGTTATTTAATTAAATCAAAATGTATCCAAGCACTTAAAAAAGAAGAATATGCATAATAAGCACTGCAAAGCAGGAGAGTTCAGTCCAAAATATTCATCTTAAATTATATGAAGATGGAGATTATGTGCTTCATTCTTACAAAAATTATATTGCCATATCAGATTTAAATCCCCGGAAAGATGATTAAGAATCACCCGTACATTTGCATATCACCTTATACTTAATAAAGCGCATTTACGCTTATTATCTTTTTTGAGTCTCACAATAGCTAGGGATTTTTATTATTCGATTTTTGGAAAGCAGACAACGAGGTGAGGGTAACTGAGGCCCTGAGATTTGCAGGATTGGCTGAATTGATGTATAAGGACCTTGAGATAAAAGCAGGGGTATCCCAAGCGAGTCCTTGTCTCCCTTAGACCCCGCGGAGAGTCCTGCCACAAATTCAGTGCTCATATCCTGGTTTTATGATCCCATAGCTGCTCTAAGGAGGGAAGTATTGGCAGTCAAGAGCACACTCATGCTTCAGCAATATTATAGGGGCCATAATGCATATTATATAAGTGTATACTGCTGTTATATTGATTTTTTTCTCACATTAATAGCAATACTTAGCATGTGATGGAAGTCTCATTAGACCTCCTGCATAAATGAGGAAACTGAAAGACGCTTAAGGATAAGTGATATTAAAGAAAGCGTTAGCAGATAAAAAGGATGTGGCAATTGTACTCTTTCTACACCTACATAAGGGGTGTCTTTCTGATTTCTTTAAAAGCAATTTCATCATACTAGCCTTGTTAGAGCTGTTTCTACCAAAACTACAAAACAAAGTCAAATTTCACTTACTGGAAACATGTGGGATCCTATTCATTAAAAGGAACACTGTTACTTCCAGGGTACAAGTCAAAGCTAGAGAGTTCAAATATTTCAACTTGACACAAAGTGGTGATTCTGTGAAGAGTGGCTGTGAAAAGTCTTGTTTTGAGGATGATTATCCCCGACTTCCTAAAGTTGACGTACTCTCTTTAGGAGCATGCGCACTGTGGCAGAACCGTGAGAAGCCCTTAAAAATGGTATATCTTTTCATGTCACCTAGCTATGTGATCTTGTACAAGTAACTTAAAGTCTTGGGTTTGTAGGTTCCTCATCAGTTAAAATTTAATTCTAACTGCCAAATCCTTGATTCTGAACTGCATTTTGAAATTAGACCTCGCAACCCCGTAATTTGTATAATTTCATTCTCTCTTGATTACCTTAGCAGTTCACGCTGGCCTATTAACATGTGAATGACGATGGAATAAAAGCCTTACACATTTAAATGAAGATATTTCTCTTGTGATATTTCCATTTGAGCTTTTTGTCTATTGATTTGTGATTATCCAGTATACTAAAATGAAAATAACCTTGACTAAGAATCCAGAGACACAGATTCTATTCTGGGCTCTGACAGAAACTGTCCATTTATTTAACTTTTGTGAACTACAGTGCCTTCAGTTATAAAGATTAAGTATAAAAATAAGCATCCTGCTCACCTCATGAGAAACATGTAAAAAATATAAGTAGACTCTTAGGTTCTGAACAAGTGAGGTTACAAGAAAATACTGAACAGCAGCACAAACAACACTGATGTATCTCTGCTTTACCTGATGGGGAGATGTGCCGCCAAGAAATGGAAGGCTCTGGTTTCCCAGTGGCCAAGCAAGTAAGGGTGACATTGGTTCCTTCATTGATGGTCATATCACTTGAGATGTCATATATCTTTGGAGGAACTGAAATGACAAAACATGTAGTGGTCAGAAAAATACATAAAACTTCTGTTGAACTACATATGATCAACTTCATGATATTATATAATAAGGCTGTGGTGGTGAAATGTACTCACGGCTCATGGTCACCACTCAAAAGAGATTCTCGAGATCCTCAGGACTCTCCTAGAGTTTTCTGCTCATTGGTTGGTTTTATTTTTCTCTAATGTTTAGATACTAAGTACTTCAAGATAAATGGAATGTTTAATAACCAAAAAATCTGAATATTACTTAAATTAAAATTTTATTGTTCATGCTTGTAATAAGTCAACTAGAATGTAGCCACTCTGTTCCATCTATGTATCTTCATTAAATGATGGTTTTCTTGTGGAGATGATTTAATAAAAATGGAAATCTGGAAGAAACTTAAAATAGTAGAACAGTTATGCGTACATGCTGCTTTAAGAGCTCAGTGAGGTCAAATATGTGTACGATTAGGAGGTATGATTTCAGGGTTACAAGGGCATTTGCAGCCTCAGTTTTCTATCTGCCAGATAGTAGGGCTGGACTTTCTATTTATATTTGAATGGACTCATTTCCTAAGCCTTGAAAGGTGTCTTCATTAAGAGTTTTCTTGTTAGTGATGGCTGGAAACCACTGTGAAAACAGATCTCTTCACTCTGGGATTTTTTAGAAGCTCTGTTACGCTTACTGTAAATCTCCAAGAGTGAAGGGGAAAAGTTTATATGGTATTTGTTTTTGTTTTTTTTTTGTTTGTTTGTTTGTTTGTTTGTTTTGTTTCTGATGTACTGGAATATGGAAGCTTTTATTCAAAAGCATTTGATAAAACTAGTGACCATGTAATGCACTTTGGGAATGCTGGATAGGAAGATCTCTAAATGAACTTCCAATTAAAATGTCCATATTCCCTCAAATATCAAACGGTCTCACTTCATCCTCAAATGGCATGGATACGAATCCTGGGTTCTCTACAAGCTGTGCTATCCAGGGCAAGGTGCATATATATATCTCAGGCTCAGTGTCTTCATTTGAAAGCTGGAGACAATTACAGCGGCAACCCCATATAGCTACTGTGAGGATTAAATAAGCCAGGATATTTTAAAGAACTTGGAAAAGTCCCTGGCATCAGTATTAGCTATTATTATTAGATGACTTAAAATGCATATATGGTTTTTGAATTTAATTTCACTACTGCCCTTTTCCCATGCTTCCATCACTTCATCAATTTGTTAGCGTGTAAGATTGGCTTGTGTCGTAAGTTTTAGTTTACTCTATACAAATTACAGTATGTTGAAGTTCCAGGTTGAAACTAATAAATGACAATTAGATATCATAATTTTTAGAAAAATATGTCTTTTACCAGAATTCTTTTAATTGTTCCATTCTTAGGCTTCCTGTATGCAAGAGATATGCATTCATAGTTATTTTTAAAAAGGTAGTTAACAATTTGTTACAAAGATAAATTAAATCATCTAGACTTTGAAAATCATCTTTGATTTTTCAGTGAAACCAAAACTTTGCGACAAAAAACCCTAGAATGATTTGCTTGTAAATATAAAGTATTCAATTACATGTAACTGTTGCTAGAATTGAAACAAAAGCTTATTTCTAAGTAATACACCATTGTAACTGTTTCTAAATGACATTCTTTAATTGGCATTTAAAACATATTATCATTAAACTCTTCAGTGAGCTATTTCCAGGCAAAAATAAATAAATAAATAAATAAACAAATGAATAAATAAATAAAATAAAAACCATTCCAAATAGAAGACTCTTTTTAGCTTAACTGAAACAGAACAGAAATAAAGACATTAAGATATCCTATGAAGAAAGTAAAGTGTGCATGACTCATTGGTGAATAGGAAAGTTAATATCAATCAACTTACATTAAACAAAACTATCATCTGGATAGGTGGATTTAGGTACAGGTTTGAAATAGTTAACTATGAAGTACATGTGTACATATGTGGATATATACATATACAAAATTACATACCAATACCACTATTTCAAAAAGTTATATAGTACTTTCCTTCATAGAGAACGCAGTACATAGAGATCAGTCTACTTTATTTGCATATTCCAAACATATAACTAGTTCAACTTTAGATAGTGATATGTATATTTAAGAAAAATGATGGAATGACATAAGACCACGAATTCTATCTTCTATATTATTTTGTCAATTCCATCTGATCTTAAAATAGTTTAGTTTCATCTTTACATGTCTACTTATACTTAAAGTGGTAAACACAAGTAGTAAACTAATATTAAGCACAATATTTGGCTTCACAGAGAAACAACCAAGTCCCTTAGCAATAAACTTAGATATGACATTTAACTTTGGGAAAATGTTGGGGGGAAGAAGAGTGTCGAATTCCAGGTGTGACATGTCATCTCAGTGATGGCCATTGCCTCCTGGGGCCTCATAATTCAGGATATACGACAGGGAAGAAACATCTGGAAAGAGGATGTTAGTAAAGGAAAATCCCTCTGGCAAGGCTCTTCTCCCCAGAATGCATCACCTGTCGGCAGCAGATGCTGTGTGTAAAGAGAGCCAGTGAAATCCTTCACATGCATTGTAGCTTGTGGAGGCAAAAACAGGTGTTAGGTTGCTGACTATTCAAAGCCATTTCATATTCAGTTCAAGACTGAAAACTTCTACTGAGTATTATGGAGGGAATAATTCTGGACTCACAGGAAATGCAAAATTTTCAAGGCATAATCCTTGCCCTCAAGGAACTTAAAATTAAAAGAGGGAGACAAACAGTGAGTAACTGAGAGAAGACAAATATTTTCCATGTCTTCCTTTTCTATTTTACATGAGTAACACATGTCTAATAGGTATGCCTTCTGGGTTCGAATCAGCAAACATTAGTTTTATGTAAGTTTCTTTTAAAGTGAACCATGTAGGATAGTTTATGTGCAAAGTTATTCAGTGTGGTACTCTTTATAATAGAGAAAAACTATGAATAACCTCAATGTAGGACAAGAGAAATAGAGGTATTGTTAGCTCTGCATCCAGAATAAGGTATGGTTCTGGGAAAGGGCTTGGTATGATTTGAGGGAGCATCAGACAAGGAGAAAATAGAAGAGAAAAAGGATGCTTCTACTCTGGGTGACATAAGCAGGGAAGAATGGTAGCATCTCAGGCATCTCAATCCCATCTGGTTCTAGTAGCTCTTCGTATGTTATGGTTTGTGTATAAATCATGCACGCACACAGTTCGGAGGACTCTATTGAGCTCTGTGAATGACAAAGCAGCATGTCTTATGGTATTTCCAATACTCTATGCACTTGCATTGAAAGATAGCAATAAGGAAAGCTAAAATATCTTACTATGCTAGGCGTATGTTCCTTTTCCATACACCTTATATTAAACTTCCTCAAACTCTTTTCATTTAGAAACTGAGCTTAAAATTAGTTCAAAAAGGAGCAAATGTGTTCAATCACCAATTGCACAATTTTTAAAACACTAAGTAAGTACAAATTTTAGTAACATTTTGAATTGCGTGTACATATTTAAGTATTTATGACCTAGAGCAGAATAATAAAGGAATAAATTGTTCATTAAAACATAAACTTTAATTCAGAGAAAGTAATTATTATAACATTATCATCACCATAATCATCATCATGACACCATAAGTAAAAATAATGGGGGTGGGGACTCCTGGGTGGTGCAGTTGGTTAAGCATCAGACTCTTGGTTTTGGCTCTGGTTGTGATCTCAGGGTTGTGAGACTGAGTCCCATGTCAGGCTCCATGCTTAGCCCAAAGACTGCTTAGGACTCTCTCCCTTTGCTCCCACTCCCCTGGCCATCCTCTCTCTCTTTCTCTCTCCTCTCTCTCAAATTAATAAATAAATCTTTTCAAAAAACGAATGAAGGGTGGAAGTTCTAGATTCTCCTAATGGGACCCTAATTGGGGATATACATGACTTTACAACTGCATTCATAATTAATTATTCTTATCACCAGTTAGAGAGATTGAAGACAGAGAGATTGAAGACCATTGGAAACTTTCCAAACAACAGAGGTTGAAAGAGGATTTAAGGGCTGTATTGGGGTTGAATGCTTTTTAAATTCCTGTAAACATTTAAAAGAATCACTCTTGGATCATCAAATTGATAATCTGTTTTGCCTTTAACTATTTGTGGGCCTCAAATTCAACTACTACTGAGTACCCTGTCCTCAACGTCTATTCAGTGGATGCCATGGTGAGGGGATGAGGCATTTTAGATGTATCTCTAGATTTCAATTCACTAAAGGTAATTTAAATTTCTTGTTAGTTTCACTTTCATTAAAAATTGTGCAGTTTAACTTGCCCCAACTGCCTTCTCTCATTTCAGCCATCTATCACAGTGTCTTCAGTTAGGGTATGGAGCAGTGTCAGTAAGGAAAATCATAGAATACATATCCAAACCAAATACTAATGATTTCTTTCTTTTTCTTTCTTTCTTTCTTTCTTTCTTTCTTTCTTTCTTTCTTTCTTTCTTTCTTTCTTTCTTTCCTTTTAAATTTAAGTTCTAGTTAGTTTACACTTAGGAGTAGAATTCAGTGGTTCACCAAATATGTATAACACCCAGTACTCATCATGACAAGTGCCCTCCTTAATACCCATTATCCATCTATCCCATCCCCCACCCACCTCCCTCCAACAACCCTCAGTTTGTTCTCTATAGTTAAGAGTCTCTCATGATTTGTTTCCTTCTCTCTCTCTTCTTTTCTCCCTCCTGTATGCTTATCTGTTTTCTTTCTTAAATTCCATGTATAAGATAAATAAGTCAATCAGAAAAATACTACTGATTTTACACAACCAACCATTTGGGAGTATTCCCCACCTTTCTCATCGTGATGTGCAACTGAGTTTGTGAGTGGCATCAATTTGGTTTTTTGTTTGTTTGTTTGTTTTGCTTTTAATGTGCAGATATTTTTTACCTACATAGATAAAATACATTTTGTGCTTGTTTGTTTAATGAGCAGCTTCCACAGATTTAACTTAAATTTCTTCTAAGAATCCATCTTGTAGTCTGGAACACAACCAACAAAAATTTGAGAAGTCAACATAAGGGTGACTAATCTGTATATCATGAGAATCATGTGAGCACAGTGTTTTATTATATTAAATGTCCGTCCAGACGATTTCCAGAAATAATAAATACAATAGAGTTCACACCTACATTAAGTTCCATGACATGTGTGTCACACATAACACTGAAAACCCTTAGAGGATCTATTTGATGGTTATCTTAACTATAGGTTCAAGACACTGACTATTTGGATCTGGACAGCTGCATTGGCTCACAGAACCAAGTAAATGCCCCATGGAGTTCTTAGGTTGTAAGAGTCCAGGAAAGACCACAGTACATGCAAATCCGTGTGGAAGACTTCTTTAGATTGCCCAGGTTAAAAGTGGCTCAACTATGTATTTAATCTGGCCCCAAACATTCACAGATTATTGAAAGAAACAGCAGTTCGGTATTTATCATAACCATGGTATTCTGGGCATTGCAAACACCACTTGCTTCCTTAGGCAGGGTGTACAAATCACAGCAGTGTTTCATAGGCAAGTGCACTCTTTCCATCATTCTCTGAAGTTATTACTAAAATCATTTAAAAGTTTTCATGTATCTAGTTGAATTATGCACACAGTCACGAGATGTGTTCTCCAAATGTGTTTACTAGGCCAAACAGAAATAAAAATATATGTTATCCCATCTCTTTAGTGTCCTGTTGGACTCACCTTTCTCCACAGTGACTTCCTCCACCCCCAAAACTTACTACAAAGAAGAAACGCTGAAATGTGGATTTCTGAGTGAATATTAAAGGGTTAAAATTTCATCTTAAAGCACTGTGTCACTGATGGCTTTGACCATCTTCAAGCAAGAGAGATTTTTCTGGGTATGTGCCTTTTTGAGATAACAGCTTGCACCTATAACCCTCTGTACCACCTCACTCCTCCTTTTGTAGTTTCTTTGGTATAGCATCTTTTAAATCTGCCAGTGTCATTGATATTTACTTCTTTGTTTATTGCCTCTTCTCCTCATGGAACAAAAGTAAAGATCTTGGGTAGGAAACTAGTTTACTTTACTCAACAGCTTATCACCAACATCTAGACAAGGGCCTGACACATCAAAGATATTCCACAAATATTTGTTTTATTGTTTTGGTACAGCTGAACTAATATTTCTTTGATTCGTAATGAAGATTTCCCATAGAATTTCATACCACTGCAAGGACGATATAATATAAGTTCTGAGAATATAGTGAAAATGTAATTATAGTGTCAAGGGTCCTCTGCGACTTTTTTCAAGGATTTTCCAATTTTGCGGATTCAATATTCTTTTTAACTCATTTAAAAGCACAGTATTTTCCTATTTCACTGCCTACCACAGTTTTTGCCATGCAAACTCAGAGAACTAATTGGACAATAGTCATATACACGTATATTCAACAGAATAGGCTGTCACATCTTATGCAGTACTGCATGTGTTGATTATTATTATTTTTTTTTTTACTTAAAAAGGTATGTAAATTTGAGGCCAAAAGGATTTGACTCTAAGACTATGTACACATTATTTCTGCTTCTTTTTTCCCCTCTCCACAGACTTGGAGTCTAGGTTAGTTCGAATAAACCATATCTCTGAAGATTTTCCAAACTGCTTGAGTCAACAAGCTAGACATAACTATAAATCTTTGAAGAATTGGCTTTTTTTTGCACTCCCATATCTGGTAATGGCTGGCAGCATCAAAAGAACAGTCTTCCTTCTCCTAGGCTGGCACTTCCCTTTTCAGTCTTGGCCAGCCCCCAGAAAGTGAAAGCAGATCCACGTTACATAACAAACCTCCTGGAAAAGGTGCTGTTCTCAAACTGAGAGAAGAAATTGTTTCATGACTTTTTTTTTCTAAATTGGTTTGTTTGTGGGTGCCTGATGGTTTACTGGCTTGCATCTAACTACCAACATTGTTTTCTCCAGCTCATAGACTATAACTGACTTTTTATAGTTTATGACATTTCAGAGGTTTCTATGGCTTCTCCCTTCATCCCATCACTCAGATAGTGATAGGAGGAAAAAATAACCCAAGTGTGACTTGTAAATGCAAACTTGCCAGATTTGTGAATACCTACTGATGGAATATGCCAGTACTACTTTTGGGGGCAAAGAACATGTCTGAGAAAAAAAAATGTATCTTTCAGACTTTGGTTCAAACTTTGAATCATGTTGCTTAACTTAGTGTTTTTCCTTTTCTAGAAAACCTATGTATAAGTTTTTTTCAATTGACCTCGTCCTTCAGGAGGTCAGCTATATAAAATGACAGAACAGGTGGTAACCTATTTTAAGCCATCCATCCATCCATCCATCCAACAAACATTTATTGAGCACCGACTAGATTAGGGAGACTAATCTTAAAGTCTATGTCTAAAGAGTGAAAGACCTAACACTATTAATTATAATATAGAGTCATAAATCCTACAAAGTGGATTTTGCAATATAAGTTGTTTTGGAAACACAGAGTAGTAAATCTAACTCTGCCTATGGTGTCAGATTAGAGGGGACACTGATATTAGAAAAGGCTTCATGAAATGGATGGAATTTGAGTGGACTTTGAGGGTTAAAAACAGTAGTTTTTAACTGCATCCAGCTAATCATCAGGATAATCTGATGAGTGTTTTATAATCTTGGGGCGGTGGGAGGGCTGATTCAGGAGATCCAAGACCAAAAAGTGTAGCGGGTAGCTTTATAGTTTTATAGGATGACAGAAAGACCTCTCCATAAACTATTCCCTCCTATTTATTTAAAGTCTCCAATGTGATTATAGAGGCCTTCCTTCATATCCTCAGAGCAGTTATCTGCCTTCAAGGGCTTAATATTAAAATGTAACTACCCCTCGAAGAGATGATGTCTTAATAGCTTGCATATATTTTCACACTTCTGAGAGCAGCATGGTGGGCGTAGTGAAGGCTCCATACTGAAAATGGAAAGATGTTATGGGCAACTTTTTCCCAGTTGTAACTGTCTCTTGGGAAAACCCAGAATTGGTTCTGCATAGCAGTGAGCAAGACAATCAGCGATGGAGAGAAGAAAATAAACCTCTGTGGGGGACAAACCTCACAGGACATGGAGTTATTGAAAAAAATCAATGTGGAAATAGCTCCTCTCTCATCCCCTTCTCTCCATCTAACTTTGATTACCTAATACATGGGCTATGCATCGGGGGATGAGAGAAAGAGGCAAGTAATCTCCAAATTTTAAGAGATTTTCTCATTGAAGAAAGATATATTTACTAAATAGATTTTCCATGGCAAACGAGATATATATTTCTTACATGTATATAGGTTATATTAAGATGGCTTAGCATATATGAGGGTTAAACATGATAAAAGAATAAAGGGCACTGATTTAGAAAGGATAAGTTTTGGTAGCTTAACATTTATTTAATGATTTTTAAATTTTTGGTTGATGGCAACTTTCCCACCTGCTATGTAAACATTTTGAAGGCAAAAAATACAACATTGTTATACAAGAGTTTCAATATTTTGGACTGTAAAGATTTTTATTTTTGCTTCATTTTGGCTAGAGGATCAATAGCTGGCCTCTACACACGAGTGTTTACACACTAGAGTTCAAATCCCTGCTGTACCTCAGGCTAGCTTCAGCTTCACTTACTTGGATGGTGCAAAGATATAAAATATTGCTTAAAATCAGGACCATAATAGCAGCTACCCCCTCAGGCAGCAGCAGCAGGAAAGCTGGAGCACACTTACAGCAGAGTTGTATATCACAGGGAATCTACAATGCCTGCTTAATTCACCCTTTCCCTAGTAGAGAATAGTTACAAAATACACAGGAAGAACATTGCAACTGAAATTCTTTAAAGCACACAAATGTAGGTGTCCATACCTAGAGAGGCAGAATTCTTAAGGAACCAATTCCATACCTTTAAACCTGCAGTGATGGTAACATTTTATTAATAATTAATAATGAGCTTTTTCCTGGAAACAATTTGGCAGTATACTTTAAGAACTTTAAAAAATTCCAACCCAGCTAGCTAATGATACCCCTTCCAGGAATTTTCTTAAGGAAAGTAGGTAACTTCTTTCAGTATCGTCACTATTCCCATCAACCTGGTGGCCAGCTCCACTGTTCTGTTTGAAAATGTGCCAGCAAATGCCCTCTGGAATGGCCTGGGTGAACTCTTCTTACCTCATCCTTGGTGCTGAATTATTCTCCACATAAACCAGAGGAAACAGCCCAGCTGTGCCATACTAGAACCCAGCTGCCTTCTTAGCAAATATTTCCTGTAGCTAAAAGCTTGCTTTAGTGTTTCTGAAACACAAGAAAGCCCAATGACTACCCTTGGACTCATAGGGCTATAATGTAACACCTGGCTCCTGATTTCATGAGGTGAGCCTGTTCTGGTTCAATATGAGTTTTCCTTGTTAGGCTGAGGTTTTATAAATATGTTTTAGCAGATTTTTATATGTAAAGGCTGCTATGTTGTTTTTTGTACTTGCAAAGGAGATGTGTCATTTCAGTGCAATCAGAAAAATAATGCCTTCTCTGAAGTACTCTGGTGTCTTTGGTCTTTGAATGTAATATTTCTTTTCTAATTATGAAAGTTGTACACATCTGTTGGAAAGAATGTAGAAAAATATATAAGAATGGGGGGCGGGAACCAAAATCACCTATGAGGCTGAAACATCTAAAATTGTCCTTTGGTGGTTACAAACAAATGGCTGCCAGTGCTTTCATGTCACTCAGTGTAATATAATCTCATAATTTTGAGAGAATCACTACTAATAGTTTCATATGTTTCATTTAAGCCTTTTTATGCATGTATTTACGCATAGATCTCAGAGATTTCCACATGGTCCAACAAGCTCACCAAGGAACTGTGTTAACCCTTGGCAGAAAACAGTGCCCCATTCTCTAAGTCATACATCCTCTAGAAACCGAACTAGAAGGTGGTTGGAGAAGGATTAAAAAATGGACATTGTGGTTCTCTTCCTTTTCTTATTGGAAACATGTCCAACAAAAGGAAGCCTACAGCAAAGGTTAATATTTGTTGGACATTTACTATGTGTAATGTACGGAGAATTTAATGACGTTTTTGTTGTTGACAGGAGTGGGGTCTATCATGGGGCAGAGTTCTATACATTCATTCCTCAATTTCTTCTTCTATCCACTCACTCGCTATTTTGTTAGTTGACTTACATGGCAGTTTTATAACATGGCCCCGAATTCTTTACCATTTCTTCCATCATGAGTGAGGTCATAATAGTGCCTTCACTATAATTTGAGTAGTTTCCTGCCCACCTCAGATAATAAAGTTGGGGTAGAAGTAATGCTGTGTGACTTCCAACACCGGATCATAAAGTACTATTTGTCTTTTGCCCTGTTGTCTAAGAATACTACCTCTTGGAGGTCTGAGTTGCCTTATAATTAGACTGACCACCCAGGAGCCAACATGGTGGAGGGAACACATGGACCCCACACAGAAAAGTTTTGAGACAACAGAAACAAAAAGGGCACCTAGGAAACACGCTAACTCTTCTAGGCTCTTAACTCTTCCAGTCATTCCAGTAAGACTCCAAATATTGTGTCCAAATCACATTATTATAAGTAAGATATATAAGTGTAGTTGTTTAAAATCACTAAGTTCAGGCATGGTTTGAAAAAAAAAAGAAAGTTGGAAGACTTATACTATCTGAATTCAAGACTTACTATTATAAAGCTAAAACAAAGACAGTGTGGTGTTGCGTAGAGATACTGGAACAAAATGGAGACTTCAAAAATAGATGAGGAAACTTCCCATGAGGATCAAACTGATTACCTTTGCTAAAAACTAAGATATCTGAAACATGAGTGAGTAATGGGGGTAAAGAGAAAATGTGCACCTTTATACTGTGAGTGATAGGGCCTGGTGGGAGCACCAGTCTGAAGAGGGCAGTGATCACTGATAATTTCCATTTAGAAAATGGAAGTCCAGGCTTACCAGATCTTTAGACATGAATTTTTCCTTTTTTTTTTTTTTGACCATATAAACTCATTAAAATATCTGTAAACTTCTTCTAGCATCAACCCAAATTGCACCATTACAGGAACTGGAAACATTTGACACTTATTGGAGACACGTGGTCATCACATGCTGGAAAATTGTCATGATATAGAAATCTACATGGTCTATGAAAGTAAACAGTACCATGGAGTTACATACCTAACAACATCCTGACCATACACTGCAAGACCTGTGTGGTCTGGATTCAGTCATGGAGTTATAATCTTGCCATTTCTGCCTCACATCCTGGCAAGCTCTGAGCCTATTCATTTGCCTTGGAGGGCCCAAGGAATCTATTTTCACATTACATTGTTTGGTTTCTCATAAAAGCTGCATATTATTACAGGAATGTGCAGTCGCTCACCTGTCATGGAATAACCATGATTAGATCTGCAGGGTGACTATAGTCTTGCCTTAGGAAAAATTCTGAGAATAGGTTTTATTTAGAAATGTAAAAAAATGAAATAATGATTCTCATTAATATTCTTCTCCCACCAAAATAATTTTCATCTACCTTTTAAAAAAATTATGTTTCTTTAACTACTTTTCTCTATGATAATGCTTTATTTATGTTTTTAAAATGTAACAACCAAGTGTTATTATGCAACTATATACCAGGAGATCTCAGCACAGTCCTATGGTTACATGCACAGATTCTTTCTAAAATTGGGTTAAAAGGTAATTTGCCATGTTGCTGGCCCCTGGATCATTAGTCACAGTGGTCTAAGTGCATTCTCTTATAATTCAATATCAAAGAAATTGCTTTTATGGCATTAACTATATTATATTCAAAATTGTATAAATTATTGAAATACTATGCCTACTGCCAAGATATAAGATGGTTCACATGGAAAAAGTTGCATTTTAAATTATTCATTGGAAAAAAAGTCATTCTCTTGCCAGAAATTGTTTTATACTGGGGCTAGCTTCTGGGATTTACATTTAAATATGAATCACAAAAACTCTGGAAATCTCAGATACTCATAATTTTCTTGGCATTGAATAAAAGGTGTGTCTCTTTAATTCATTGATTTCCATCAAGTGTATTAAATATTACAAATTGTCTTGTACCTAGGTGTTAGTCTAATGAGCATTTGTAAGGAGAGTATCCATAGGTAATTCTTTGTAAAGTCATGATAAAGTGATAGAGAAGATCCATATAAAAATACTGGAATTTGGTGACTTTCTTCCATTTACTGTTTTTGAATACAATATAAAACCTATATAACTAATGAATTATATATCTTATATATAGATATGCACATATATAAATTATACATGCATATATGCATGAATATATGCATATATGTATACTGTTATGCAGTTGGCATACATTATACTGGATATGTGTGTTTATATGTGTATGTATCCTGTAGCCTCATTATATGCCTTTGCTAATGCCAGAATAGGATAATAAAGAAGCAAATGTAATTATAGGATGGCTAACCTCAACAGGTCTCTCTGTACATATTTATATATTATTCATTTGGTTAGAAGATATTTATTTATCACTTGCTGCATAGGGACTATGATAGGTGTTAGTGATTTAAAATTTAATAAAAGAGAATTGCTGCTTTCCAGTAGCTTATATATTATGGGAAGAAACAAACAGTGGTAAATTAAAAATATAATTATATAAAGTTATAGGACAGACACATACATAAAATATTATGTAAATCCAAATGGAACTCACCTAACCCAGAAGGAGATGGAAGGGTGGTGATGAAGATAAAAAGACAATTTTTAGAATAATATCCTGTAACTATCCAGAGAAGCGCATTCCAAGTTGAATGATACATGTATGAAGGCACAGAGCAGAGTAGACTATCATCATGGTTGCAACAGTTGATTGAACTACTTGGCTGGCCACAACTGAAACTATACCCTTTATTTGCTTTCAAACCACAAACAAATTTCTTTTATTTCTTGCATATTTCTGGAAAAGTAATATGAATGCAGAAACTATTTTATATTGATCCCTGGGTACTGTATAGGGTCATACTTGGACATTGTACATGCTCAGGAAGTGCTGAATAAGAATGCTTTCATCTGGTCTAAATGTTTCTTATTTGGAGAGTTGTCTTTGATACATTCATTAAAAAGTTATTCTCCCTCATATTAATTACTACATTCTGAGGAACAGAAATATTTTACCACTTCTCCTTTTTTGAATTAAAGGACATTGTGAGTAAACTACTCCTTGGGGTATTAAGTAAAAAACAAAAAACAATAAACATTGGTTTATTTTAGCTTCTCCAAGGTACTAGGTGTGTCACATATTTTCATATCCCAGTTGAAAAGTATCATGCATTTTTATTTTGGCTTCTTAGATAATATCATGTTATATTTTTAAGAGTTTAAAAATGCAGTTAAGACTGAAAAGTTTATTCCCTTGCACATGAGTGTTCTGAACTACCTCTCCTACCTACTGAACATTCTGTTTTGAACACTCCAGTCTTCTCACTTGGGAAATCCTCCAAAAAGAAGACAAATCCTCTCTTCTTCCTGAAAATGGGAATACTCCAATAATCTACTTAATAAGCATTAGTTTTTTCATTCTATAGTTTTGCCTATACCTATCATAACTATTTTTTTTTTCACAGATCTACTATACTGGAAGGGTAGAAAGTATATCTAAATTTTTGTTTTGAGGGTTGAGAGAAATGAAGAGCAAGCTTAGCCAGGTCAAAATAGCCAAGTTTACCATTGGATAGGTTAATTAACTGTTCATAATTCTATGAACATATTGAGTGTGTATATATATATATATATATATATATATATATATTCCAGGAGTCACTTGATAATCGTTAATGATAGTTTAATAGTGATAAATAAAATGGAGAAGTGTGGACAAGGAGCTCACGTGGTCAGGAAGAATCCTATCTGGTTAAGCCCTATAACCAGTATTGATGGACAGAATCATGTCAGTATGATAGGGGGAATATTAGAGGAGTACCTATAGGAATCTGTGTTTGGCCCCTTCCTTGCCTCAATTTTAAACAATTTGGATAAAACTCTTAAAAGCATATTTATTGATAAAACTGTATCAAGGGTCATGTGTTCAGCTATGGTTTCTACAATTTAAGAGTGAAACACTGACATGTTATTTCACAATTATAGGTCTGTCAGAAAAGTAAAGTGCCCAGACATAGTACCATGTAAAGACATAACTTGAGGAGCTAAGAATGTTTATAGAAAGATAAGAAATGTAAGGAAACACAGTTTTTTTGGATTGATCTGTGAATTTATTCTAATTTGTTCTGGTAAACAGAATAATGGTAGGTTTCAGTTCCTTTCAAGAAGTATATACCAAACAAAGTGTCCTCACAATGAAAAAGATTACTTTATAAAATGTAAACTCCCTGTCTTCATAAGAGTCTCAGAGAATGTGGAAGAACAATAGAATCAAAGGAAGGATTACTGCATGGAGTGGGTACTTGGGTCAAACATACTCTTGGGATTTTTCAACAGTTGAGTTCTTTGACTCTTTGCTGTACTGTATACAGATGAGGAAACAAATCCAAGTAAAACACCATGGACACATTAAAGGGCCTGGATAAATGGTTATTTACTGTTTCCTTTCAGTGTTTAAAATGCAATAGGCCTGAGTAAATTCTTGTTGGATTCTTGTCATGGAAAGAACATTTGATTAATACCTTTGTGGGGGAAAAGGAGACAATTCTCTGCTATCTGAAAAGTCCATTGGCCAATTTTATATATTCCTTTGCCCCCACATATGAATATTACATCAAGTGTTTAAACCTAAGCACATTTTTTGAGTTTGTGTGCATTACAGCACTCACAGTGTATGCATCCAGATCAGTGTGTTAGTGTAAACAGATGGAAATATGTTTCTCAGTTGATGAGTAACATAAGAGCCCTTCTCATCCTGTTTCGACAAACACCTAAACCCACACACTTTCTGCCCTGATTTCTCTTTTCTTTCAACATTTATCTTTGAATTGCTTTTAATCTCCAGAGATGGGATGACCACCTGCCTTTCAAACATATTGCAAAAACAGCAGTGACTATGGTTGGTTTTTGCCAGTCAGTTATTTTATTGAAGAAAACATGTACCAAATGACAGCAGAGCTACCAGCTGATGAGAGGATTTATTATGTATATAACATTGTGCTTTTTGGTAGGAAGTCAGCAGTATTGTGCTAAGATTTTAATATCAAACTGTTTTTATCAGGCTGAGAGTTGTAACACTCAAATGGTACCTTAAATGACTGAGTTGTGTGCTTGCTACTGCATGGTACTTTGTAGGAAGGGGAAGAAAAATTTATAGGAGAAAAAAAACCACAAACTTTTGTAGCATGGAAATATAATATGTTCCTTTGTGGGTGTGGTAAGTCTGCTAATTGATCACCAAACTGATTTCCTCTTCTTGGCACATGACTAGATTTTGTTTCCCAGTGCCCCTTGCTGTTATTCATGGCTGTATTTTAAATAATAGAATGTGAGCAGAAGTGATGTGTGATACTTCCAGACTTGGCCCACAAAAACTTCCCATTGATGATCCTCCATGTTATTTTCCCCTACATAGCTATGCATGGGGCCTTGGGAATTGAAAATCATATATTGAAGATGACAGAAACACAAGACAGAGAACTGGTCTCTAGAGAATGTAGACTGCCTATAATGAACAACTAACTTGGATGTTCTTTAGCAAGAAATAAAAAGTACGCCCAGTTTTTTAAAAGACATCTACCAGTACTTAAGGAACTAATCTCTATGTTTTGTAACTTTATGTATTTTTAAAACAAAAGCAGATTAAAGAAAGAAAATGTAAGGAAATAATTGCTATTATATAACCTATTCCTGAAAATAAAAACATCACTAATTCATTTCATTTTATTGTATTTTTTAAAGATCTGTTTATTTATTGGAGAGAGAGAGTGCACGTGAATGCGAACAGGAGGAGGGGCAGAGGGAGAGGGAAAGAATCTCAAGCAGACTCTCAGATGAGTGCAGAGCCCAATGCAGGACTCAATCTTATGACCCTGAGGTCATGACCTGAGCCAAAATCAAGAGTCAGACACTCAACCAAATGAACCAACCAGGAGCCCCAAAACATCATCAATTAATTTTATGAAACTGATATATTGTGATATTAAACATGGACAAGAACTACACAAGAAAAGTAATTTCACTTACTAACACAGAAAAAAATATAATATTGAACCCATCAAGTGAAATTTACACACACACACACACACACACACACACACACACACACTGCATTACTCCTAGACTGGGGATTTTGTTCAACAATATACTAACTTTATACTTCACAGAAACAGATTGAAGAAGTATATATTATGATCTTGTCAATAGATACAGAGACAATAGTTTCTTCTATAAGAAGAAACACTATAACAAAACAGTTTCAGTACGGAAATAGAAAATTTCTTTCATACTGTGACTAAAAGGATCTACAAAGAATTCACAATGATTATTATCTTTCATTTTGAAGTGTTAGACATATTTCCTTAAAACTGAAACAGGGTAAGGAAGCCCATTTTCACTGCTTCTATTTTACATTGTACTGGAGTTCTTGACTAGTTCAATAGGATTAGGAAGTAAGTTAGAAATATTAGTATTGGAAAGAAAGGCCCAGAAGAGTCATTGATCATATATAATATAATAGTTTTCGTAGAATATTCAAGAGAAATAGCATACTCCTAAAATTGATGAAACTGATGAGAATTTATCTAGACTACAAAACACATATTAATCCTTCTCACAATAAATTGATACATTTGATAAAATTACATTAAAATTTCCATTTTTATTCACAGAATTTTACAAGATTAATTCAGTATTAATAGTGAAGGGTAAAGGACAGAGCAGCCAAAACAACCTTGAGTAAGAAAAATGGAGGAACTTATCCTACCATACTCTCTCCTTTCCCCCTCTGCCCCTCCCCCCACTCATGTGTGTGCTTTCTATTGTTCTTTAAAAAATAAATCAATAAGTAAATCTTAAAAAAATGGAGGGACGCCTGGGTGGCTCAGTTGATTAAGCATCTGCCTTTGGCTCAGGTCATGATCCCAGAGTCCTGGGATGGAGTCCTGCACTGGGCTCTCTGCTCAGCAGGGAGTCTGCTTCTCCAACTCCCTCTCCCTCTGCCCTTGCTCCTGTGTTCTCTCTCTCTCTCAAATAAATACATAAAATCTTTAAAAATATAATCTTAAAAAATGGATAAAGGATATAAATAGGAAATTCATAAAAGAAATTCAAAAAATTCATTCAAAATGGCCACTTTGACTAGTAGAACTTCATTAACAGTTATGAAAGTTCAAATTAAAACAGCATAATTTCAAATTCATAATATTGGTAAAATTTTAAAAATTAAATACTACCAAGGTAATAAGGATATCTGTAAGTGAAATAGCATACAATGATGAAAATAGTATAAATCTGCAAACTATATGAAAACAGCTAACAAAACTGAAGATGCACATATATCTCTTCAGTTTCATTTCTAATTATTTACATATCCTAGAGCCTTGTTGCTTTAAAGTGTGGCTCTCCATCACCTGGAAGCTTGTTACAAATGTGGATTCTCAGGTGTGCCCAGATCTACCAAATCAAAAGTTGTAATTTAATGAGATCTTTAGGTAACTTACACGCATATTAAAGTTTGAGAAGCACTATCCTAGACAAGAGCAGTGGTTCTTAAGACTGGATGCACATTAGGAAAACCTGGGATGTTTGTTTGTCTATTTATTTATTTATTTATTTATTTATTTATTTATTTATGAGAGAGAGAGAGAGAGAGATAGTGAGTGAGAGCACAAGGGGTTAGGGAGGAGCTGAGGGAGAGGGAGAAGCAGGCTCTGCCCTTAGCAGGGAGCAGGGCTTGATTCCAGGACCCTGGGATCATGACATGAGCTGGAAGGCAGACACTTAACTGACTGAGCCAC
Organism: Ailuropoda melanoleuca; assembly: GCF_002007445.2. Lineage (NCBI taxonomy): Eukaryota > Metazoa > Chordata > Mammalia > Carnivora > Ursidae > Ailuropoda > Ailuropoda melanoleuca. The sequence continues at coordinate 44,297,373 of NC_048219.1, forward strand.
ACAGCCACCCCGGGATGTTCTTAATATATTCCAATGCCCTACTCCAGACAAACTGAAATGCCATTTACATATAGTATTCAAAAGCTTTCCAGATGATTTAACTAGGTTTACATGGTTGAGAACCTCTATGCTAGAGAAAATCTCACATATGCACAAGGAAATCTATCAAAGATAATACAGTTTGAAAAAAGCAAAAATCTGGATAAATCCTAAAAGTCCATGTATTTATAAACTGTTTGGTTATACGAGGCAACAACGGAGCAAAGACAGTCTTTTCAATGAACAACTGGCCATCCACTTAAAAAAGTAAATAAATAAAAAGAATTTAGACACAGACCTTACACCCCACACAAAAATTAACTCAAAATGGATCGTAGACTTAAATGTGGATGCTCAACCGACCGAGCCTCTCAGGCGCTCTGGCACCATTCTTTCTTAAGCAAGGCAGATGTCACATTCCCCTATAATCTCCTAGTGAGCCAGGGGCCATGCAAGTACAAAGAGATATCACAAAGGGCGTAAGTAACTTGTTCAGTACAACTGAAGGGATACCCATTAAATTATAAAAGAGTTGAGGAGTACTTTTGCCTGGAGTGCTAGGAAAGATTTTTTTAAAGGCCACAGGTTTTATACAGAGGCCTGATATAGATTATTAGGGCGGAAAGGTAGGGACCATGAATTAGTAATTTTTTACAAAAGGCACTTATATCATTGGAACTCATTATAAATATTTGTTAGATGGCAGAAGAAAGGAGTTGTGTCACTAAAGGGGAGAAGAAGGAACTTTAGACCAACCTGCATTGTTTGCAAAAAGACAGATAGGGATACCAAAGAATAGAAGGAAATACTCCTCGAATACTTAAATATTCATTACCTCATTTATTTCTTACAGTCATGTTGTGAACTAGGACTTTTTAACTTAATCTTAAATTATTAAAATCTGAGAATAAATATTAATTATTAAAATCTCAAAATAAGCGGATAATAAGTGGCAAGACTAGGTCTCACCTAGGGTTTGGCATACTAAAACATGCTGCCTGACATGTAAGGCTGTAAGCCAGTGAGTCGTGGAAATAAGGTTCAAATACAAATGTCCCATTTGTAGTTTAAGGTCAAGGATCCTGGAGGTAGGTGCTTTGAAACTCTATCACTTACTATTTATTGGACATTGAACAAATGATTTAAATTTGATGATCCTTGGTATTTTCTTGTACAATTGGGATAATTATAGAACCAACACAATACTGATTTTTTTTTGGTTTTTGTTTTTTGGCAAGAATAGATGAGATAACATGTGTACAGAACTAGAGTATTACCTGACATAAATGACATACTTGATAATGTTCATTCTATAGAACTACAATTAAATACTCTTGCACTGAATAACTTTAGGAGTCATATTGTAGTTATTTTCCAGGGAAATTTTAAAAATGATTCTGAATAATGTATACATTTCTCCTCATATGTCTAGTTGCCTTTGTTTCCTTTAAAAACACTTTCTGGGTTCCGACTCCTCGTCTGTAATTAGGTAGCCTGCACCATAAAACTTTGTCATAAATTTTCCATTTGTGCTGATCATCTATACGGAATGTCTTGAGAAAAACTAAACAGGACTTATTTTGTTTAACCTGAATTGCTGCAGTATCTAGTTATAGAATGTGCTCAAATATAAAATATCCATGCTTTTTTTCATTAGGTGTCACTCTCTGTCACTTAAAAAAAAAAAGTATATGTGTCCTTTGCATTAGCCAATCGATGGCCAATTTTTTTTTTTTAAGATTTTATTTATTTATTTGAGAGAGAGTGGGAGCTAGAGAGAGAGGGCATACACACAGAGGCAGAGGGAGAGAGAGAAGCAGACTCCCCGCTGAGCAGGGAGCCTGATGCTGGGCTCCATCCCAGGTTATGACCTGAGTCGAAGGCAGACGCTTAACTGACTGAGCCACCCAGGCGCCCCATTGATGGACAGTGTTAAAGGCCACAAAGACCTAAACATTCACACCCTGCCAGAGCCAGGTGTTTTCTCTTCACATAAAGCAAACAGCACAGCTGGGTGGGAGTAAGAGCCTCCCGTGAAGCTGTGACTGGCTTTTTGATAATTGCCACAGACTCTAGCCCATTTAGCAAGCAGAATCAGACTTAGTGAAGCAGAGAAGGCCCACAGTTAGCCCAAAGATAAACGGCAACAGAAAAAAAAAATAAAGAATTAGTCTTTTTTTTTTTTTTTTTTAGATTTTATTTATTTATTTGACAGAGATAGAGACAGCCAGCGAGAGAGGGAACACAAGCAGGAGGAGTGGGAGAGGAAGAAGCAGGCTCATAGCAGAGGAGCCTGATGTGGGGCTCGATCCCATAACGCCGGGATCACGCCCTGAGCCGAAGGCAGACGCTTAACCGCTGTGCCACCCAGGCGCCCCAAAGAGTTAGTCTTAAAGAGAATGTTCATGATGAGGAATCATCTTATGTATGAAATAAAAGGTACAGAGAGTCAACATAAAAAAACGAACTTCTACTAAAGAGTAAGAAAAAAAGATAATAAAGAAGAAAGATGGTGAAGAAAGCTAAGACACTGAGTGGAAAATACAAAAGAAAATGACACTCAATAAAACAACAGGCTATATAATAACTAATACTGATTACACATTCCCTATGTGCCAGGAACTCTTCTGAAGACTTCTACGTATTAAAGAACCCCACCTTCACAATATTTATGTGAGACATTATTTCCATTTTGCTGATGGGGAGACTGAGGCAATTTCATTAACTTGCTCAGACAGCTTAGCTATTAACTGGGAATCTAGGATTCAACTGAGCTGATCGTGACTGAAACAAAATTTTTGTCCCTAAGTCTATATAGGAATAAAAAAAGAAAACAACAGAGATTTATTAAACAAACTGAGAAGAGAAGCATATTGCACAGAGAAAACCTAGAAGCTCACAGAGCAAGGGAACATTATTGATACTCTGCCCTTATAATCCTTTTCAATCCTGTTTTGTGAGTTTGTCCAAGAAAGCATTCCTGCAAGGAATGTATGCAGTTTATGGAAGCAGCTGCATCTACTATATTAAAACATTTACCTCTCTACATTATTAAACCTGTAGCTTCACCGGCCTGCTTTATTACACTGTGTGCCTCTTGAACATAGGGAAAAAGATCTTGTATTGATTTGTGTTCTCAATCATTGGCAGAATCTCTGATAGTTTGTAGGTGCTCAAAAATCCTAGTTCACTCCTCTCCCCATTCCTTTTCTTTATCCCCATAACACACTATTCATATCTTCATATTCCACTTTTTTTTTGTTTTTTTAAGAGAGAGAGAGAGCACATGCATGCACTTGTGAGTAATGGGGATGGGCAGAGGGATAGAGAGAGAGAATCTTAAGCAGGCTCCACGCTCAGTGGAGCCTGACATGGGGCTCAATCACACAGCTCTGAGATCATGACCTGAGCCAAAATCAAGAGTCAGACATTTAACTGATTGAGCCACCCAGGCGCCCCTTCATATTCCACTTTCAATCGAAATTATTTGTTTTCTTTCTACATGCAATCCTCTGTGCCTTATGCTTTGCTTTCTTACTTGTTACCTAAAATGTCCCTCTGTTCCTATGCAGAAACCACTGAGTATTAAACCCTATTCTTTTCAACTACTCGAGGGATTCATTACATTAATTCTCCTCGTTTCTCTTATATCATCCAGTGTTCCACCTTAATTGGTTATCCCATAACATGTGTTGTAATTTCTGCAATCTTAAAAAGAAAAAAACACAGAAACAGAAATATAACAACAAGAAAAACCTCCTGAGACCTCTTCCCTCTCCAAATAATGCACCATTTTTACGGTAAAATTTCTGAAAATAGTGTCTATTCTCACAGTTCCAGTTGTCTCAATATCCTCATTGATTTCACTCTGATTAGATTTCTGGCACCACTACTCGTGCGCACTACCTTCTCTCTCATTACCCCACAATAACCCACATGCTGCTGGTCAGTTTTCAGTCTCTATTTTACTTAATCTGCTACCCAGTATTTGACATAGCTGATCATTTTCTTCTCCTTGAAACACTTTTACTTTGCTTTCAGGATATCTTTCCTGGTTCTCTCCCTCACTGGCCTCTTTCCCCAGTCAGCTCTGCTGGTCCTTCCCTATCTCACAAACATCCTGATGTTAGAGCATCTCAGCGATGGCTCCTTGGACATCGTCTTTTTCTACATTACTCCTATAGTGATTTCATCACATTTCGTGGTTTTAAATACGAAGTCAAAAGCAGACAACTCTCCCATGAATTACAGGCATAGATCTCTCCCATATCTTTCCACTGACTTGCAGGTACACTTATACAAATTCCTGCTCAGCATCTCCATGGTGGTGTCTAATACCTATCTCAACCTTAATGTGTCTAACAAGAACTCATTATTGCTACTCAAATGTTCTTTGTTGTCAGTCTTCCTTATTACAATTAATGAGAACTGCAAACTGAAGACTTCAGAGGGGAGGGGGTGGGGGAATGGGATAGACTGGTGATGGGTAGTAAGGAGGGCACGTATTGCATGGTGCCCTGGGTGTTATATGCAACTAATGAAGCATCAAACTTTACATCGGAATCTGGGGATGTACTGTATGGTGACTAACATAATATAATAAAATAAATAAATAAATAAATAAATAAATAAATAAAAACAATTAATGAGAACTGGTACTTCCAATTTGCTCCAACCAAAATCTTTGAAGTCACCCTTAGATTCTTGCTTTTTCTCACAATCCACATTCAATATAAGCAATTCTTTTTGACTTTGTCTTTAGAGCCTCTTAACTGTTTTTCCCGCTGCCATTCTTGTCCCCTGCAATCAATTCTCAACATAGCACAGTAATCCTAACAAAATAAGTCAGATTGCATTGCTATTCGGCTCAAAACATTCCAATAGTTTTCTGTCTGTTGTGGACTGAATTGTGTTATTGGTCAAAATATGAATGTTAAAGGCAATTCTTGTGAAAGTGCAGAAAGAAAAGAGAAGAGCTATACAGAAAGCTCCTATCATCTCAGAGAATATATACATCATCATGAACAGAATGCTAGTAGAAATATGAACATTAAGGGTGTTCCTGGTGAGGTCTCAGATAGAAATAAAAAACATCTGATTAGAAACTGGAGGAAAGGTGATTCTTATTATAAAGTGGGAAAGAGCACGGTTGAGTTGTGATCTATTCTTTTGTGGAAGGGAGAACTTATAAGCTATGAAATTGGATACTTAGCAGAAGAGGTTTCTAAGCAAAGTGTTGAAGGTGCAGCTAGGTTGTCTTTACTACTCATAGTAAAAAGGGAGAGGAGAGAGATGAACTAAGGAAGAAACTGTTAAGTGAGAAGGAATCAGAATTAAATATTTGGAAAAATTCTCAACCCATCTACATTGTAAAAAATGAAAGCCTGTTCTGGAGAGAACACCAAGGATATGACTGGATAATCACTCCATAAAGAGATTACCCAGGGGTTTAATCAGCTGTCTCTCTGGGAGAAGCCAGGATGTGACAGCAGAGTTACCCAGCTATGAATATGCTTTATCTTCCAACAAAAGGGAACCTGAAGGCTCCGGAGATCATCATGGCTGCCACTACCAGCAGAGGTCCAGAGCATACTGGCCCAGGGGGCAAGGCTATTTCCTCCAGTTTCAGAGGGTGAGGCAACTCCTGGGTTTGAGTGGGCTAGGCATCCTCTGAAAATGCCACGGTCATGGGGTCATCTCAAAGAACCTATAGATCAGTACAGAAACCTAGGGCTCTGGGGGTGTCACTGCCACCCCAGTGGGAACAGAGGGCAGAGCATACAGCCCGAGAGGATTATCCTCAAGCTTTAAGATCTAATGGAATTTGTTTTGTTAAGTTTTGGACTTGCTTGAGACCTGTTCTCCTCTATTTCTTTCCAGTGTCTTCCTTTTAGAAGGGAATTTCTTCACCCATCTCACCACTGTATTTGGGAAACACATTATGACTGGTTTCACACGTTCACAATTGGCAAGAAATTTTGCCTCAGATGAACCATGCCTGGAGTCTCAACAGCTAAATAGCTGATTTAGATGATAATTAGATGCGACTTCGGACTTGGAGTTCATGCTGAAATGGATTAAGACCTTCGGGCTTTTGGGATGGGGTGAATATATTTTGCATACAAGAATGACATAGATTTGGGGGAAGAACAGAAGACAGAATGTTATGGGCTGAAATGTGTTCCCACAATAGTCATATGTTGAAACCCTAAGCCCCAATGTGACTATATTTGGAGATAGGGCCTTTAAGGAATAATTAAGGTTAAATGAGGTTATAAGGGCAGGAACTATAGGACTGCTGCCCTTGTAAGAAGAGACACCAGTGTTCTCTGTTTCTCTGTGCATCTAGAGAGGAAAGGACATCTGACAACACTGCAAGAAGGTGGACATCTGTGAGACAGGAAGAGAGATCTAACCAGAAACCAATGCTGACGACATCCTCATGTTGGACTTCCAGCCACCAGATCCATGAGAAGAGAAATGTCTGTTGTTTAAGTCATCTAATCTCTGGTATTTCATTATGGCAGCCCTCGAAGACCATCAGCCTCAGCGAAGAAAGTAAAGTGCTTGCAGTGGCCAACACTCACCTTCCTGTCCTCATCCTATAACTTTCCCAATATCATATTCCTTCCATTCCTTCCATTCTGCTCCAGCCCCACTAGCTCCTTGCTTTCTGGTATTCTCCTGTTTCAGGGACTCCAACTTGGAGTTCCATATATCTGGACTCTTTCTTCAAATATATGCCTTATTTTCTCTCATTCTTTTTAAAGTCTTGGTCAAATTTCATGATATCATACTTTTTTTTTCTTATTTATTCAATTTACACATTTTACCTTTTCACCTTCCCTGATAAAAATTCCTCTATAGAACTTATATCTTCTAACATACTACATAAATTACGTATGCATTTTGTTTGTTTTCCTTTACTACTAAAACAAAGTTCCATGGTAACAGAGATTTTTATCATTCTTGGTCTCTGTTGAATCCTCAGTAAATAGAACAAATTCTGTCACATAGTAGCCGCCCAATAAACATTTATTAAATTAACTGAAATGTACTTAGCTTTTCTTCTCAGATAGAGAATAATTACCTTCATCTTTGTATTACTAGTACCTACAGAGTAAATAAAAATATTAAATTTTATATTAAAATATTTTCTATTTTGTTAAATAGAAAATAGAATTAAAATAAAGCAATAAATCAAGCATCAGTCTTAAATGAAAGACTAAATGCTGGAGGCTATTAGGAATATGGAATAAAAAAATCACAGCCCTACCATTTCTATCATTTTTGATAACTTATATGAACATTTCTATGTAATATTTGGAAATAATTACTGAGAATATGACAGTTATTACATACTGTGTTTGTTTATTCGTGTGTTATAAACTTAATAATAAATAGCAATCACATGCCTTGTAGCCAATCTCCCAAACACTGTGAATGGTGCAAGGTGAATTAATTAGTAAGAACAGACGTAATGCAGTTCTAAGAGATCTGCTGGCTATGGTCCAGTGGCTGGCTTCACAGTACAGTGTAAATAAAGTACATATTTGTATATAGATATCATCCAAGTTAGGTTCACATGGGGAATCACAGGGATGGCTTGACACTCTTTTTGAATATCACTTTTAATGATAACACACTAGCACAATTTTAGAGATAATTGGAATGTTGTGTTTAGCTAGAGATTTCATTGCAATCTCACTGCAGTTTGCAAACTATATTTACAATTTCTCATGTTTCTTTTTGTAAAATGCTGAACTATTTGCCTGCTGTAATGGATAATAGGGGGAGAACTGAAATCTGTGTGCACCTGGTTTATTTAAATGACAATTTTTTATTCATACACTCAGTAGTAGGCATTAGAAAGGCAAGCAGAAATTAAGTGATTAATGAAAAAATAATGATAGAAAATTTGCTTTTGCAAACCTCTCAAGCTCTCATTATCAAAATTAAAATGATTGAACATAATCTCAAGGTGTTACAAAAATTTATTTATGTATTTACTTTTTTTGTTTGCAGGAACCTTGTATGCAAAGTAACTGCTACCCATTTAAAAATTGTTATTTCTGAAATTAAGGAAGATCTAATTCAAGAGTTTCAATTTTGGGGATGAAAGATAAGTAATCATAAGATGTGCCATTAAAAATCATATCGTAATAAACAATGGCTTTGCTATGCCCATTTGGACAGTATTATTTCCATGGCCTAATCCTTTTAATCAATTGTTTTTACAGTTTGGCCACGAAAATATAGTTACGATGATATTGAGATTTTAAAGAAAATACATTATAGAACATTCACAAATCTAACTCCTGAAGCTAAGCACCATTTGAATTAAAACATCTTAAAGTTCTCTCTTTCATACTGAAGTTGGAATCCCTATGATTTGGGGCTTAAAATGGTCAGAGTAAAACCCTAAGGTAATAAAGATTTTTAATACTGTAATATAAGAAGTATCAAATGAGTGTGTAGATCTATGCAATGTAAGAAATAATTGCAACTCAAAATCCTCTTGGAAATCCTACTGCTTCCTCCCACCAAAAAGTAAAAAAAATAAAAAAATCTGGCAGGTATTTTTTCTCACCTCAGCTATAGCTTCCTCCTGTCAGAGCCATAAACTGGCTCAGAAAATTGTTATAATATAAATAATAGTTCATATGTAAAGATAACATTATTTTTCCAGAACTATGGTAACCAATTGGTGTACGTTATCTCATTTAACCCTCACAGTGTCCCTATAAGTGATATTTTTATTATTCCTAATTAACAGACTTTAAAAAAATGAGTAGTTAAGTAATCTGCCACAGTTATGAGACAAGTACATGGCAGAGCTGAGCTGAGATGTCTTTCGGCACTAAAATCATTGTCCTTACTCACCACTGCATAATGTTGGTTTACCACACAAATCTAAGTACTGCACTGATATGTTCATCTAATTTTGAAATACTCTGTGGAGCATTTTGAAGAGTTACCAGGAAGCAGGTAACATAGAATTTTTCATAATCTGGCACCAAAATATGACTAAAAAGGACCTTAACTTAGAATGCAACATTTATGGACAGATGATTGAACATTTTCTGTACAGATGAGAAAATTTAAATCAATGAAACAAATAAATAATAACAACACAATATCCTGATAGAGGACGGACTATATATAGTGGATATAAATAGAAGTAATAATGGATAAAAATAGAAATAAGGACAAAGATACTGCATCACAAATCTAGATTTAATTCATTGTGAAGAGTGACTGAAGAGAAATTTTTCATTTTTAACTACGAACAACGTCTTATATGATTCTTATTCTATGGTATAGATTTAGCCATGGTTTATGCTCCTTTTTTACATTTACAAAGTCTAAGGTAACTTACCATTTCAAAAAAAATTAAGTTTTTATTCAAATTCCAGCTAGTTAACATACAGTTTATATTACTTTCAGGTGTATGATATAGTGATTCAACATGTCCATACAAAACCTGGTGCCCATCACAACAGGTGCACAACTCAATCCCCATCACCTATTTCACCCATTCCCCCCCACCCACCTCCCCTCTGGTAACCATCAGGTTGTTCTCTATAGTTAAGAGTTTGTTTCTTGGATTGCCACACTCTCTCTCTCTTTCCCCTTTGCTCATTTGTTTTGTTTCTTAAATTCCACATATGAGTGAAATCCTATGGTATTTGTCTTTCTCTGACCTCTTTGGCTTAGCATAATACTCTCTAGCTCCATCCATGTCCTTGCAAGTGGCAAACCATTTCAAAATTTTTAAATCAACATTGCAACCAAGGAGACCCAACTGAGTATTGGAAATGTAATTCTGAAATTTAGAGGGGGAAATCAGGTAAGTGGTTTCGTTTACTAAGGCTTATTCTGATTCCCCACATGGGTGACTCTCACACTACAGACGTTCATCAGCAACTTACAGTAAAATAGCGGGCACTATCAGGAATCCCCGAGAATTCTTAAAAAAATATTTTATTTACTTATTTATTTGAGAGAGAGAGAGAGCACTAGAGAAAGAAAGCAAGCACGAGTGGGGGGCAGAGGGAGAGGGAGAAGCAGGATCCCTGCTTAGCAGGGAGTCCAATGTGGGGCTCCGTCCCAGGACCCTGGCATCATGACCTGAGCTTAACGGACTGAGCCACCCAGGCGTCCCAGGAAGCCCTGAGATTTTTGAGGAGGCTCTTTTTATTTCTATTTTCATAAATAGAAAAATATGAAGAGATGGTCATATATCATAACTTGTTACGCTCTACCCAAAAATATTTTATCTTCAATTCTTACATATTATTCTTTAAAAAAAATTTAAAACCTCATTTATTTACACCAAACAGAACATCTCTAAGGTAGATGACTGTAAGAAAAGATCTTGGCTCGTAAAGGATAAAATTGCAAACTGCATGATACAATTTTGCACCCGGAGAAGTAAAACAACCCCTCCCCCATGAACACCATCAAGCAGCAAAAAGTTAGAACCCAGAAGACGGAAAACCACATGAAATAATCTAAAACAAGGACTTGAATCCAGTGAAAGGAGCAGTATATGTGCCAAATTTTTCAACCTTTATGAAATTCAGTTCTCACTTTAAATTCTTCATTACCTGCTACCGAGTTTTCAAGTTTTGTTTTGAAAACTGCTCTGCCCTCCTCTCAACAGCTACGTCGCGTGGAGATGAGAACGGTATTTTCTAGTGCCTACTATATGGTGCCAATTAGGTGATTTAAATGTATTATGTTATTTACTTCCAATAGTCATTGTGCCTATTTACAGGTGGGGAAACAACTTGAGAAGAGAGGTCAGGGAGCCTGCCAGTTCCACAGCTGGCTCAGGCCTGCGGGTCTATTCCACACCACACTTCAAGTTGTCCTTATGCTTTCTGCTCTAGCTGCACAATTTTCATACACACAAAACAATATACTTCATCTCCTCTGAATCCAAGGTAGCTCTCCTTCTTAACTTCTAAAAGCATTAAAGTGAAAATGAATAGGATCTTTTGCATAATTACTTCCTCCAACTTCTTGTTATGTATTGTTATTTCAGCAAAGGAGAACAATAGGGAGAAATGAGAGATCTTTCAGAGTGGTAGTCACCCTAAAAGGATGTGTGATTTCTTCCCCTACGAGTACATTATCTACAGCTTTTAAATCAATGCACACTAAATTAGCTCAACGCAAATAAAAATGACAACAACAATGCCCGTCTATCTGTAGCTTGTTTTCTATATATGGCAATTCACCCCTGGCTAGCAAAACCTAATAAGAGTGTGTATGTGGTTTTTGCCATTTACATGATTAGATCCTTAACAGCATTGTGATTGAAGAGCATCCCTTTAAAGATCTCCACCTATTGCTTATTAAACATACATCTCCATGTGTGCAAAAGCCGCAGCAGCAGGGGGAGTGACAAGATAAGTGATGGCTATAAAGGAAAGAAAAATGGCCATGCCTCCATTCGTTGTTTGTTTCCAATTTATTGGTGTTGCAGAAGCGTGTGGGCCCTGGTGGAAAGCTGTGCTTTTTGGAGGTTTTGATTAACCTGTATCCTCACACTTCTCCCATCATCATTACACAGGCAGGTAAGGAAACAGATACAATAGTTGAGTAAAACAGATATAATAGACCCCCTTAGTCTCAGCTCTAGAACCATACTGCTGTGGAAATTCAGCTAGCTATCTCATTTACCTCACTATCCAAAGAGCGATTTATGTGCCATCCACATGGTGCAACAACAGTAACCTAAGCTGCCATAGTCATTCATTCATTCATTCATTCATTCATTCATTCATTCATTCATTCACAAACCATTTGTTGTGCATCATCTATTTCATAGGCTCTGCCCTAAGCATTGGGGGTTATGATGATTAGTGAGGAAGTCCTCCAAGTCTCAGCAATGTAATGTATCTAGATGATCAAAAAATACTACTTAAACATCCCAAATCTAAAAATTGTTATCTTCATCAAAGGTGTTCATAGTAATAGCAAATAAAAATAAATAGAAATTTATTAACTATGATCCCAGTTTATATGGTAACATCCTTGTTATCTATGGCATATAATTTTCTGCCAACAGAAAGCTGATATGTCTAATTTGGTACTAAGAAGTTGTGTGTGTGGGTGTGAGTGTGCATGTGCACGAGTGTGTATGCTCAACACTTTAAAGGGACTCCAGTGTGGCTTGGGTTACAGATACAAAAATGTAGCATATGACTTCTCAAAGGCTTTTACTCTTTTGTGACGCTAAAACACTTGTAGTTTAGGAAAAATTAAACTGAGCAAGTCAAGGAAAAAATAATGTATAAAATGAAGAAAAGTATGGCTGTGTACAGAAGGAAACTAAAACTGTTTCAGACAAATGGTAATTGTGTATGAAAAGATTTTCTGAAGGGTTTTACCGTCAGTGAATTGAGATAGTTGATCCAAATAAAAGTTGATTATGAGCCATGAGCTGTTTTATGTTAGAGGAAATAATATATTTTCATTTATTCAAGCTAGCAATCTATACTATTTATAGTTACTAAAACTCTGACTTGACTGGCAATGGCAGACAGAGGAGCAGCTTTTGGGGTAGGAAGAGGGTTCCTACACTGAGGCTGAGCTTTCCTTTGTGTTCTAGGACCTAATGGAAGCTCTCCTGTTCATTTTAGACTTTCGAAAATCATGTCCAATGATATCGTAATGATATATTTTAAATCACAGCTTTTGTTCTACATGAGACTGAAATTAACAGCATGAGCTTTCCCTCCACGATCTCTAGTATAAGTTTGAGCCACTCACCTTATAGTTAATTTCACAATTTTCCAGTCAGGTAATCTAATCACTACCATGGATGTAACTAAGACAGTATTAAAAGCATATCAGAAATACAGTATTGAAACACATTAAAAGCTTTTTAATGAGTTTACTGAAATAGGAATATTGTCCTAGACTTGTCCAAGTTATTAATCCTTATTTATTAAGGTATGGATTTCTCAAACTTGCTTTTCTATAAAAGGGACATTCCTAGGCCTCGATATAGAAAAACTTCCACTGATATTCTGGTGGTTTTTAACAACAAATACAATAGCAAAAACTTCTGCTGAAGGCTTTGTGAAACACCTTTACAGGAACTTCAGGAATGAAAGGAAGGCGTATGATCACATTCACCCTTAAATCTTTCAGAGATTTACTATCTCTGTGAGCAAATACTACAGGCAAATCTCATTTTAATGATTACTATCTCCTAGGCTTTGTGCCATATGTTATTAATTTTTATGGTGAACTCAAAAGGAATACTATTACTATTTATTAATGAAGGAATTAAAGCTCAAAACTTGAAGTTTCTTCATTGCAGATAATAAAGCCAGCTACTTCCCCCTCTAACCAGAGTATTTCTTCTGTATAAGTGGTTCTTTCCAGCCATTCAAGTCTGAAGGCCAATTTTCACTTCCTTGAGAGGCCTTCTTTGAAGACTTAATACAATCGTAGCTGCACAATATCCGCCCCAAGTCTGACTGTCTCACTGCTTCATCTGCTTTTCTTTACGTAGTACTTACAATTTGAAATTACCTCATTCATTCATTCATTCATTCATTCACTTGTGTATGGTCTTTCTACCTTCCACTAGAATGTAAGCCTGTGAAAGAAAAACTTCAATTTGTTCATTGTTGTTTTTTAGCTTTTTGAAAAGTGTCTGGCACTTAGCAGTTGCTAAATTAATATTTGTTGAATAAGTATATGCACACGTGAATGAATGAATGAATGAATGAATTGCTAACAGACACTCTGAATCTGAGGATTCCAGTGTCTCTGCTCCTTGCAGATATAAAGGAAACAATTCCCTAATCCAATGTGCTATTAGTAAAATATGTCATCAACATCCTGCTCCTGTTTTTCTATTTATCACTTTCTCTTTCCATTTAAGTCAGCCAGTGATCTTTGATAAATCGGATCATACTTACAGGTTATAAAAGACTTAACCTATTACTCTTTTATGGAATTTTGTTAGTTTTCCCACTATCAGTAAGCACCCCTCTTATGCCCTTCATTTGCTTTTTACTCAACTTGGATTTCAAAATGCACCAATCAGATCAATTTCTTTCAAATATCCTTTTTTTTTAAGATTTTATTTATTTATTTGACAGAGAGAGACAGCCAGTGAGAGAGGGAACACAAGCAGGGGGAGTGGGAGGGGAAGAAGCAGGCTCATAGTGGAGGAGCCTGATGTGGGGCTCGATCCTAGAACGCCGGGATCACACTCTGAGCTGAAGGCAGACGCTTAACAACTGAGCCACCCAGGTGCCCCTCAAATATCCTTAATTAACTCACTTCAATTCTTTTATTTTTTTTTTCAATTATTCTTTATTGCACTCATCTAGGAAACTCAGAAAACCCACAAAAGCAAAATATTTGCCTAGCTACTTGCTGTACAGTCTGAATTCAAATTCATGACCACAAAACTCAAATGAGACCTTAATATTTGCAATCCAAATCCCTTCTGTAGTATGCTTATTTTCCTACATTCAACAATTTTATACATTCTCTTTTCTTAAATCTTGTATATGATTCCCCTCCCTTTCATTCCCTTAGTGGAATATTGTTTAAATACTTAAGTAGGAAATCTTTCCTTTCCTCACCCTCAAATCTATCAATTAATCTATATCTGTATCCATACTCTCTGTTTTCTTGACTATTATTCCTGACTCTATCAAAGGAATAAATCATCCCCTGATAAAATATTTCTGACTCTATCAAAGGCCAGCTCTTCAAATAGTGCCTACGTTACATCCATCACAGCTTCATAGACATTTTCCTCTTCAAATTCTCCCCTATTTAACAACAGTATCATTTCTTATTTTCTAGAGGGTCATCTTTTGTTATTTCCTTTTTTAAAAAAAAATGACAAAAGTCATCTTGATCCCTTCCATCTACACCGTATCCCTTTATTTGCCTTCATGGCAAACCAACTTGCCAAGTTTTCTATAGCTTCATTCTCTCCTTAACCCACTCCAGTTAGGTTTTTGCTTCCATCACACAAGCAGAGATTCCAGTCTGAAGGTTACCAATGGCCTCTGTGCAAACATGGAGTGTGCAACCCCCACTCCTCTTCAAGAAAGGGCTTGCTGTGTAGTTGCCAGGGAGTGTGGTGAGCAGATTGTCTCTACCTGTCAGCTTCTTCATGGCTGGCATTAGCTGCAGAGATATGCCTCTTCCGAACAGCCAACATTCAGTGACTGAGCAAGGTGGGAATATAAAGTCCCAGCCATTTTGCTGACATGGGATAATTCTGATGGTCATTTTTGCTCTAGAACTTCTCCACCAGGATGGCCAAAGCTTTGTTAGACATTGTTTCAGTGTGACATCTACCTCTGCCAAATCCTATTTCCTTCCTCCTTTTCAGAGGGGTTGTTCCCTAATAAACTCTTTTACCCCAAATTCAGTATCTGCTTTCAGAGAATCTAACTTGTGACAGTCAGTACCAAGAGCCATTTGAGAAGGCAGGTTGTAAGATGGGCTTTGCTTTTGGAAAGTGGATCACATGCCACCTGGCAGGCAATGATAACACATCACTAGTAAGAGGGAACACAGATAGAACTTGGGACAAAGTGCCCATCCAGCTGAAATTTTCACCTTTGGTAATTTGGTACAGCATGAGGATATATTGATACAAGGGCATACACTAGCAGCTGATGTCACTGCTGCTATTGAAATGCATGGAGAAAATAATAGATGGAAGAATAACAGGATTGGGTGGCTACTGCACAGGTGGTACTCAGCAGCCATGCTTCCCAATACAGTAGCCACTTGCATGGGTGGCTATTGTGCAAATGAAATGTGGCTAGTCCAAACTGAGATAACTACATGAAATTTTAAAGATTTATTATAAAAAAATCTCATTACTTTTTAATGCTGATTACATGTTGAAATTATATTTTGCATACATTGTATTAAATAAAATATCTCAATTATGTGTTGTTTTGTTTAGTTTTACTTTTTAAAATGTGACTGCTAGAAATATTTGAAAGTATAATGTGGCTTATGTTATATTTCTAATGTAAAATACTGCTCTACAGAAAAACAAAATAAAACAAAACAGTTGACGTTGAGTAACAGGAGGTTGAAAGCTAGATATAGAAGCCAGTGGGCCTCTCTGCTTTTATACAAAGTTGTTAGTATCTGGTCTAGTAAGAGGCTGGAGAAAGTGGAGGGCCCAGTTCTGGATCTGATAGTCAGACTGTACAAACATGAAAGAAATTTAAATACCAACTAAGGCCAAGGTCAGGATGGAGACATCTGGGTACATGCCCCTAAAAATTATGACTCCCCAGACTCTCTGAGTTTGGGAGAGTGTAATATGGCCTACCTACCCTATTGAGAGCTTGCACCTGATGCCAGGCCTACTGGAAGACAGTGCAAAGTCATCTCCCATCCAAAGCAATATGTACCCAGCTTAAGACCTACCCTTCCACCCCTCCTGGCACTAGACCTAAAATATGATAGTCACAGCATAACCCAAGTGGGATGAAGTAGTCTGTACCCTAAAGGAGCTGCCAGACCTATGTAGTACCAACAGGTACTAACTGGGGTTGTGTGAGTATACATAGGATTAGATTTTAAGGATGTTTATTCAAGGGGACTGAAAAATAAAATTGGATAGGGATGGATTTATTGACTTGAATGTTTCCTCCCAAGGTACTGGATTTAACTAGCAAAGATCCGCCCCAGAAAATGTGAACTCCTCCCAGGATGACAACTAGAACCATGGAAAAAGTGATGGAACACACTGAGCAAAGTTGAAATGCCAGAATTGCCATGGAAATCTCTGTAGGAAGGGTGTAAAAGACTTGAGGAAATGTTGGAATTAATATTCAATGTATGGCTGAAAGACCCAGTCGATGATTATGCTCCTCATGAAGGCTAGAGGACATACTATTCACTAAAGCCTTGAGAAATGTACTTAAGGGATAACACCAGCTTCCGTAAAAATTCAGTGGTATCCCTCTGAATAGGGCTGAAAGGAGTAGAGGCTATTACAGATCTTTTCCCACTAATATCAGTATGGGTGATAGGGCCCCCAAACAATGGAAACTGGTGTCAGGTCAGTGCTTAACCAACTACCAGAATCCAAGGGGGTTGCTTTACTTTTTTTTTTTTGTATTGAATGCAACAGCAGACTGGCATTCAAGGAAGCATGACCCAAAGATGAATATAAAGATGGTAATAAAATATGGCATCCTTTAAGTACAAAACAAATAAGCTGCCAACAACAGGAATACTACTCAACTTGTACTTGCAAAAAAAGTCAAGTTTAGGTTCCCAGGATGATAAGGGTAACCATATGGATAAAAATCCATGATCCTTCCCCAGGTTCCAGACCTCAACCAGTTTCCAGAGGGAGGACATATTCACTGAAGTTGTGGTAGGGTGTTCAGGTGGAAGGACCTCACAACTGTATGGCAAGTGTACATGGTCATGATTCTTCCAGTCCTTCCTCAAAGAGACCAAGAGCATTTACTTGGGAAAGGAAAATACCCAGATACATTGACAACTGTCGGATACAAAGTCTGAATTGACAGTGATACCCAGAAACCATCATCATGGTCTCCTTGTTAAAATGAAGACATAGGGGACATAATGATAAATTAATAAATAGAGTTGTGATCAATGTCTACCTATGGTATATCCACCAGCGATCATTTCTCTTGTGCTTAAATGTGTAATCAAGAATGGCACTTAGAAGTTGGTGGAATCTTTGGTCACTGGGTAAAGCTATGATACTGGGTAAGAGCAAGTGAAAGCCCCTAAGCCTGATCCTTGTATACCCAGATAAAAGGGAATAAAAAACACTGTTGAATCCTAAGAGTGGGAAAAGGGGTTGGAGATAAAAGGGCCATCTTTATGGATCTAAAGGATGCAAGAGCATGTGTTCTCATAGCATCATCATTTAATTCACTAGTCTGAAACCTAGAGAAACAAGATAAATCCTGGAAGATAACTATAAGCATAGCCCAGTAATAGTCCCTTTGCAGCTGCCATGCCAGATGTGGTATATTTGCTAGAGCAGATTAATATGGCCTCAGGAACTTGGTATGAAGCCATTTTTCTGGAACATGTATTCTTTTCTGTCTCAGTCAGAAAAGACAATTAGAAACAGTTCATGTTCACATGGATTGAACAACAATATTAATTTACAGTTTTGCCCCAGGGCTAAGTTAACTCTTCTGCCCTCTGTCATAATATAGTCTGAAGAGATCTGAACCATCTGGACAACTTCACATTAACCATTATATCGATGACATTATATTGATCATGCCAGATGAGCAAGAGGTAGTTGGCATTCTGGAGCCCTTCATAGAACACATGCATTCCAGCGAGAAAAAACCTAACAAGATGAAAGGTCTTGCCATGTCCAAAACAATCTGAAGGATCCTAAGTAAAGGGCAAATTATTTCATCTTGCACTTGCTAACACAAAGAAAGAAATACAGTGTCCTAGTGGGTCATTTCAGGTTCTAAAATGGAATATATTCATTCCATACCTAGAAGCATTCTGGCTGACATACAAGGCTGACACACATTTGAGTAAAGCCCAGTGCAGAAAAGGGCTTTGCAGCAGAGCCAGAGTAAGGTGCAAATGCCCCACCACTTGGGTGATAAACCTGGTAGACCCTATGGTCTTGGAGCTATCAATGGTGGGAAAAGATACCACATAGAAATCGTGGCAAGCCCCAGTGGGAGAATCACAACACGGGATTCTGAGGGAAGCCATGCCATCTGCATTGAAAGAACACTGTGCTCTTTGAAGAACATCTCTTGGCGCACTACTGGGTCCTGGTAGAGATAGAGCACTGAATCATGAGACACCACATGATGACTGTCAGAAATTACATTATCATGAGTTTGGTTCTTTCAGATCTACCAAGTCCTAAGGATTGTTGCTGCACCCCTCCCTTGAACCATCATAAGATGGAAGTGGTACATTTGGTATGGGACATGAGAAGGATAGAAAGACACAAGCAAGATACATGAGCTATAGTTGGAACCTCATGACTTCAAGCACTATTGTAAGAGTGCTTTGGCCCACATCTAGTCCACATGGGGATGAGGTATGACCAACTGATAGTGGGGAAAATAGTCCCAGTTCAGTTTACAGAAGGATTCCCTTTGTATATGAGTCAAAAATATATAGTGACTGCACTATAGACTTAGGGTACCCAGGATATCCTTAAAAGACAGTGGTGAGGGAAATTCTCTTAATAAGTGGGAGCTTCAGGCAGTGAAACTGACCACCTACTTTCTGTGGAAAGAGACATGACTCAAAAAACATTTAAGAAGTAGCCTATGCTAATGGCCTGAAAGTCAAAGTTTGAAATATTAAAGGCAGGGAGTAATGAGGGAGAAGCAAGTGGATGGCCCTATGGGAGTGGGCACAAGGTGGCAAGATCTTTGTATTACATGTTAATAAACACTAGAGAAAATCCATAATGGAAGAGGCACTAAAAAAACAAGTAGATAAAATGATCTGGCCAAGTAGATAAAATGACTCCTGTCATTGGCCACATAAGTGCTGGCACAATGGACACATAAACAAAGTAGCCATGATGGCAAATATGACACATGGGTCCAACAGCACCAGTTCCTACTTATGAAGGTTGACCTAGCTACTCTTGCTGCTTAAGGTCCAACTGCCCATAACAGAAACCAATGCTGAGCAGTGGATATGGCATCATTTTTGAGGACACTAGCCACTCAATGGCAAGTTGACTACATAATTTCCCTTGCATCCTGGAAAGACAAGTGTTTTGTTTTCATAGGAATAGGCATCTATTCTCCATACAGGCTTTCTTTTCCTGCCATTAGGGCCTCGGTCAGCCCCACTATTCAAAGACTCACAATGCACTTGAACCACTGGCATGGAATCCCACTGACCAGAGCTCCCCTTTAACAGTAAAGGAGGTACATGAATAAACCCATAACCGTGTGTGTGATCACTAGTTGTATCATACACTTCACCTAGGCTGCTGACCTTATGATATGTCACAACAGCCTGCTGAAGGCACAGCTTAAAAGACAAGTTGCAGGTACTATTCTGAAAAGAGGGGGTACCATTCTCCAGGACCCAGAATATGCACTGAATCAAAGACCTTTATGTGGTGCTGTGTCCCTGACTAGAAGAACACACAGGTCCAAGAATCAAAGGCATAGAAAAACTTGATCCTAACCTAACTTTACATAGACATGAAAGCTCTCCTTGACCACTGGAAGGCATGCTTCAAGTTCTGGCTCAAATATCTCAGGTCTGAAGAGTGATGGAGGTATTTCCCTCCAGAGTCCAGATTTCTGAATCATTTTTTGCCCCAGGACTAAACTCCTCTTTATAGGATGATGGACAGTGAACAAATTCATTTTCTTCTGATAAAAACCAAATCCTCACTTAATAGGGTGAAATCTTGCCCTAAAATCTAAAGAAGATGATCACAAATTATTCCTAAATTGACCATAGTTTATTCCACCATCTCCACAGTAACCTTGTTTACCCTTTCTCTCATTCTGGGTAGAAGCAATTGTGACATGGGATAGAAGTTGGGAGGTAAATAAACATTAAATGTTTAAGGAATGTTTACTTTTCTCTCTAAAGAACACAACAGACTTTGCATTTCCAGGGTGATCCTTGTTGCCAAACTTATAGGAAATGAACTTGAGACCTTTGGTATATTTTATCTTCCATTTCTCTGAACACCTTTTTTCTACTTTCCAGTCTCAGACCTGAGCCTATATGTAAGGACAGGGTTCCTAAATTTCAGAAAACTTATAGCATCACACTCAAGTTTCCAGTCAGTGTTTTGTTTCTTCTTCCATATTTCCAGAATTTTTATTTCCTTAGGAAAAGGCTGTACAGATAAAGTGTTGAGAAAACAGTAGCAATGATAGCAGATTTACCACCTGCCCATTTACTGCCTGCAGATTTATGGCCAATGCAGTCTATTTTGCCATCTGGGTCAAAGTCATATTTTCACTGGAAATATTTTGGTAAGTTATTGCTGGCATTTTTTACATGCAGGTGGTGATCACACAGGTTTTATGGCACTTTCACAACTGCACGTCTGACTGAAGTGCACAGAAGCTGATCTTTTGTGAATGTCTACAAACGCGATTCCATGAAATGGAATGCACTCTATTCATTACATTTACCAGTGTAGGGCGGACTCCTTTAACATGAAATGTAATCCTGAGAAAGGCGCCAAGTCATCTTCCCTGGTCGTTTCTGGAGGTATAGGTTGTGGCACTCAAGAAAAAACAACTGGTTACCTCTGGACACCGAGGCTACTGTCATCTGCACAAAGACAGTTTCAGAGCTGGTGATGGGCATCTGTCCAGAAAAGCAACCAAACTAGTTAATTTTGATGCTTTAGACTTTGCAATTTTCTCATCTCAACACTTTTATTATTGAAAAAAGTGTTGCTATCTGTTTGGTGTACTTTTTTTTCTTAGTTATACAGATATGTTGTAAAGGAGAGATTTATGATTATACAAGAGTTATTGGGAAAAAGCATGAAGCTGGAAATAAAAAGAGCTGGATTCTGATGTAAGTTCTATAACTTGAGAGCCTTATGATCTTACCTATCCTCCCTGAGCCTCAGTGTTCTCTTCTGTCAATGGAGGAAGGGGTAATACTAGAAAGTACATATATATTTTTAATTGAAGTAAGCAGTAATGTATATGCACAGATATTAAGTGCTCAAAACAATGAATTTTTACATCTGTGCAACCCATCATCCAAAACAAGATATAGAATATTTCCATCAGCCCAGAATATTTGATCATGCCCTTTTCCAATCTATCCCTAGCCCTCCACAGACAAAAGGTGCACTTTCTGACATCCATTACCATACGGTAGTTTTGCCTATTCTTGTGCTTCATAGAAACAGAATTATCTAGCTTCTCTTGCTCACTATGTCTATTAGATTTGTCCATGATGCATACATCACTTGTTTGCTCTCTATTATTTCTGAGTAGTATTCCAGTACATGAATACGCAACACTTTGTTTATTTTCCTGATTATGGGCATTTGGCTTATTTTCAGTTTTTAACTTTTATGAGTTAGGTTGCTGTAGACATTCATGTACAAGTCGTTTGTACAAACATTGTCATTCCTCTTGGGTCTGTGTCTAGCGGTGGAATTTCTGCATTACAGGGCAGATGTGCTTAACTGTATAAGAAACTGCCAAGCGGTTCTCCAAAATTGTGGTACTATTTCTTTTCTGTTGTTTTTCTGTTTGATTGTTTTTGGATTTTTTGTTTGTTTGCTTGTTTTTTGGTGGTACTATTTCATGCCCCCACCAGAAGTTCTAGAGACTTCACATCTTCACCAATACTCAGTATTATAACTTTTCAAAAATTTTATTCATTCTGGAGTGTATAAAATACTATCTCATTGTTTTAACTTTCATTTCTTAGATGACTACTAAGGATTAGCTTCTTTTCATATTAAACTGCATAGAACTTAGACATAGTTTAAATCTCCTTCAGAAAACAGTCTGATTTATAGTATCCTAGTTTTAACTTGGTATTTTATAAGTCATCTGTGTAGTTTTGAAAAATAACACATGTGGGGTGCCTGGAAATGGCTCAGTCGGTTAAGCATCTGACTCTTGATTTTGGCCCAGGTCATGATCTCAGGGTCCTGGGTCAAGCCCTGCGTCAGGCTCCATGCTCAGCACAGAATCTGCTTGTCCCTCTCCCTCTGTTCCTCCCCTCAGCTCATACCTGCTCTCTCTCTCTCTCTCTCTCTCTCTCTCGCTCAAATAAATAAATAAATAAATAAAATCTTTGGAAAAAACCCGCAATCATGCTTTAACCCTGTTTTCATACTTTTTAATTTGGAAAATCTGGCATAAGGCCTAGAAATTTGATTCTAATTCACAAATGAACCACTGGATTATGCTCCAGGTATCTGACAGGTTTTGTTGTACTGCTCATCTTTGTGAGATCATAAAAAGGCAATGCAGAATAATAGTTGAGAGCATAGACTTTAAAATTAAGAAGACTAAATATTGGATCTTAGTTCCCACTTACTATCTATATGATTTGGGGCAATTACACACTCTCTTTAAATCTCAGGTTCTTCACTTATAAATTATATTATAAATTGAGGTTAATTCTAATAGTTATCCCATAGGGCTGTGAAGAGGATCAAATACGATAATGCATGTAAAATTGTTACCATCCTGCCAAACTCACGATAAACACTCAATGCTCATTAGAAGAAAGGATAAAATGCTAAAATATTATGAAGAAGGAGCTAAACAAATCAGAGCGCTTAATGCTAGTATCTTGATAGATCCCTTTTACTATTACTGTTTACTTTAATAATAAACTTGAGATACTCCTCCAAAATTTTTTTACTTTATATCACTTTTTTTTTTTGACTGATAGCATTTTTGTAGATTGAAATGTTGTCTTGACATTCTCCATTTTCATCACACATCAAGCACATAAGTGATGGGTTGGAGAAGGTTTATTTCTCTTAAGTGGTTTACTTCACCACTGCAAAGTCTCATGGATGCCCTCTGGCTTCCTCCCGCAGTTCCCTGCTTCCAATCTGATATTCCTATCGAAAACTATTGGGCCCTTGCTTCTGGATTCTCAGCTCTCTTTTCCCTTCCCTTCATACATACACTAAAAAAATACACTATTAAGTACATTCTCTCCTTCTGTCTCAGTTCGTTTTTTCGTCTATGTATCTGTATATCTCTGCTCCATTAGCACTCCCATAATGCTATTTTTGATTATCAACATAGAGTTTACCTTTCCTACCACAGTAACCATGATTCTACCTACTAATCATTCCAGTCACTAAATCTACTCTCTCTTTTTTGATGAAAATATCGTTTTACACATTTGAGATTCTTTTTGCTTCTGTTTTTTTGTTTGTTTGTTTTGCTTTGTTGTTGTTTACAAATCAGCTATAGCTCCCTGCTTAAATGGGCCTTCCTTCTTGTACCTGAGTAATTTGTAATCCACAAGACCTACACCTTCTAACAAGAGGGATAAGTAGATTTTTCATTTCCTTGAGATTATAGGTGAGCCTATGGAAATAATGAAAAAAGATCCCCCCATCCTCAGCCCCGCCACCTTTTCTCTGCGAAGAGTCGTGTGTAGTGTCTCCGTTTCAACCTCACAAGAGTCCTCTGTTGTGTGTCAGTATTGAAAGTACACAGCCCAGGAGCACCTGGGGGGCTTAGTGGGTTAAGTGTCTGCCTTTGCTTCAGGTCATGATCCCAGGGTCCTGGGATCTAGTCCCCCATCCTTGCTCAGCGGGGAGCCTGCTTCTCCCTCTGCCTTCCCCTTCCCCTGCTTGTACTCTGTCTCTCTGTTAAATAAATAAATAAAAATCTTTAAAATAAATAGATAAATAAATAAATAAATAAAAGTACACAGCCCAGAAAGGAAAATTATTTTCGAGTTGTTAAATTTTTCTGCCTATTGATAAGGACAGGGTTAGCTAGTTACCTACATAACTATATTTCTACAATGTTAAAATAAAATGATTCTCTTTATGGAATACTTTTTAATGCATCAGTGAGGCTGAGGGATAATGACAAAGGTAAAAGGAACATCCATTAAGCTAAATGGAGATTTGTCTATAAGTAACATTTTATTAATAATGACAGTAAACATTCCTTTAGTGAAGAAAGGTGAAAACAAATAACTTTTATTAATAGGGCTTTTAGCAAGCTACTGCTTTTAAGCTTACACTTTTGCTCACAGCAGTTTTCACTCTTGGCTTTTCTCCTTTGACAGTGGTTTCCGAAAACATGAGACTAATGGTGACATCCAGCTTGGTATGACTGCTCAGTAGATATCCAATAATTGTACAGAAAAGTTTTTTTAAAAGTCCTTATTTTTTGTTTCCTATTTTATTTATTCAGGAAACGGAACAGAGAAGAAAAGGAAAAGTATTCTTCCTTGAGAAATACATAAAGCTTTTTACTACTCAGAGATAGAAACCATCCGAACTTTAACTTTGATGGGTGAAGTTTGATAGGCTGCTGAAAATTCTCATAAGAATGACTATCTTTCCATTTTTCAAGTTAATTGAAGGGCCTACATCTCTCCCCAACACTTATTTTTAAATGCGACCCTGTTCAATCAGTCAAGAGGATGAAAGACTGTAGATAATCATTCTTCAATTATGGATGCCACAGAATTTCCTCTCCGGTTTGTGACTCAGTGTTTTCATGGTAAATGCCAGCAGAAAGGGACCACTAGCACCAGCACTTGCTGAATCCTTTTGTCATATATATAATATAAATATAAATATTATATACAATATACATTTATTTATATATTATATATATTTACTGTATATATTTATCTATATTATATATATATAGATATAGATATATTTACTGTTCTCAGTTTCTCACCCAGAAAACACAGAGGTAAACAAACAAGTGATAACACAGAACTCTTCCTAAAACATCTGTTTCCGAAGTTAACCATCTGAAGACAAAAACAAGCCACATGGAATTTGTACTTTTTTGTTTTTCCCAAACTATGCTTCCACCTTGGATCAAAATTGTTATATAACTATACCAAGAGATAAGCATGCAAAAACAAACAAAAAAACAAAAAGCCAGTATAACAGCTTCAAGATTTTTCTCTTCATCTTAAGTGACCCAGATAAAAATACAAATTCCATGTCAACTCTAACGATGTAAAAAAGAGAACAAAACGTGTGGAACCAAATGCAGAGTCAGGTCATAAGTTCAGTAAATAAATAGTCCATTTTAACAGTTTCTATAAGAATTTAATTCCTTTCTAACACATCTGAAATCTCAGAATCAGATAAACAGCAGCAACTGCTTTTAAAGCCAGAGGAGTATTCAAATTATGGAATCATACCATTAATATACTGTTAATAAGTACTCTAATAAAGATATGGACTAAATATTTTGGAGCAACTGGAATGGACTAGCTAATTGGTTGTTATTACTCTGTATTAAATTATTTATCTTTCTTACTCTCCAACTAGACTATGAATTTCAGAGCAAGATGTGTGTTTGTGTGCATGTGAAATGTATTTAATTCACTCCTCTGCTTTTATTAGTGCTCAATGCATGATTAAAATATTTCTGTAGCCCTGAATTCTATTTTTTACCCCTTCATATGGAAAGCAGAGTAGGGCTGGAAAACAAAGAAAAGGGGCATAATAAAGAAAAAAGAGCAGTTGTATTTTGGGTCCTCAAGGGCACAATTCAGAACTACACACCATGTTGTTGTTACATAGACTTTTGACCTTTTCTTTTTCTCTCACTACAAAAGATAGGTTTTCTCTCCTTTCTTTCTTTCCTTTATTTTTTTCTTTCAGCTGTTCACCTGTACAATCCACACAGCTCCCCACAACTCCACTCGGTCTTTTCACTCTTCTAATGAGTTTGTTGGTTATGTCTGTGGGATACAAGTCCACATTGCTTCCTATTTCCCAGTAACCTATGCCTATTGCCTTCAGAGACCAAATTCTCGAGTTTCTAACTTTCTAGCAAGGTACACCTGCTGTCCTGGACTCCACAGGAGCTGCTGTTTGTTCTGATTCTGTGTCATTATTTATTGCCTGAGTGTGAGCTGTGCTCCTTCAAGGAAAAAAGGTTTGGCTTATGTTTTCCTCCCAATCAATGCACAATGAATACTACTGACGGCTGAGCAATGAGATGAGTCCAGGGCCCATGTATAGGTTTCAGGGCGGGTTCCATTCTCTGAAAGGGAGGAGGGAAATGATCATATTTGGAAACTGTGTAACATATGTATGGGTTAGCCCTCTTTTCTCATCTCACAGTCTATTGCTATCACCTGAAGTCTGAATACAAATTAAGTCGGAAACAAGCTTTCAGTGTATTTGGTGATTTTTTTTTTTTTTGAATGATTCCTGAGTTTGGAGGATATGGGAGTTTGTCTGGATTTGGCTATTACGTAAAATCAAACGGAAATCAATTAGAATTAAATCCCCCCACTTTGTTTGTCATGGTATCAGTTCCTTTCAGTTTCTTTTCTATGAAAAATTAAACAGAAATTATTTCTTCTGAGGTTGAACAGATATTGAATCCAGCATATCTCTGGCATCACCAACCAGCAAGTTAGACTCTGTTACATTTCCAGCAATACTCCAAATCTCAATGCAATAAGCCCCTATCAACTTGATGAGGCAGACAGCTAGTCTTTTTCAGAGATACTGCACTCCAATTATTTCTGGCAGGGGATTCTGCTATATAACCAGAGCCGCTGCCTGCAGCTCTGCAATACCTCAGCTCTGGATTCTAAGGTCCCAAATACCCTGTGATCACTTGACCTCTGTGATTTGACCCTGAATTAGGAGCTCATTTCCATCAAAATAGTAACCACTAAAGCGTTAGGGACCAAATGTTTGTGTCCTCCAAAATGCACCTGTTCAAATCACAGCCCCCAATGTGATGATTTTAGGGAGTGGGGCCATTTGGAGATAATTAGGTCATGAAAATTTAGCCCTATGAATGTGATTGGTGCCCTTCCAAGAAGAAACAGGAGAAAGTTTGGTTATCTTTCTCTCTTTGCTCTTTGACATGTGAGCGTACAAGAAAGACAGCCATCTACACACCAGAAATAGAGCTCTCACCAGAATCCAACCATGCTGACACTCTGATTTGAGAAGTCCAGCTTCCAGAACTGCGAGAAATAATTTTTTTCTGTTTATAAGCCACATAGCCTACGTCAGTTATAGTAGCCTGAACTGACCAAGACACAAAGATTTCCTTCCTTTCTGGCCAGCAGGGAAAAACCTCTGTTCCCTTTAACATGTTCTTTTTCCAAGAAGAGGGACCTCACAGTCCAGTTTTGGGTCCAATGTGAAACGTCTAGCTCGATTCTTGATATTGCAGCACAATCCTTCCCAAGTTAGTAGGGCTAGGGAAATGATATGGCCTTTCATTACCCAGAATAACCACTCTCCCCAAGCAGTTTCCCATGCAGCCTACCCAACACGATCAGATGTCTTTACTCAATAGTGATTTTCTTTCAGGAACCTCATGCATCTTTCCCTCTAGTCTAATCTTTCTTAAAGATATCAGCTCACCAAAAAAGGCTTTTACAAATCAACCCTAATTTTAAGCTAAACTCAAATTCTCCTTCACAGGACTGTGCTCCTCCTATAGATCAGGGAATATGACTGAACATCTATTTCAGGGTCTGTAAATATTTCAAGACACACAAAGGACCTGTGAGAGTATAGTGGGGTGTTATTTGAGTTTCATTTACCACTCGCATATTTATTATTTCATTTATTCGAATAACATTTACTGAATATCTATTAGGTGTCAGGCATTGCTCGAAGATCAAGAGTGGAAAAACTATTCCTGTAAAGGGGCTAATAGTAAATATTTTTTTGGCTTTGAGGTCCATATAGTGCCTGTTGCAACTATTTCATTCTGCTTATTATAGCACTAAAACAGCCACGTTAGGCAGTACGTAAACCAACGGGAGAGAAACACAAAGGAAGATGGGAAATGTTTATATGGGAAGGTATGAAATACCATTCCATTAGGATAGTTGTTTACTGTATTCCATATTGATATATTACCTCTTGGGTCACTAAGTTTAGCTCTTAGTTGTTTTAATTCAGTTGTTCACTCAGCAAATATTCACTTAGTATTTACTATGTGCAGAATACCACGTGTTATGGGAAAACATAATTCTATAAGCCAAATTGTCTGCCTTTAAGAAGATCGCACCATAGTTGCAGGGACAATTTGTGTACTCTTAGCATTATCTGGATCTAGGAGTTCTGAAGACATTTCAACCTGTTAAAGTAGAAAACATTTCCATATATACGTATATACATATGTACATATAAGGTGTGTATATGTATAAAATAGGTATATATGTGTATATATATGTTTGATAGGTGTGTATACACACACACATATTTTTTTTTCCTGTAAACAGAAAATCAGTATTCTGTCATTTAAAACGATTTAGCTCAGCCTTGTTGCTGTGATAGACACTGGAAGTTGTGTGTTCCGGAACCCCAAACTTTCAAATCGCCAGGTTCTCAGTTATCAGCACTGTGCTAGACACTATCAAAGGATCAATAGGCTTGTAAGATGGGGTTTCCATCTAAAAAGCTTTTAGAAAAAAAAAAGTTACAAATAAAAGATTGCTTGAGTCCATGCAAGCTCCTTTATCCCGGGGCCATGGTTGTTAGTTACTACATTCTCCATCTTTAGATACCTGGCGTATTGCTAAACTTCTATTCTGGTTTGGAGTTAAGCATTCTGAGAAGGGAGAGATTAAACATTTTGAGAAATTTTCACTGAGAATCTACTATGAGTCGAACACTTCTGGGCACACAGGGTTACAAGATAGAACATGAAAGGTTGCGTTCTGTCATCAGAGGGCTGATAATTGAGTGTGAGATATAATCCTGCGAGTGGACAGTTACGGCACATTGTGATAGGTACTGCAGCAGAGTATAAGCTAGTATTAGTTACAGAAACAGAGGATGAGAGGATGGGCTGAACTGGTTAGGGGACATGCTGGGAGAATTGTTGGTCTCTGAGGACATTATAAGACAGAGGGTGCCAAGGAAAACTGGGGTTGGGAGAAAAACATAAGAAAAACTATGAAGCAGGGATAAGCATGATATTTCTAACTGTGGTGTCCATGGGGCGCGCTGGGACAAGTCCGAATCCTGGTTTGAAGGGAGCGAGACGTGCCCATTAGGATGTGTTTTAAAAAATGGTAAGAGAGAACAAATCTATGTTATTGAATTGGGATACCAGAGGAAGAGTAGGGCTTCAGGAACGCTGGACTGGTATAAATATCCAAGAGGGATTAGAGATAGTTGAGACTAGAATGAGAAAATCAACTGAGCACCCTTGCAGTAATGACAAGTCTAGATTAGTGTGGTGGTAATGGGAAAGGAGGGGAGGGCAGGCACTGAAAGACAGTTCAGAGGAGGAAATGACAGGATGCAATGACAGCCTGAATACTAGGTTTGAATGAGAGGGAAGAGTAAAAGATAGTCTGGAAGAATGGTGATACCAGGGACGGAGTCAACATAGCACTGGGAACTGACAACCAGGCGATCAAAGTGACACACCACTTGTGCCATATATCTGAAAGCTCTTCATCAGAGATATTAAACTGAAAGGAAAGTTGTCTCTGGATTTTTCTTGCTCTGGAGTATATGGGTAAATGATGAACTTTACAAAAAGAAGTCCTTTAAGGCACTAGCTGATGTGACCTCTTGTGTCAAACCAAATTAAAGGCCCACAGAGTGAGGGTCAGCTCTGATGTCTATACAATTTGGAACTGCAAATAGACATCACATTCTCCTTGTGAAGTTTCATTCAGGTCACCTATAAACCATAATAAAACATCAAATAACAATACTTGGTAGGTTTTCAATAAAGATTTGTTGAACTGGACTGAGGATAAGGGGTTAACAAGTCCGTGGGGATGAGGTCTAACTTTTCAACACTGTACACCACGTGAGCAATGCGGAGAAAAGAAGAGCTTTAATAAATTACAAAGCCAACGCCCAGTTAGGCAAAATGGGATGGCTTCTTCTAAAACTAAGGGGTTAAGTGCATTGCAATTACTACATGGAGAATTTCAATCAAGGAAGCCCATCATAGGTGGAAATTTGTTTCCTTCTGAACTTAAGTGGTCGGCTTTGACTGAGGGGTCTTGACTATAAACAATATGTTTAGAACATACAGTGTTATTAAATAAGTGAGTATATATCTCTAAAGTCAAAGTGGAAAGAATCAGTTTTTCCTTGGGCTCTCAGGTCACACTGACACACAGAGATAAATCATCACGAAAAACAGATCCAGAGAAGTGATACAGAGGGAATATATTTTTATTCTTTCAACCAATAAGGAGAAATTATGTATTTTCCTCATCATCGGTTACTACATTTGAGATAATCAGAAAACAGAATTTTTATTATTTACTACGTATTTATTCACAGTAATATAAATTTATGTCAAATACAGTGGAACTGCTTTTTGTAACCTGAGGAAAATATTCCTTGCACCTTTCAGTGAAAGGTATTGGAACTTTTCTTTGTAATGGGAAAATAAAATAGATCTTGTAAAATTCTGAGTCAGACCCTATTGTTTTCTAAAGGCAAATACCATTAACTCCTCTCAATGGTTCCTTCTCGGGAGTTAGAAAGAGAAAATTATACAGTGTGAAAGAAAAGAAAATTTATTTCTCCATGGTTGGTCAAGCCTAGAATTCTCCACAGAGAGAATCTTTCTGGAAGAAACCAGTGTTTTTATGAGCTGGAAGCAATGGAGAAGAAAGCAAAGCTGCATACAAAACAAATGGCAAATGCCACTTTGAGCTGGTGGCTCTAGCATGCTGGCACTTGATGTGATTCCCTAGTTTGTCTCTGGCGATATATAAAGCTAGGTCGATCTTTCAGTGTTTGACTTGGGCTTATGGCTGTGCTAGACCTGGTGTTATAAAGCAGTTGCACCAAATTTATCCTGTGTTCTCTGCAGAGTGCATTGAAGAAATTTGGTTCCAAGCCCCATCTCCAACATGCTTAATTATTCTGACGAATTGTTTTAGAACTTTCTGTGCATTTCCCTTTAGATTCCTAGCACTCTCACTGCAGTGTAAGTACAGCATTTAAACCAGGACATTTCCAAATGCTCTGCATCTTTATGAATAACTTGCCTTGTTCTCCTTAAATTTTTCAGCTTAGAGTTGTTTCCGAAATCATAGATTCTTTTTTTTTTTTTAAGATTTTATTTATTTATTTATTTGACAGAGATAGAGACAGCCAGCAAGAGAGGGAACACAAGCAGGGGGAGTGGGAGAGGAAGAAGCAGGCTCCTAGCAGAGGAGCCTGATGTGGGGCTCGATCCCATAACACCGGGATCACGCCCTGAGCCGAAGGCAGATGCTTAACCGCTGTGCCACCCAGGCGCCCCCATAGATTCTTTTTAAATTAATTGCATAATAGTTCTACGCACAGGGCCTAGAATATGGCGGGCACTTAATAGACGTTTACTGAATAAATAAATGGATTTTGCTTCATCTTGGATTTTGGCCTCTTATAATGTTAACCACATAAACTAGCTTGTGTTGGAATGTGAAGCCACCTCCATGGATGCTAGAATTTGCCTCATAAAACTTGTCTTGATTCGCAGTTTAGAGATTTGGATTAGAAGTTAAGAGAATTTTAATTCTAGATCATTAAATGGGAATTACTTAATTTGTTCCCTTTTGAGCAAGACAAGACCTAGGCACAAGGTCATACAAACTTGAGAGTAAATACTGGCCCCTACCATTACTACGTTACCATAACAGAGCTTTGTTATCTCTGAAATGTTAAAAATACCTAGGAAATAGTGTTTTAAAATTTTAGAAGAACATATATGTATCACTTATCTATTGCTGCTTAAAAAAAACATGCGAATTTAGCAGCTTATTTTCCTTTTGCTCACAAGTTTGTGGAACAGCTGGGAAGCTCTGCTGACTTGGACCAGGCTCAGCCGGTTTCAGCAAGACTTTCTCCTGGTTTTTGCCTGATAGTTGGCTAAATTCCAGCTGGGGCAATGAGGGTAACTGAGCTGTGCATTTCCACCAGCCTTTTCTTGTGGTAGGCAGAGGTTCAAGACAGAGAACAAAGAAATGCCCTTAGTCCTCCTGAAACCAAAACTCAGCTGTCATAATGTTGCCCCGCCATATTCTATTGGTCAAAACAAGTCACAAGGGCTGTCAAGATTCAAAGATTGGGGAAAAGATTCTATCTCTTAATGTGAAGAACAGCAAAGTCACATTGCAAAGGGGCAAGGAGAGAGGGAACAGTAGAGACTTGTGGCCGTACTTGCAATCTACCACAACATTAAAAACAAATGTTGCCATAGTACATGCATATATGTGTTTAATAAATAACATTTGTTGTTATTATTAACCAACAACCTATGCTTCCTTGTTAGCCTTTTTCTTTCACTCTCACCTCACTCCTTTCATGTGTGAAATTCCATGGCTCTAACAAAAGAGGGTGATTGATTAAGGAAACCACTCTGGTTATCCCTTCAGTCCCCCAGCCTAACCACTTCAAGAAGTATGGGGCAACCAATACCCAAAAGAGATGGCTGCTGTAATTTTCTTTAATCCTCCAGTTTCTGAATCTTCCAATTCACTGTTGAAGCCAAGAGAGGCATAATGGTTGGGGCGCCTGGGTGGCACAGTGGTTAAGCGTCTGCCTTCGGCTCAGGGCGTGATCCCGGCGTTATGGGATCGAGCCCCACATCAGGCTCCTCTGCTATGAGCCTGCTTCTTCCTCTCCCACTCCCCCTGCTTGTGTTCCCTCTCTCGCTGGCTGTCTCTATCTCTGTCGAATAAATAAATAAAATCTTTAAAAGAAAAAAAAAAAGAGAGAGGCATAATGGTTAAACAACAGTCTCCAGTAGGCTGCTTTGTTTTCAATCATGACTGCCGATCTATAACTATGTGGCCTTGTGCCTTTTTCTTCAGTTTTCTTATCTCTAAGATGTAGTTATTGAGTTACTGAGAAGTTTATATGAGATTCTATCATCTATCTATCATCTATCTATTATCTATCTATCATCTATCTATCTATCTATCTATCTATCTATCTATCATCTATCTATCTATCATCTATCTATCTCTGTGCCTGGTATATAGTGAGCCTGTATGTGTGTATTTGTGTTTGGTGTGTGCATGTGTACGTTTTACATTTAATTAATTAATTAATTAATTAATGACATGGGACTCTATCACAGGACCCTGGGATCATGACCTGAGCCAAAAGCAGACATTTAACTGACTGAGCCACCCTGATGCCCCACTCACTTGATATTTTTAAACAAAGAAGAAACAAAATCTAACCAGTGCCTGAGCCCTTCTCTGCCATACATATTACCCTACACCACACCTCTGAGAAAAGGAATATGGCAAAATCAGACCTGATGATTATATCCCCTGCAGAGGTACACAGCTATCTTTAGAAACATTTCCCCTTCTTCTTCTTCTTTTTTTTTTTTTTTAAAGATTTTATTTATTTATTTGACAGAGATAGAGACAGCCAGCGAGAGAGGGAACACAAGCAGGGGGAGTGGGAGAGGAAGAAGCAGGCTCATAGCGGAGGCCTGATGTGGGGCTCGATCCCACAACGCTGGGATCACGCCCTGAGCTGAAGGCAGACACTTAACCGCTGTGCCACCCAGGCGCCCCTTTTCTTCTTCTTTGATTTTTAAAAAATATTTATTTATTTGACAGAGAGAGAGAGAGTACAAGCAGGCGGAGCAGCAGGTAGAGGGAGAGGGAGAAGCAGGCTCTTTGCTGAGCAGGGAGCCTGACCCAGGGCTTGATCCCAGGACCCCGGGATCATGACCTGTGCCAAAGGCAGTCACTTAACTGACTGAGTCCCCCAGGCACCTCTTTAAAAACATTTCTAAGAAAGAAAGGAAAGAAGAAAGGAAGGAAGGGAGAGAGGAAGGAGGGGATTAGGAAGGAGAAAAAACAGAAACCAATGTTGTACCTCATTGTATTCAGCAAAACTTGAATTCTGCCAAATTTATTCATGTATTAGTAGGTTCAATAAAGAGCTGACTGATCCAGTGTCCATTACGGTCAAGCAGCCTCTTCCTCTAGTTTTCCATCCTTCCCCAATACTACTACTGACCTAGTAACAAGCCACTCTACAGTTAGCATTCCACAGGGCCTCTGTGACACAGCTTTGCTGTTGCTTATGAGGAGTCTCTGATACCAACAGTAGAAATAACACCAACTATCAATTACGGAGAAACTTTTACATATGTCTGACACTATTCTAGGCATGTTACTTATATCATCCTTATTCCTAACAGAGTAGATACTATCCCAGTTTTATATATAGGAGAGATTCAAAGTCAGCCAGCCAGTAAGAGTAGGACCTATCATTCACATACAAGTTTCTCTAATTCCAGACCATATGCCCTGTATTGTAAAAATACTTGAACACTGACATTATATTTCTCTTCAGCTTCTTGAAATACATTGTTCTTTATCTTTCCCAGAACATTCACTCATTTTTGTTGTCTTCTTGTTTAAACTCTCCACAGTCTCTCTCTCTTTTAATAATGGATCCCTGATTGAACACAGCACTCTACTTACCCTATATTAAATAAAAAGTAGATAACCTTATGTTTCCTACATGAAATGTTCTTTTAATATTCCTGAACATACAACTGCAATTCCCCCCACCATTGGCACAGCTTTAATTAACATCCATTTAAAACAGTCAAGCAAGGTCCATGAAATAGATACTGAGTTATTGTTAATCACTCACAATTGGGCACTCATCTAATTAGAGAAATACTAAAATATATAATCCAGTTTCCTCAATTCTTTTCTGGATAAATCAATAGAAAGCACATTTTAAATGTAAAATGAGTTTGGATTCCCCTTGATGTTCTAAATATATTAATGTCAGAAAAGACTTAAATAAGACTGATAGGATTTATTTTTCCAAAAGTTCTATAATCCCTGGACATTATCCCATTTGTTCATATTTTTTGAAGTACATTTATGAAAAAAATATGGTCTTATTTTTCCAGTTGCTATGGTCTCATTCTTTTTTTTAAAACCAAAATAGTTTATATTTAAAATGTGTACTTTGAAAAAGTTATCTGGTTAATCTATTTAAAAATTTAATCATAAGTATATACCTTTGAGAAAAATATTCACTTTGCAACAAAATTAACTTGGATAATACAAATATTCTGGAAGTTAGACACCAAAGGAAAAAATTATAATGTTTTACCACACAGCTAAAATGGATCATAAATCATTTTTAACACTGAATCATGTAAGTAAACACATGCTTTTGTATACTTTGGGAGTTATGTGCCTTTTTGGGAATTAGTTAAACACTATAAATGAACCTATTATATAGAAAAAATGCATTTAGATATATTTATATAAAACCATTAGGGGAAAATCATTATTTTTGCAAGTGAAAAAAACCTTAATTTTGATGAAGGTAAAATAATTGATATGTTAAGATACTGAGAATCCCTTTGGGAACTATTTAGGTCATAATAAGAGGTTGTATCTAGCTTACTGATGACCTACACAGGAAATATAAAGGTATATTATAAGTCTTTGGCAGTGAGTGATAAGTGTTTTGTTTCATTCAGAGCAGACTTGAACTCTACTCTGTTAAACATCTTCATAAATGATCTGCAGTTGGTTGTTAATGACATTAATTAAATTCTCAGATAAGGGAGAATATCAAGCAATGAAACATCATATAATAATACGAAAA
The DNA here is from genome assembly GCF_002007445.2 of Ailuropoda melanoleuca. NCBI lineage: Eukaryota > Metazoa > Chordata > Mammalia > Carnivora > Ursidae > Ailuropoda > Ailuropoda melanoleuca. The sequence goes on from NC_048219.1 coordinate 44,333,725, forward strand.
GTCTAAAAAAATAGCCTGAAATTAATCAAATGAGATTTAATCTTCAATTGCAAAGGCCAGTATTTGATTAAAAAATAGATTCAATAAAAGTTGAAGTAAAATTAAAAATTGGTTTCAATAAAGAGGTATTTCCAATAGTTAATATAAAGTTGATTTGATATTCTATAATGGGCTTTGGGAAAATGCAAACTATTTTAAAAATAGAAATGAATATGAAATCATCATCGTAATCATTACCTAAAAAAGTCTAGTGGCTGACTGACCACAATAGAAAAGTTGAAATGTTATGTATGTTTTGTCTTAACAGAACCTTTATGAGTATCAGACATCTATCTAATGGAAGGAACTAAGGATCCCACAAAAAATCCTTGGAGAAAAAGATTGAAAAAGAAGTACAGTAGGATGAAAAGACATCAGATTTGTTGGCAATTTTCTACAAAGTTTTCAAAGGAACCAAACTTTTCTAAAGAAGTAATAAAAATCAAAATCATGGAAAACAAACTCAAGATCAATGAAAAGATACAGCTTAGAAAATACTCTGTTTCTTCATTAGCAGAACTGGGTATATCATCTGAAAATATTTCAGAGGATTTGATTTTAAGCAAGGCATTTAACAGCCTCTTCGTAAGAGAAACTTCACCCTTGTGTCTGCAAAGATTCAAGTCTGTTTTTGGAGAAAATATGTTTTACAAAGTGTCCTTCAAAGAGCTGCTTTTGCAATAGTGTTAGAGCCTTCACATTGTTATTCTTTGAAGATGTTGAATTTCAAGTTACATAATTACAGCTTTACAAAGTAAAGTCCTCTATTTTGAGGTTCTTAGTGGCGATTTCTTCTTACTAGTACAGAATAATGGTAGCAGAACATAGCTGCAGGTGATGATGTAAAATAGATACCAAACAAGGATGTAATAAGGCTTTTCCATTTTTAGCAAATGTGATTATATGCATTATCTCCAGAGCGGCTTTCTCTTTTTCTGTAAATATAATTCCTGGAAGAGCTTGTTTTATGGAAAGACTATAGAAGTGGGCTCAGTTTGAGTTTATCATACCTGATTTAAGTGAATTAGGAAACATTGTCCATCAACATCTGTAAGATTATGCACAGTGAGTAAAATATAGTTCAACTGCTGCAAAAATGTTTAGAGTTTTGCTACCATAATTACTCTAAAATGTTCAGAATTACCATGTCATGAGATTATGTTAAAAATCAGGTTTTTTGTATGATTCAAAGCAATTCTTCATTTGAGCTCCAGAATTTAAAAGAATAGTGGGGAGATTTCTAATAAGTAGATTCACTCTGTTATCTAATAAGTGTTACTCACTCTGTTATTCACTCTCCATTCAAGAGACTGAGTCCCTTTTCAGTGACATGAAAATGCTTCTATGGTATTTCAGTATGCAAACTAAAGCTTTAACTATTCTCTTTCTTCACTGCTATATTGAAAAGTAAGTGATCTGGTATACCTATTTTAATTTTTACTTTATAATTTTTACTTTATACCTATTTTAATTTTTACTTTATAAAGTAAAGCTCACTTAGAGTAAATAGAGCTCACTCTAGTACATAAAGGTTATAATACTTGCAGTAATCACAACCTGAAAAATCCCAGTGGCTGAATGACCACATTGGGACATTTGGAATGCTATAGATAGGTTTGTGCTGCAACAAAGCCTCTGTGATGGTTCATTTTATGTGTCGAGTTGGCTGAGCCACGGTGGCCAGATATTTGGTCAAAATTATTCTAGATTTTTCTATGAGGATATTTTGGGATGAGATTAACATTTAAATTGGTGGACTTAAGGAGGTTTGCTCTCTGTAATGTGAATGGGCCCCATCCAAGCAGTTGAAGGCCCAAATAGAGCAAAAGACTGACCTCCCTTGGCAAAAGGGACTTCTGCCAGCAGATGCCCTTTAGCCTTGAACTACAACATAAACTTTTTCCTGGGTCTCCAGCCTGCTGGCCCACCCTTCACAGTTGGGATTTGTCAGCCTCAATAATCGCATGAGCCAATTCCTTAGAAGACATCTCCGATATAGATAGATAGATGATAGATAGATAGATAGATAGATGATAGATAGACAGATAGATAGATACATAAATAGATATCCTATTAGTTCTGTTTCTCTGAAGAACCATCACTAATACACCATGCATGGCCATCAGGTACCCACTCAATAGAAGGAACAAGGACATGGGAAATCTGTGGCTCAGAGGAATATATAAAATATAAATGCTTCTTCAGTTTCTGTATACAAAATGTAAACTTCAAATGTGAATTTAAATTAGACCCTTTATTTTCAGAGGAAATGGGACGCCCTTTGGGAAAAAAGATATGAACACTTTCCATCGTTCCAGGACTCAAGAATTAACTCTTTAAAGAGTATGACCAAAAATTTGATGCCGTTTACTAGTTCAGCGTACACCATGGTGTCAAATCTTAAATTTGAAAGACTGAGATGGAGAAGCACTTATCTGTGTCCTGCACCAATCATCTCATCATTTACTCTTTTTTACAGATTGTTTGTACATGTCTTTTCCCCTAGAGCAGTGCACTATCATGCGACTCAGTATAATAAGTTAAGAGTACCCATTCTGGGGTCACCCTGCTAGAAGGTTAGGCAATCCTCAAATCCTCAGGTCCCTCATTTACGGAACAGGGATAACACCTGTTTCTCATATCCTCCAAAATACAGCACTTTTCATAGGACACTGTAGGAGTCCATTTCTTGGCTTTTAGTTTCCTTAAAGAGCATGAATGGTGTTTTATATACATTTCCACGCCCCCCCCCAAATCACTTGGCTAAGAGCTTTAACTTGGTCTGTCAATAATCAAAAATAATAGCAACCAATCATTGTGTATTTATGACATACCTGAATGACTTTTTTAAAAAAAATTCTCAAAAACCCTTCAAAGGAGGTACTGTTATCCCCATTTTTGGATGAGGAAGCCGAGACTCTGAGGGTAATAGCTTTGGAGATCACACACAGCTAATTTAACAGTAATCAGCATTTAACTCAGGTCTAGATCAAAAGGGCTCACTTTGCTTTGCAACTCACTGTCGCTGCCTATTAGATGATTGGTAATAGGCATTTGTTAGTTCCAAAAATCACATGGGAAGTTGCCATTGATCACAATATTCTGTCCTTTTATTTCCTTTTTATGCTGCTTGATGGTTTGGCTCTGTCACACTTTGGGAGCTGGAAGTCTGGCTGTTATGGCTTGTTAGGCAGCAAAACAGAGTAAAAGGGAAGGTTTTGAAAGGGTCGTCCCTGGTGATTCTTTTGAAGGGAAAATACACTATCTATTGAGCTTAATTTTTAGATTCATCATGCTTGGACAAGATACAAACTTCTCATGGACAGCATCTACCTTTCAATGCCTTTCCAGGAGGCTGAAGATAAATTGTACATATTCTGAAGATTCTTGAAGACCCCCTGGTCTGTGATCTTAACAAAATAAGAAACTATTAAATTTTTCTAAAACCTTTGAAAATGTTTCTCATTATAGCTAATAAAAATTACACTACTATATACACTGGAGAGATGTTTCCATGTACACTATTAAACATGTCTTTCCACTTTTCACAGGAGAATTTATTGCATGCATTTTAGTTACAGTAGTATTGGAAATTTCATTTAAAAAGAAACAGTGAAAATATTAGTCCAATTCTAAATGTTCTAAATATTATTTCCTCCATTATTAAACACCTTTAAAATTCAAGGGTAAAACATTGGACTTCTATGATGTGCCTAACAATGTTATCATTAAATGCCTGTTGTTATCCTATATCTTAACTTGGGACATTCTGATATGGAGTCCATTGACTAATTTTTTATACCCAATAGACCTGTTATTCTCAAATACAGAATTCTGTTACCATGTTAAATAGGATATGACCCTATTATCAGTTGTGAGAGAGAAGATTACAGCACTTTCTCAAATCCATGATAATATTGTTTTTCTTTAAAAACTGAACTTCTTTAGGCAATATTTCTGCCTTTTTGATTTTGTGAAATTTCACATTTTTAAGGGAAAGTAATCATGGCATTGCCTCAAGTGTCACATCAGGTACATCCAAATGGCAAATGAATGTCATTATAGGACCCATTAGGGAACTCACTTTGATTAAAGAGGACATCCATGCCCAAGGACAGCTGCTGTCATCAGTTTCCAGGCTGAAGCAACATCCTGTTTGTCATGTGGGAGCGAGGAAGGGCTTGAGCTATTGCTCAGAAACATGGGCTCTCTAATATTTGGAGGGAAATAGACTTAGATATGAAAAGTTAGCATTAAATGAAAAACGAACCAATAAAAACAGCCAAAAAAGCCTTGCAGTCTGTTTAAAGAAATCTATAATAAGCCCTTTTCTCATTAAGCCATTAGAGAACAGAAATTGTGGGTATCGAGTACTGTGCACTGAAATGGAAGCAAACAGGGTGATTTTAGTAGGTGCATATGGACCAAGACGAGCCTACGAGGCCAGGGTTTGTCAAAGGCCAGTTTTGTAGTTTCTATCTGCTCCTAGCATTAAAAGGGCTTTCTCTCAGAACAAAATAAGTTCTGAAACTAAAGTCACATCCTATTATTAGTAGAGGCAGTAAATAACCATCAGGACTAGAGAAACAATTGTAATAATTCTAAAGGCTAAAAGAGAAGAAAGTAGTCTTATTAGTGAGACCCACAGCCAACTTGAAAGCAAAGACTTATAAATTTTAGTTCAGGGTTTGAAAAAATTTGAAATTGGCCTATTTTTACACATCACTGTTTTTCTAATTGAAAAGACAAGTAAAGCGCATGAGATGCATTATCTATTATGAACAGAATCACTCCAGTAATTCAATATTCTAGTGAAACCTTCACATGTCTAATTGACAGGAAATGTAAAGTTTAAAATTTGTGGCCATGGTACCCAGCACTTTCGGCACTGGGGATATTTAATAGCTCTCTCCCTACATTTGCTTCAGTTTCTCCAGAAAGCCAGGCTATCATTCTTTTAATTGAACTGGGGAGGGAGGGAAGAGAGGATGTCAGACCGCTCCCATCGATGAGTGTCACATCCAATTGCTACCCTTACCAAAGGGAATGAAACTAGGTTAAGGGGACAGGTTCTGTATTTTTAAAAATTACCTGCCATGTATTTTTTTTCCCAAATGTCAGGTGCCGGCCTCTATTAGAGGTATACCATTAATCAAACTAATGAGAACTATGGACGTAACCATCCCTTAACGAAGACATAATGCCTCAACGGGGAAAGGAGCAGAAAGGAAGAATTTTATGAAGTAGGCCTTTCCTCATAAAAACTTGGGTTTGAGTCACAGTACAGTGTGCAAATCAGGACCTCCTTTAATGTTCTCTAAAGGAGAGAACTGTATTAATGAATCAAAATCAGTTTTACTCATGGTTAAGCCAAAAAAAGCGAAAAAAAAAAAGAAAAAGTAAAAGAAAGAAAAATCATACTTGCTTTGCGATAATATGGCATTTCCAAATCTTCCTTAATTAGCTAAACCTTATTGGTGATCATTCAGGTTTTGAAGAAGCTGCTAAGAAGAGACTGCTGACATGTTTCCTGGAGCATGTTTTCTGGGAGAGGAGAAGTGAGCAGAGAGTAAAGCTAGCCAATGGCCACTTTCTACCTTCCTATCTGCCTCACTCATCTTTGGATGCCACTGCATCCCACAGCCCTGAGGAACAATTCTACATGAATTACTCTCTAGCTGTCTGTCCACTCTTTTCTTCAACACCCCACACACTCAAACACCTCATTCAACATTTTCTCCTAAAAAACGAATACCTCTTCCTTCTTCTTCCCATATTTACCACTCTTCTTCACTAGTATTGCTAGGCAAAACCCCAGATCCCTTACTATGGATATTTGACCCAAGTCGGCTTCAGATCCCAAATCAGTAACACCAAGGTTAAGAACATTTACAACAGTGGGAAATGAGGTCTCGTTATGTCTCCTCTGGTTTGTTGAGATTGACTATTTGAACTGTTACTGAGAATTTCTTAATTGTAGTACAAAATAAACTCCTACATAGCCTATTTAGGAACATTCTCTGCCATACAAATCAGAATTCCTGCTAAGTGCATCTGTATATAATTAGTATCTATATGTTATTTATTTATCTTACCTATTTTGGAGCAGAATGATGGGGGATTATTTCTAGATGCTCATGCTTTTGATTTTAGAGGGATTTTTTTTCATGTTAATATGGCAAAGAGAGCAGTGAAGTGGGAAAAATTTGGCATCATATCATACATTCAGATGCTCTAATTAAACCATAGGGCATCTAGAGAATGTAATCTAGTTTCCTATCTCTGAGTACCAGAGTTATCTATAAACATCCCGACCCTGCTCTTAGGAAATTTCGTTAGTGAAGTACACTTAAAAAATAAACCAATCCTAGAGCACTCAAGGCTGAGATTTCCCTGAGGGCTAAGGAAAGAGTTTAAGTCACTTCTGATTCAGAGTTTAGGAGAGGGTAGTCTCTTGGACTATATGACAGGCTCTGTCCTTAGCCTGACCATCCCTGGTGACTTCAAGATGAGTGTCTATTTCCTTTAGACCTTTGAAAGTGTTGAGTTGGCCTGTTAGAGTAGAAAAGGGAGTTTTCCTAACAGATAGTTTTGGCTATCTACATGACAGCAAAGGAACATTTTGGCAGGAAACCACACAACACAGCATGATACCTTGGTTTGAACAAAATGTTTTTATGCAATGTGTTACCAGGGGAATTGGTTTGCAGGTTGACATTACTGCCCACACATAAGCCCTAGTTTATTTCCTGCTAAATGAGGTTTTTTTCCTCCTAATATTTTACAAATACATCTTATTTTCTAAGTAATCTAATAAATGGTTTTAATGACTTATACCGAACCAAGACTTGTAAGTATTATCAGCAGGAGGTTCACTGAGAAATACAGATGAATTTTCTTTGAAACAGCACTTTATTTTTAATTATTATTTTTACTATATTCAGACATAGTACACTTGTATCAAGAAATGGATAAAACTCCTTAATTCACATAGTTCTAATTTCATTCAATACAATTTTATCAATCTCCAACTATGAGCAAGGGGCTGTGCATGGTTTTAACATGTCCATCATGTTCTGTGAAAGAGGTTAAAATTTGTATGCACATTTTAACTCAAAGTCGATGAGAGAAATGCAGGTGAAGTACGATGGTAGCTCAGTGGAGAAAGAGATTACTTCTGGTGAGGAGGAACAAGGAAATCATTATAGGAAAAGTGGCATTTGAGCTGGTTTTAATTTTTTTTTTTTTTAAGATTTTATTTATTTATTTGACAGAGAGAGAGAGACAGCCAGCGAGAGAGGGAACACAAGCAGGGGGAGCAGGAGAGGAAGAAGCAGGCTCATAGCAGAGGAGCCTGATGTGGGGCTCGATCCCATAAAGCCGGGATCACGCCCTGAGCCGAAGGCAGACGCTTAACCGCTGTGCCACCCAGGCGCCCCTGAGCTGGTTTTAAAAATAAACTTTCATCTTTTGTTTATTCATTTTTCTATTAATTTAGTGTCGCATGAAGTACAATAAGAAAGGAGACTCTAGATTTAAACTGTGCAGATTCATATTCTGGCTCTTCCTAGTAGCAGTTTTGTGAATTGAGACAAGTCATGTAATTCACTTCCCTCACTTGTAAAATGAGGATAAAATTAGTTCCTTTTTCACAGGTTTCTTGGGAGGACACGTGTCCTTACTGTACACGTATCTGGGAAACAGCGAAGTGTGAAGGGCATAGACTTTGGAATCAGACAATGTTATATTTGAATCAAAAACTATCAATTACTAACTATGTAGCTAATGTTAAACATTTCAACCTCTCTGTAACGTAACTTTCTCATCTTTTAAATGGGCATGATAATCCCTATTGCATTAAGTTGTTTTAGGGAGCAAATGCCAGGCATAGTACCCATAAAACAGGTAGACTATCAATGTTAGATAATAATAATAATAAAAGATGACATTGGAAAGAGACACTGTCTCTGCAGAGCTTTACAATCTGGGCAACACAAACTCATCTAACTCTATAGACTAGAGTTGACAAGCCACCAGCCTGCCTTCCACATCCAACAAGAGGGGTGTATGAAAACTACAGATAAAGATATAGAATATTTTGTTTGGGCCACACAATGTCTTAAAAATTACAAAATTTTACATGTTTTCTTCTTCCAAAAATCTTCAAAAAATAACCCCGTATTCCCATACAAAGACCATCAACTAGAACTAAGTCCTTATTTGGAGCCTGTTTATGCCAGAGTCTCTACCACTCCCTATTGCCTTACTTCTACCCACTTCACTCATTTTGTTCCCTACCTGGTTTTTTAGGCACTTGATTTTGTGACTTTTATGGACAATAAGCCAATATGGATTTTATTTTAACAGAGGATGGTTTGTATAGATATTTTCAGGAGTATTATGTCCCTTCAACTTGCAGATTTGATTAGGGGAAGGACAAGATTGAAGATGAGTAAAGAGAAGGTTTTCAATAGTATAGACTAGAAGCAAATCAATGTTAAGATACAGAAATGGCCTGAAAAGAGTTGGTGTGGAGGTTATTCCAAAGGTATAATCAATTACTTTGATAAGTAATTGGGGGAAAAGGAGGGGAAAGAAAGATTAGTGTTACTAAAGGATGGGTGGTACACTTAATCAAAATGGAATGAATAAGAGCAAGACTAGACATGACAGAGATTTCAATTTAGGGCATACTCCTGAATTTCCAATGTAAATTTAAACCTAAGAAAATTTAAGGAAATTTCCAGTTATCATGACTCATGGTAAAAATCTATGCTGACCCCTTAGAAATATTTGCAGATCCTAATCAATGACAAACTGAACCTCAGGGCAAGGATGATTTCTATTTGTGTAATCTCAGAGTTTGGCAAAGAATATGCTCTCAATAAATATTTGTGGAATTAAACTATAGAAAATATGTATACATTTTATCAATCTTTAGAATTCTGGCATATTTTCACAGACCTACTAATAGGTTTTCTACAATTAAAAGATAATACTTTGCCATTTTAAAATCTACAGCATAACAGAGTCCCAGATATAACTGTGTTCATGTTAATTGTTCCATATGAAGTAACGACATATAGGAATTTAATGTGACTTTGCTGAGTGAGAATTATAAGAATTCAAGCTATGTTTAGAAGTCCATTAAAAGATACATGTTAGTGTGAAAGTTTTCATAGAGACAACTGTGTCATTTATAGTGGAGTACAATTCCACCAAATTGTGCCTTTTTCTTCAGAATGAGCTACATAACACCCTACGGATTTAATTTATTCAAAGTAGCTGAAAAGAGGCTGGAATGAGGAGTTCCTATCAGAGAAGATTGAGGGCTTACTGGATGTATCTTGATTCTCTTTGGTTCATTTCTCTGTGCCTCTGAATGTACAGGCTGTCTGTTCGTAACAGCTAGATCCAAAAAAGGATCAAGAATGAGAGGAAGAAAGGCGACAGGGGAAGAAAGAAAGGAGTTTTCTGTTATCACAAACCAAAACGTCTGTGTAAAAAGTACCAAAAGTTGTCTGCGCTGTCACTGAGAGAAAATTGCATTTATGAAATAGTACCGATTTTGGTTGTTAGCATTGCTGTATGTCTGTTTTAATGTGAATGTGTTTAATTCACAGCAAAATGGAGCAGTCATGAAATATGCAAAATGGATTACTAAACTTGAGATGAGACTTGTGGTTTTTAGCCCTCATTGCAAAGGGCAGAGTGATTCCCAGCTGATGTTGTTGATTCTGTATTCTGGTCTGTTGAGGATCTAATTTTTACTGTGAATGTTTTCTCTGAAAACTGAATCTAATAATATATCTCTTTGCCTTTACATATTTTGTTCATTCTCCTTTGCCCTATTCCTTGTCAACCTGGAAAACTCCTATTCACCCATTAAAATCCATGTCAAGCCCTACAACCTCTTTGAAACTTTCATTACATCCTTCCTTCAAAATTTATTTGGTACCTTTCATACACCCCTATTTCTACACTGAGCATGCTGTCTAGAAATTACTTCCCCTCTGAGCTCTAGAAATATTTGCTCTGTAAGCTCTCACAGTTGAGGCCCAAGTTATAGTAATCTCTATATTCCCAGAATCTAGAAGAGTTCCTAAATTACAGTAGGTTCTCAGTAAATGCATGTCGAAGAAGTGAGTGAATGAATAAAAGTATATTAATATTAATAAATGAATGAAAATATATTTCTGTACCCCCAGAATCTAAAGCAGCACCTGATATTTGGAAAATATTGGATAAAAATAGATTAATCTCGGGGCGCCTGGGTGGCACAGTCTTTAAGCATCTGCCTTCGGCTCAGGGCGTGATCCCAGTGTTCTGGGATCGAGTCGCTGGGAGCCTGCTTCTTCCTCTCCCACTCACTCTGCTTGTGTTCCCTCTCTCGCTGGATGTCTCTCTCCGTCAAATTAATAAATAAAATCTTTTAAAAAAATAGATTAATCTCAATACCATAAATCATTTGGTCAGTCAGAAAATAATAAGAATTATAATGAGAATTAAAACAAGAGTTGTAAAAGCCTCTGTCCCTTGGAATCAAGATGCAAGAAGGGCGCCTGGGTGGCGCAGTCATTAAGCGTCTGCCTTAGGCTCAGGGTGTGATCCCAGCGTTCTGGGATCGAGCCCCGCATTGGGCTTCTCTGCTGGGAGCCTGCTTCTTCCTCTCCCACTCCCCCTGCTTGTGTTCCCTCTCTCACTGGCTGTCTCTCTCTCTGTCAAATAAATACATAAATAAATAAATAAAATCTTTAAAAAAAAAAGATGCAAGAATTGTGAGATTATAACAGTGCAACATCAGCTGGATTACGTCTTTGACTTTATGCTTTTCTTGACCCATGAGTTTTGATGTTTGAGTTTAAGATCTTCCACACTTTGTATTGTTAAATACTCCCCAGTGAATATCAAGTTTAGGGATGTAGAGATTCTCTAAATCACTTTCATTGCCCAAAGTCCCTTTCGAAAAATGTAACTCAGTTGTGTATTTCCCCATATACAGTCTGTCAGGTCAAACTGCAACCGTTTCATTTTCTTTCAATAAACTCAAATCCCTGACCTGCCAAGTTCCTTGTAAGGAAATGTGGCAATTAGAAGGCAAAACAACTTTTATTCGATCGATATGTATTTGCTGACAAATAATGTTTGTATAATCTCTCGTTTTCCCTGATGGACCTTGAAGAAACTTCATTTTTTTTTTCCCACTAGTGAGGCTATTTGGAAGACCCTTAATAATATTTTTTTTCTCTCAAAATGGAATAAATGGATCTGGAGGCTCCCTCAGTCCTAGGAGGAAAGCAGTTGATTTATGAAGTGGAAATAGCCAACCCAACTCTGGAGGAAGCTGCCACAGGCATTTAACCTCTAGAAGAAAAATAAAAAGTCCTTTATAAGATACGTACATGGACATTTGGAAGATGCTAATAATTAATTGAGAAGTTGTTTAATATTGAGACCTACACTGTATTAAGAACAATAAGCTTATTATTTTGATTATGCTTAATTATCCTTATGGCAGAATAACCACAATTTTGAATTATACATTTTTTACAGTCTTAAAATTAATAATGCTGCCTTAAATTTGCATTACCCTTTTCTTTAAGGTACTCAAAACATTTTAGAAGACACAGTTAATATTTATACTATCATAAAGTCATTGTTTCAATAATTAAGGTGACAAGGTGAAATTAATTCTATTAAAAATGGATGAATTTACAGAAATACCTTCTGAGTACTTCATGCTGGAAATGTCACACCTAAAGATATGGACCATATGGACTCTGGACAATAATTCCAGTAAGCAAATATCATTGCATTCTAGTCTCCAGCTATACCACCTACACCCAAAGATGCCTTATTAGAATTTTGTGTGTTGGCATGCTGCATTTGCTCCACATGCTATACTATACTTCTTAGTCCCATCCCTACAAGCCCTCTTGCTGAGAGTAAGGATGGGGCATTAAAAAGGCAGGTACTTACAAAGTATCTATGTTCAAAATACTGAAGTCAAACTAGGAGTGGGAAATAGTGCTTATTTTCAAGGAGTACTTGGTCTAAGGAAAAGATAGTTGTCTACTTAATTAAGTGCCCTATCACACACTCATCTATCTATCTATCTATCATCTATCTATCTATCTATCATCTATCTATCTATCTATGTAGAATAGACACAAGTTCATAAGAGCCATCCATAACGTATTGCAGGGTCACAAGGACAAAACTCTGCTTGGGGAGGTGATATCAGGGAAAATTTTATGAAAGAAGAAGTTCTGTGAGGAAGCACATGATTCCCAATATAACTGTTGTACCACTTATTCATCTATCCATTTGTTTCAATCATTTCATCTATTTATTGATCCATTTAACAAATATGTGTCCTCCAGGGTGTGCCACATACAGTAATTAGCAAAATTTCATTCCTTGTTCAAAGGAACTAACAGTCTAATAGAACTGATATTATGGAAGCACAAAGGATGTGCACAGAACGTTACTTGGCTTAGGGGAATGTAAAGAAAGTCTTCAAAGGTTTCAAACATTTCAAGTAAATTTTCTTCAATACTGAGATAAACAGAATTTCACACTTGTTACAAATATCTTCCATCTATCCATTCCATTTATTCTTTTGTCCATTTTAACATTTATTATCTATCAGTATGCTAATTGTTTTATAAAAATACTCTACAAATCTCCAAGTTCTAGCTCTATGAGAAATTCACAGTCTAAGGGAAACCTTTAATGTAATGTGAATTATTTTATTTTTATTAGTGTTGGTGTCACTAGGATCTGCAGGCATATGGTTCACATTATCATGAGTTTTTTAAGGCAGGATACACACACAAGTATAAAATTATAAATATGCAATTATATATTTTATAAATTTAAATACATTATAGTTATATGTATGTAATTATATATTTTATAATTCATGAATATATTATAGTTATATGTATGTAATTATATATACATATACATAATTATATATATGTAATATATATACACACACACACATACATACACAATTTGTGCATGGTTTTGTGGTATAATGGGTAATAGAAGGAGCAAGAGTTCTGGAGTCAGAAAAGCCAAATTTCCATTATCATTCCTGTATTGACCTTAGGCAAGTATCTCAGACTTAGTTTCGTTATGGGGAAAATAGAAAGAGCAAATGAGATAGTACAGGAATGACTTGTAAGCAGGAAATTATAGTATAAAAGGTGGTGGCTAGTTATTCTTTCCCTCCAACTTCTGGGTGATGATAAAAAGTCCAATATCACATTTGAATACAATAGAGAATTTATTGATGTCACAGAGAACATGGATATTGAAAATGTTCTATGTTAGAACTCAAAAGAACAGGGTTGGGGTGTCTGGGTGGCTCAGTCGGTAAAAGTCTGCCTTCAGCCCAGGCCATAATCCCAGAATCCTAGCATAGCATCTGCCTCTTTGCTCAGCGGTGGGCCTGCTTCCCTCTCCCTCTGTCCATCTCACTTTTTCTGTCAAATAAATAAATAAAATCTTAAAAAACAAACAAACAAAAAACCAAAAACAGAGTTGTAATCCTGGTTCCAAAATTCTTTGTCACTTAATTTCCCAGAGTAAGTTTTCTCCCCTGAAAAAGATTCCGACCCACAAACTTGGTTTTATGAGAGAACGTATATGAAAATGCTTCATAAGTTATAAAGATCTGTAGAAATGTATGGTGCTATTATGTATCTCTTGACGATGATAAGTTCATTCTGCCCAGCTTGGTTTCAACAAAATACACAGTTTTCTTTTATCTCAAATATTCTATAAATTCTGTGCTGCCCTATAATGTGTAAAGAATTTAATTAATGGGATGATTTCTTTTTTTTTTAAAGAACCAAATGCTAATTTGTTTACTGCAGCTAAAGAACTACTTGGAGGGGATTTTTTACACTTCAAGGGTCATATTAAAAAGTCTAAAATTTATAGACTTTATAAGAAATTAGAAATTAGAAATAAGATATAAGAAGTTAATATAAGAAATTAGAAATTAGAAAAGAACAAATAAATTCAATAAAGTAAAATGGCAGAAAAGAAAAAAATAAGAACAAAGGGGAGAGAATTAACAATGGCAAAAGCATGTTTTTGTTTTTGTTTTTTGTTTCCTTTCTTCCTCTGTTGTTTTATTATTTTTAAGTTTTTATTTAAATTCCAATTAGTTAACATACAGTGTAATATTAGTTTAGGTGTACAACATAGAGATTCAACACGTCCATACAACAACTGGTGCTCATCACAAGTGCCCTCCCTTAATCTCCATCACCTACTTCACCCGTGCCCCACCCCCTACCCCCTTCTGGTAACCATCAGATGGTCTTTATAGTAGAAGTTTGTTTCTTGGTTTGCCTCTCTCTCTCTTTTTCTCCTTTTTTTTTCCTTTTGCTCATTTAGTTTCTTAAATTCCACATATGAATGAAATCATATGGTATTTGTCTCTCTCTGTCTTATTTTGCTTAGTATAATACTCTCTAGCTCCATCCACATCATTGAGAATGGCAAGATTTCATTCTTTTTTATTGCTGAGTAATATTCCATCTCACACACACACACACACACACACACCACACACACACACCCCTCCACTTCTTTATTCGTTTGTCAGTTGATGGACACAGGCTGTTTCCATAATTTGGCTATTATAGATAATGCTGCTATAAACACTGGGGTGCAGGATCCCTTTGAATTAGTGTTTTTGTATTCTTTAGTAAATACCTAGTAGTACAATTGCTGGATAATAGGGTAGTTCTATTTTTAACTTTTTGAGGAACCTCCATACTGTCTTCCAGAGTGGCTGTACCAGTTTGCATTCCCACCAACAATGCAAGAAGGTTCCTCTTTCTCCGAGGAAGCAATCAACAAAACTAAAAGGCAATCTATGGAATGGGAGAAGATACTTAAAAATGACATCTGATAAAGGGTTAGTATCCAAAATATATAAAGAACTTATAAAACTCAACACCCTAAAAACAGATAATCCAATTAAAAACGGGCAGAGACATGAATAGACATTTTTCCAAGGAAGATATACAGATGGCCAACAGACACATGAAAAGGTGCTAAACATTACTGATCATCAGGGAAATAGAAAACTACGATGAGATACCACCTCACACCTGCCAGAATGGCCAAAATTGACAACATAAGACACAACAGGTGTTGGCAAGGATGTGGAGAAAGGAGAAAGACGGGATGCTTTTTTCAAAAAGCCATGCTGTAGAAACTCTTTCTTTGTGCCTTCCATGAAAAGCTGAACAATCTTGCAGGACTTCCTTTCTCTCAGAATATTCTCTAGGATACTGAATTTGGCAGACTTAGTTTTTCTCCTCCACTCTCAAAAGCCAAGTGCTGTAATTTGGCTTTCACTTTCTTTTATGCTAATTTCCATCCTTCTAACTGTTAGAAGTTTTCTGCGGAAGTGGTGACCATCAATGACCACTCTGCGGCAGCACAACCCATTTTTGACTAGTGATCCTTTAAGTCAACCGCCTAGAAAACTACTATAGAGATGTCTTTCTCACACAACTATCCAACGCTCAGAGTGGAATACACTCTTCTTATTTTCCTCCTTCTTTCTTAATATTCCTTTCTAAAACTCAGGACTCTTTTGCTCAGACTGCGGTTTCCAGCTATTCTTGCAGGTTAAGTTTTAAAAGCCTATGATAGCTTTTACATTAGATTAAACAGACTGGCTGCAGAGCAATGCATTTGTGTAGCCATCTCTGAACTCATCATGTAAAACCTGAACTTCATGGATTTTAATGGGAAATTAT
The DNA here is from genome assembly GCF_002007445.2 of Ailuropoda melanoleuca. Taxonomy (NCBI): domain Eukaryota; kingdom Metazoa; phylum Chordata; class Mammalia; order Carnivora; family Ursidae; genus Ailuropoda; species Ailuropoda melanoleuca. The sequence goes on from NC_048219.1 coordinate 44,349,558, forward strand.
TACAGTGGAACCACGCTAATTCGTCTTAGTGATGGAGAGTCCTATTTTAAATTGCTGAATTTCTCAGTGATAATTGAAGAAAAGTAAAAGGAAGAGAATATAAAGGAACTTAGCTGATATTTCACCCCCTTTTCAGACTGCCTGCATGTTCACAAGGGACATTCAAATCACAGCTTTCTTACGGAAAACAAAGGAACAGACAAAAACACCTTTAAATCCTAATTAGTAAACATCTTATGACTAGCCCTGCATTTGTATATAAAGCAAAAGTTACACAACACAAATACATTTGCATGAAAGTAAGAGAAAGCATTTTATTCTATTTCAAAATGACATCACTTTATTGCCCTAAACTAAATGAAAGTAGCATTTAATTGGAAATCAGGTCTCGATAATCATCATTGCAAATTTTTTTAATTCATTTGTTCAACCAGTATTTATTGAAGGCTTACAAAACAAAAACTTGATTTGTAAACTAGGGAGAGATTGAGGAAAGAGTTGATTGATTTATTTCCTCTATGATGAGTCCGGGAGATTAAAGGAGAATGAGGTAGACACAGTCCCTGCCCTTATGAGTGTATAGCATAATGATCAGTTGATACTATCCAGGATCCTGCTGTCTAATGAGAAGAGTCAGGCCAGAGGTAAGGATGGTCCTTACTGACACAGGTGGTTTGGCTAGAACTGTCAGAAGATCCAGAAAAGTGTGAGTCTTGGCAGGCAGCCAAGTTAAAAAGTTTTGAGATATAATTAGCATGTAGGATGAATTTAAAAGGCTCTCAAGGAATTCTGTTTAGAATTAGTCAAGGATCTGCTTTTCTTTTTCTTACAGAAAGTTTTTTGTTTTTGTTTTTTTGGTAATTGACATTTCAGCTTTAATTTTATTTTTTTGAATAGGTAATATATGCACATGGTTCAAAATTCAAAAGGTACACACAAAGGTATACAGTGAACAGTAAGTGTCCCTTTGACCCTTACCACCCACATTGCAATTTTTTAAACTCACCTCCACTCCTATTTTCCAAGCTACCATCTTCTCATGCATGGTTCCTTACTACATTCATTAAAAGTTCTCTGTGCTCTAGCCTTGTTCCCCATAAGTGTGCTTTCCATTCAGTGACGTGAGGAAATCTTGTTAAAATGGAAGTCAAATAGTCACTTGCTCAAAACCCTCCAAAGGTTTGCAATTCATTTTGAATATGATTGCCTCAAAGGACCTACAGGACTACTTGACACCTTCTGCCCCATTACTTGATCTCCCACCTCCCTCTCCCTTACTCTGCTCTAGCAACACTGGCCTCTTTGCTGTTTATAGAATATTCCAAGCTCTTTCCTATCTCAGAGCTTGTGAACTTGTTGTTCTCTCTGCCCAGCATGCTCGTTCTTTAAAAGCTCTACAACATGCTCTTTCACCTCCTCAGAGCTTAACAGAAACGTGACCTTCTCAGTGACTTGTCCTCCGGTCACTCTATCTAAAAGAACACCTTGTTGTTCTTCCCCTATCTGCATTAATTTCTATCCATACCACTTACTAGTATCTAATCCAGATGTCAGAGACATTTTCTGTAAAAGGACAGATGCAGGCCAGATAGTCTTTGTTGCAAGTTCTCAACACTGACATTGTAGCACAAAAGCAGCCATAGACAACAGGTAAATGGAGAGGCATGCCTGTGTCCTTTTTTTTTTTTTTTTTAAGATTCATTTATTTATGAGAAAGAGAGAGAGTGAACAAGCAGGAGGGCAGAGGGAAACCCAGAGAACCCCGAGCAGATCCCTACTGAGCGCAGAATCCTACGTAAGGCTTGATCCCACAACCCTGAGATCACTACCTGAGCCGAAATCAAAGAGTTGGATACTCAACCAACTGAGCCACGGAGGCGCCCCAGCATGCCTGTGTTCTAATAAAACTGTATTTCCTGAACAATAGGTAGAGCACATTTGGTTCACAGGCCCTAATTTATTGACAGTGAATATAAATAATGTATCACATGTTTTATTTATTTTATCTATCATCTGCTTCTTGCCACAATTTGGATATAAACTCCATGAGGGTAAGGGTTTGATTCATTGCTCTATTGCCACCACCTATAATAGTATCTGGGACATAAGTGACATTCAATAAATTAATTGTTCAATAAAAGCTTTTGATTTATCCATCTAAATATCAAGGTAATAGCTTGCTTTCTTGAATGAGGACAGTAGAAGAGGAGGACTTCTCTCTACATACTACTGCTCCCACTTCTCTTGGATAAGAACATAAGAACCATCTGCCATATTTACAATGATTAATAAAGGAGGAAGAGCTGCCAACAGTCTGTTTCCAGATCCCCACTGCTCTGCAAATTCCTGCAATATGCCTAAACATTCCCTTCCAAATTCTGCCAATCCAGGTCATCCATGACCCTGCTATCCTTAAGGGTGCACCAGGAAGCTCATAGCCCTGTGGTATATGTTCTCATGGGTGGCTGGGGTAGAGTGACAGAAATTCTACTCATGAACTATCTAGGAAGGGGAAGCTTGTGAAGGGCAATATACTCTCTTTCTTTCCTTCTAGCACTTCTGAGAACATGACTTCACAAGTCTCTTAAGAAGTGGGAGGGATCACTGCACAGGTGCAGCCATTCTTTCTATTAAAATTTCTCTACAATGCCTTCGCAGAAGCCTGCCCCATAGATCTTGTATGCCACCCGATATTGTCCAGGCATTTTCTGTCTCATTTTAGAACATTTAATGTTTCAGAGCATTATGACTTAAATTCTCTGTGTGTTGTATTAGAGTAACTCTTTAACCTCAGTGTCTAATTAAAATAGTTTAAAAAAGGTCACTATATTAGCATTTAGATCATTACAAAATATAATGAGAGACTTACTTAAAATTTAGTACATACAAAACAAAGAACTTAATTTGCTGGGGTGGGATGGATAAATATCAAAAGCAAAATAATATGAGACTTCAATTACACTCTTACGAAACAACAGGACAATATCTAGAGTTGAAAAGTCTTTAGAGATTAACTAATACCTCTTTCTTTTATGTACAGATGGACACACTGAGCCCCAGGAAGGATACATAATCTCCCAAGTTATAAAGCATTTCTGTGCTTGGGAATGGAGAACATGTGGGCATGAAAAAAATGGAGATTATTTTTATAAAATAGCAGGTCTGCATAATTAAATTAAAATAGCATAATTGGGCATCCAATGAAACCAAAAGTGAAAAGAGGCCATAGAGAGGACAAGGTAAGAAGTTACTCTATTTAACCATGGTTGATTTTCATCTAAAGTAGGGAAACATGATTGTCTGTAAAGTGTAGAATGCTCTGTGGGTCCTATATCTTGAGAAGCCACACAGTGTAGTGTTTTGGATGACAGATCCTGGAGCCAGCGGACTGGCTTTGAATAACAGCTTTAGCATCTAATAGCTGCATGATCTTGGGCAAGTTTCTTAATCCCTTTGTGACTCAGTTTCTCCACCTATAAAATGAGGATAATAACAGCACATACTTCCTAGAGTCACTGTAAGTATTAAGTGTAAAACACTTTGAAGAGTGCCTGGCATACAAAATGCCCCGTACACTATTACTTCTAAGGAGGTGGACTGCATAGCTCCTTGGGCGAGTCTGGAGTGCCTATGGACGATCCCCAGGGACGGTTTTGGTCCCCTCCATTGGAGATGCTAGGAGACACTAAAGTGTTTATATATATATTGCAAATGGCTGAAACCAGAATCAGACTTCTAGGCCCCAAATCAAGTTGTCTGCAGACCCATTCTGTTCCTTCCACGCCAAGAGCAGGAGAAATAGATCTGTCTGCATCTGCAGACTTGCTTTCATTCGCACAATCCAGCAAGTAATGAGAAAGGAATAACTTTGCTAAGAAAGATGGCTAACCTTTATAAATAAACTGATTATTTGCAAGCATAAAATGAAATTAATTTTGGATTATTACAGGGGAGACATGAGTAAACTGCAGTTATTAAGGCATAATGCAGTCACATTAATTCAAGTTAGTGAGTAATTATCACTGTTTCCTTTTTTTCTTTTTAACCATTTCACAGAGTTGAACTGAATGAACCAGATTTCAGCCCCAAAAAAAAAAAAAAAAAGAGAAACCATGTGTTTAGATAATGTATACTCTGCCAGGATATCATCTGAAAATCATACTAGTTCTTCAAGGACATGGTGCAGATATTAACACAAACTGAGGTGCCAGTCCAAAGAAATAATTTAGTTATTTAAGGTAGAAGACAGAACATATCTTAACATTTTAGATATTTTTGCACTTTTGTATGTTTTTTTCCCCTGAATTATATGTAGTTCATAACATTAGATTAATTTTTTTTCAATATGAATAACAATTAGCTTTTTTGAATACTTATTATATGCAAGTCCTCTACTAATCGTTTAAAAAAAATCACTTCCTTTAATCTTCACAATGCCCTGACAAATTTATTAAATACAAAAAAAAACCTGAAAAGAAAGAGATTAAGAATACAGCTAGAAAAGAGCAAAAGAGAGTTATCTTGATGTGCTGACTTTAAAACTCACACTCCTAACTGTATTACAAATCTATGCTTAAGTTCCCATCGCATTCTCATTTCTCATATGCCATTATTCACCATTTAACATTAATCAGCATGAGGTAACTTCTTCCCTCACTCTCTTCCTGGATGTTTCCTACCCAAAACTGTCCTGGCTTAGTGATTAAAAAAAATTTTTTTTTAACGTGCTTCCTGAGGTAAATCTTAGCCTTGTATGTAGGTTCCTCTGCTCTGCACTTCTACTGAAGGGTTGGTGACTCTCACCTCGATTTTGTATACCTTGCCTTTTATTTTAGGTTACGTTGCACTGAAATCAATCTATTCACGTATCTGTGTGCTTCTCAAAAGGGGAGCATACCTTTATTCATCTTTAGAGACTCAGTAGCTAGCACCATGCTGAGCACATAATACACCTTCAAAAATTTGAATAGGAAGGTGATTCAATGAAGAGAACACCAGTTATTACTTTTTTTTCCAATTGGAGTTCCTCCACGTGGTTATGAAGATCCCAAAGCAGATGGACGCTCCTCAATCAGAAATAGAAAGTGCAAGTCTTCCAGAGTTCCCTCAGGGAGTATAACGTTGACTAGTCTGGCACCCACCCAAAGTGGTGATTATAGCTAATGAACAGGAAGGCTGTCCATTATTAATAGGATATTAAAATACCACTTCTTAACATTTACTATGTGCTAATCACTTTATAGATGTCATCTTATTCAATCCTCCTACAGCATTTTAAGATGATTTTTTTCTGTGTTTTTGTAGATGAGAAAACTGAAAGTCTGCAAAGTAAGTAAAATGCCCTAAATCACACAGTAGAACTCAGATACCACCTCAAATCTCTCTGACAAAAAGTTTATTCTTACGACACTAAATTGTATTCCCTCCCTGGTTTCTCCCTCAGTTACGGTGGGCTGCATGAACTGATGGATTGACCACAGGTTTGCCAGGAAGCTGTCATAGCAAAAGGCCACCTGGTCCACAGGTTTTATGATATCACCTCTTGGCATGTGCTTATGCTTGGCGATTTGCAGTTGAAACTGTGCAGCTTATCCCCATTGGAGGATATAGGCAAGCAGTTCTTGGTCACAGATGCACCCTGAAAGGGAGGTTTTGTCCCATTCCCCACTTTATCTCTAGGGCTGTTGTGCCTTGGCCTGAATGCTATAGTAGTGGCTAGGGTTTAAACTTAACCATAACATGAGTGTAATTTACTGGCTTTCACTACAATTTGATTACACCTAAAAATTAGAAGGTCATCAGAGAAAAACAAGAAAATAAATTTCTTTCTGAGGAAATTGTGACTAAAGTAATTTTTCCTGATACATTGATAAATGTTGTACAGTCAGTGAAAAAGTGGCAGATGACATTTTTTATATCCTTAATTTATTGTCACAAGTGCCCTCCAGCCTCCAAAGCACCTTCATCTGACAGAAATTAAACAAAATTTCAAAGAAAAGGGCAACACAAGACAGGAGCTATTTCCAGTGCTGAAATAGAACAGGAACCACACAATAAACAGAAAAATCCCTCCAACAAAGCACACAATAAATAAAACATCAAAAGTACAAACAGAAGAACTCAATTAAAGTAGAAAAGTTTCTAGTCTTCCCCTGAAGGACATAAATATTATTATTTATTATTTATACAGTGCTCCAGGTGCACATGGCTTTATATACCAGGTTGAATATCATAGAAGAAACAAAAACAGTATCCTGTAGGCCTTCTGATTTAGGGATACATTGAGAACAGGAGGACTGTATAGACTATTTCATATGAAGAAATCAATATACTGAAAACAGTTCAATGGGTCACTTTTTGGAGAGGACAATTTCTAGTAGTTTTTTTAATGAGAAGAAGTTCAAGGTCAGATCCAATTTGGATGTTTATTAGCCCAGCAAGTAATAACATGGTGGATAAAAAAATGGAAAGCAATAGGAGGGTAAAATGGTCATAACTTCTCAGTGGTAGCTTCCAAATTCTCCATTTTCCTTATTTCAGCTTTAGTTCCCTAGAAGAACAGATCTGAAATATGTTTCTAGCCATTCCTGGAGGGTCCATATAGAGCATCTCCAACAATTGTATAATAACTAGTCCCATGTATAAAAATCCCTTTGGGTTTTCAATATCTAGAGTAGTTTGTTTTTCCTGTACTGAAGAAAGACATACACATCTTCAACGTGTCTCATGAATAATTACTATTATATCCTATTGTTCTTCTTTTGTGTTGAAAGTGCTATTTTTAAAATGCCAACATTTAAAATATTCCACAGTTTTCCTAACCCAGGTTGAAATACCTTAATTTTCTATCAAATAAGTATACACAAAAAAGGTTGCAAACAGCCTTACTTAAGTTCCTCATTTAAGGAATAGAAGATGTAGAGAAAAAAGGAGGCAAGTTAAATGCCAATGGTATTCTCTCTTGGGTTAAAAAAAATCTATTTGAATAATTAAAAAATTTCTATTAGAATAATATAAAAAAAACACAGGAAGAATAGTAAAATATCTCCTAACTAGACCATTAAGTGTTATTAGAAAAAGGAATTTTGGCTTCAGAAGCAATGTTGGAATTGTTTTTGACATGATGTTCCACAACATATCATATTCATCCATTATAATGTCAGTAAGAATAGGCTAATCAAATAATAATGAAGAGCAGACACTTTCCCAACCATTTAATTCTTTTAATATTTCAATATTCAAAAAATGATAAAAGGCCATAGCTATTGTGAATAATGTAAGCTGTACTTTAAATAATGACACAAATATCTGACCCTAACAAGTTTTGCACATTTTAATTAAAATGACTGAGATATTAAATTGTTTCATCAAAATTTTCCTCCAATATTTTGACCCTTTAAATATTCTGCAGTGTTTAGTAACTTTCAACATCATTACTGGTAGTTTATAGATTCATCCCGGGAGCACAGAGTTACTTTTATGTTTAATTTGTGGCTGATTTTATGGTTAATAAATCATGTTTATGACAGAAAATCTAGTATATTTTAACAGTGATTACATATTTTACAAATAAATGTGGTAAGGAGAGATAGTATAATGGGGTGCTCTCTGGATGCAATGTCAGAATATAAGTCTCTATACCTAGAATTATGAATTTGGTAAATCATTCAACCTTTCTGAACTGCAGTTTTCATCTCTGAGAAATGGGAATATGCCTACTTCCTTTTATTGTTATTATTAAACAAGACAATGTAAATGCAAGTTATTTGTAAGGCATAAAGATCATACAAATGGTAAGTATCAGTGTAATTGTGCTTTGGAAATATTGAAAAGATAGGTCAATCATCCTTATCTTAAAGGGGATTTAAATCTACTGGAATGGAGAGAATGAATCTAAATTGTTTGACTATTATGCCATATAAAGAATAATGAAGGAATTGGGGTTTGTTTAAATTAGAGAAAGAAATACCAAAGAGGTAGTGAAGGTGATTTTAAAATATTTCAAAATTGGAGAAATAGAGAAAGTGGTAGCCTTCTCCTTTGGTTTTCAGAGGACTAATCTGTTAATTAAGACTCTCAGGATCAGAAATGCCATACTATGAAATAGACACTATAACTTTGTCTCCACAGGAACAGACTGGCAGTGAGTGAGATTGCCACGCTAAAAACAGAAAAAAACTATTTTATTGGATGTGGACATTGAAGTCCCCTCCCAACTCTGAAAATGAGTGGTCTGTATTTCCCTGATGATGAGTGATGTTGAACATCTTTTCATGGGTCTGTTGGCCATCTGTATGTCTTCTTCAGAAAAAAAATGTCTATCCATGTCTTCTACCCATTTTTAAAAAATGCATTATCTGTTTTTTGGGTGTTGAGTTTTAAAAGTTCTTTATGTATTTTGGATACTCACCCTTTATCCGATATGTCATTTGCAACTATCTTCTCCCATTCTGATCCCTTTAAGTATGTATATCAAGTAATACCAACACAGAAACATTTGTTCATTTTTTCATAATGGGTTTCCACATTTAATGTCAATTAGTTATTTTACATACAAGTAAATAAAGAAACACACACAGATTGATTTAAAGACACATTATTTTGGGAGGCCCATCTCTTTTAAAAACTAAAATGAAAACAAAAACAAAAACTCTACCCTCTACATAGAAGATATAGTTTCAAAAATCCAAATGAATGTCAACTTCAAATAACAAAATTCTAAATCAATGAGAGGTGGTCTTTTGGATAATGGCAAGAGCATAAGGGTTTGAACCAAACAGTAGACAGAGTTAATGAAATATTATTATACAGTCAAATTAAAGTAAATGATTCAATTGTCAGAGTTCTGTATCGACAATGAAATGAAATGATGATATTGGTTTTTATCCAATTTCTTGTAAAACATGATTTTTACTTGAAACTCAGGGTCAAGGACAAAGATACAACTAGATCAACACTGAAAAAGATTAATAAGGATGAAATAACCAGAATTATGGGGCAGAGAGGAGAAGAGAACTTGGAAATAATTCAAGCGCTTAGATTTCCTTTGAAAAGTTGTAACAGTGAGGTTCAATCTGAAATTTTCCTAGATTTGGAGAATCCAGACTTGGGTTTATGAATTTGCCATTGTCAATAAATAATTACCAAGTGCAAAGTGCATCCAAACCACAATAGTCCTCAATGAGAAATTGCTATAGGTAAGTGCCAAAATTACCATAAAAATTCAGTAAGGAGAGAATATTGAACCTGAGACACTGAAGAAAGAATTAATGGACTTAGTGAATTAATCTGGTCTTCAAAAAGTAAGAGCTACCATATCTTGAGCACAACTGTTTGCCAGGCAGGGGAAGAGCCAGGATTTTGAGGGATTTTATGCAATTTCAGCACTACCCCCTCCCCGGTAAGAAAAAAAAAATGAGAGGAACAAAATTCAGACAAAATAAATTACAAATTTTTAAAACCTGACAAATATTAGAAACATTCAAAATTCAGAAAAAAATATAATATTTTTATTAGTTGATGTCTGATTCACCTCTGTAATGCTTTTTTCTACAAAGTGATAAGGTACTTTTGCCCCTTACAGGACAATTACTTTGTTACATTTTCTATAGAGAAAAAAGAAAGATTATTTCCAATTTTCCCTTAGCAACACTGTTCAGGTTTCACTTTATTAGTTTAAGAAAATACAGTTCAGTTAACTGTCCTTAGCTTCATGGGCAATCCACTTTTGATGCCAAACAATATTCTAGGCATTTTCTAGTATTACCTTAACCATATCAAACTGTTCCTAGTTCACCAAAAGCTATATCCTATTTCTGAAACACATTTAATACTTTTTCCTCCCACTTTTGCTTCACTTTGCATTTCTACTGCCTTTGCTCCCTACTCTAATAACACCTATTATACACACCTGCACACTCTTCTCTCTTACACACACACATACACACACATACATACACAGAAAGGTAGCTCTTTTGTCTGACTCACTCCTCCTTAGCTTTTGTATTTCATTTTATTTTATTTTATTTTATTTATTTAAAAATTTTGTTTATTTATTTGACAGAGAGAGAGGCAGCAAAAGAGGGAACACGAGCAGGGGGAGTGGGAGAGGGAGAAGCAGGCTTCCCGCCAAGCAGGGAGCCCAATGCAGGGCTCAATCTCAGAATGCTGAGATCACACCCTGAGCCGAAGGCAGACGCTTAACGACTGAACCACCCAGGTGCCCTGAACTTTTGTATTTTAGCATAGACATCACTATCTCTTAGGAGTAGTCCCTCATCTCCAAAATCTTGGCCAGGACCCCTCCTGAGTGCTGTCAGCAGAGTGCACTTTCCCAACACCGTAACAAAACTCTTATTTGCTTATTTGCCTATCTGAATCCTTCACTAGGTTTTACTTCCATGTCCTGTTTACGTCCAGTATCAAGTAGAGTTCCTGGATTAAAATAGTTAAGTAAATATTTGCAGAATGAGTGAATAGATGAGGGAAAAGAATTCTGGATGAAATTAGGAAAACGTGTTGTTTACGACAACTGATTTAAGTCCTCAAAACCTTGATTATATATATATATATATATATAGAGAGAGAGAGAGAGAGAGAGAGAGAGAGAGAGGGAGAGAGGAGCTTATAAATGTAAATATAGTGAGCCCATACATTAAATTTATACTATTATAAGAAAAAGAAATGAATAATTGTGAAATACAGAAGAAAAAACTTAGAATATAGTTCCATGGTATAAAATAAATCTTACTGGAAAATATAGCAGGCAAAAGTGAATACCAAAATTCTGAAGACAGACGGATAGTCCATAAGGGAAATGCAATTAGTCTTACATTTATTTAATGTGATAGATACTGATTGCTAGATAACATTGACAGTGCTATCGATATGAGGCTTGTTATTTTCAGGTAATAGAGTAGCATGGAAAAGGTAACTAAATGGAGTAGAGGGTGGAAACTTGCCCAGCCAATATTTGTGTAAAGATTAAAACTTAATAAGAAGAATATAGAATATGTAGTCAGGTCAAAAGAATACAATAGCTCTAAAGAATAATTTTGATTTTATTTTGCCTCATTTTCACTTAATAATGTAAAAATAGCATTTTTCCAATAATCTGTGATATGTAACAATAGTTTTCATATATATTAATGGATTCCCCAAACTATATGGAAGGTTTTGTGAAGTATTTATCATAAACTGATCATTCTGAATGCATTAGCACTGTAAAACACAATATCCGCTCTGAGCATTTTCAGACATAGGTATTAATATTGACAAAAACCTGCTATAAAAGGTTATAATTTTAAAAGATTAAATATAAGGAATTAAAATAGTTCGTGTATAATTTAATTTGGGTGTTATATAATTAACAGTTAAAGATTTAATAGGTTCTTCCCTGGACTTTGGTGAAAAAGCAGATACTAGTTTAAAAAAAATCACCAGTGGTCAAAGAAAAACATCTTAAAATTCAGAAACTGGCTGAAGATTTAACACACACACACACACAAACGCACACACTTGGCCTAAATTAAATTATACTTTATTAACCTTATGATTAAAGCTTTGTGGAGGGGTGGGAACAATTAAGTATAGCTGCCTCATATTTTTAATTCCAGAATTTGATATTGTGCTATCTTAAAGATTAGGCAATAAGTTTACTATTCATTCTGTTACACTGTGTGAAATTATGTTGGCCTAGAGCTAGGTTGAAAAATCACAGACCTATGAATGTGACTATTATCTGGCTCTGTAAGTGCCTTTTTATTCATTCAAATCTGTATGCTCAAATTTGAGTTCATATCACACTCATGAGATGTTTTTTAATGAATGTGCTAACCTAAAGGGGTGAATGTTCCAAACACTGCAGAGGCAACATGTACCCAAAATGCAATAAACTAACAGGTTTTGTATGTGCCTTGCCTAAGCAGGATTTTGAAAATTCACCCTGAAGGCTAGAATATTTTGTTTGTAAGAATCTCAGCTTTCATATGAACACCTGGGGATAAGAGAGCTGTGAGAAGCAAGTCTAATAGAAGTTAAATTCTATTGCAGGATACCATTAGTAGAAGAGCTGTACAGAAGTTCTCTTCTTCTTAGAGCCTTTACTCCATTGTGTGTCAAGAATATCAAGTATTCTACTATTTATCATCAATGTTTCAGGGACTTGGGAGTGCAGAGTATATCTTGTAAAGTATTACTTATGTAGGTAGGTGGCATACTGTGCTGACACATGAAAGACATAGCCCTAAGAGTGGCTCAGAACTGAGTGACCTAGTCATTTGGAAGGTCTTATCTAAATCTTAGATCTCTAAAATTCCAATATTTCTTCAGACTCAAAACTGATAGAACAGTATTTCTGGTAGACTTTTTGTGTGGACTGCAATGTTTTGTGATAATTTTGCTTGTCAAGGCATCTCTAATGCCAGCATTTTAAGTATCATGAGAAAAGTTAAAATAAGAGTGACTGACAGGACTACATACCTTTTCGTGTGTCTTCATTATTGTGGTTGTTTTATGTTAATTCCAAGCTCAGAATGCATATTAAGCAGTCTTGTAAGTTGCACACACCTTTCACACCTTGTATATTCATTGTCAGTCATAAAACAATATGCTTTATATTGGCATGCCAATGCATGACAAGTTAAATTAATCTGTACTAGACAAATAAGAACCTAGCAGACTTTGAAACCATAAAACCAGTAATGAAGGCTTTAATCTTATTACCTTATTTACTGACAACAAAATAGCTTTTATTCAGACTCAAATTTTTTCCTTTATTTGTTTTAGAAGAAATTTATTTTCTATACTACCTATTTGGGTTCTGTTTCAATTAGGTTTAATTCACGAATTGAGTTTTCTATTAGCATGAGCTCAAATGATCTATTTCTATTCGAGAATAAGAAAAATATCAATTTATCCTTTCTGAGAAGAATCATGGGAAGCATTAGTCACAGTAGCCCCCCTTAATATTGTTCACATAGAAGTGAATCCTTTCAGAAACACCAGCATTAGTGTGTTTTAGGTTGTACAGTCTATAAAGTTAGTACTCTGGCCCACTAAATAATATAGTAGACACAAAAATAAATGATGGCAATCATCGGAGATGTCAAAAGACTGATCAAAATAAACTTGTAATACATGTGATTGTTACAGATTTTCTAAACTAATTTTATAATTATATAATTAAATATTGTCTAAAACTTGCTTTGAAGAGGTGTAACATACAGAAAGATGAGGATATTTCCCTCTAGGTACACTTAAGTGGTACACTGTGATTTTGTGAGATAGTTTTGACACCTGCTGAATTAACCACTTGTATTCTTAGGCTGTATGATTCTCCAAGACATGATTCTATGGATTATTCTAACAGCTAAACTGGTATTGTGTGTTATAAACATTAGCACTTTCTACCAAATATTTCTATGATAAGCCAGTTACCAGGATCCCAAGAAGTATAATGAACAGAAGTGATATGTCATTTCCTGTTTGGTTTGAGACCTTCTAAAGCATTCTCTTTTCCCTCTAACACTATAACATTCAAGATGGTTGCTGCTATGTCTTTCTGGATCTCTTAGTGACTATGATGAACAAAGTTCCTCAATATACCATGACAGACATAAAATACGTGCAAAAACGATTTCCAGCCAGTGTAATTTTTTTAGCCCATTCTGACAGATATAGGCTGTATCTAGTTCAAATTTCAGTAGCACATCCCTGGCCACATGGCTCAGAATAGGCAACAATAAATTTATGGCATATAAGATTTCTGATAAATAAACTAAAATTGCTACAAACATTTATTCTTATTTGTTCCCATGTGGACATTTTGCCTGTCTTTTCCTACTTCATTTCTTCTTTATTTTTCCTCCTAGAAATACTTTAGTTGGTTAGTGGAAGCTGGGTTGCCCTTAGGCTTCACCAATGTTTCACACTCAAAGACAAAATGACCTGCGTTTTATGACTGAGACATATTCTTTCTTCCCATATCTCTCAATTCTTATGCATTCCTAGATGTAGAAGAGAAAGGACAAATAGGACGTTTTGAGGTTTTTGTTTGTTTGGTGTTAATGCAAGAATTATTTACCTCCTTCTACAGAATAACATTTTATTGTTAAATACCTTGAGCTTCTTATTTGGAACAAGATATATATTTTAATACAGAAATAAATACATGAACTATACAAAGACCATGGCAAAACATTATCTCTAAGGTATTTTTTTTCTTTCCCCAATGTGGAGTAGCTGAAATATCTGTTATCAAGAAAAAAAAATAACCACAAAATTTTTAAGAATAGAAATTTTATTTTTTATTGTAGCATGGGTTAGTAGAAAGGTCTTTGAAAAAACAAAACAAAACAAAACAAAAACACAAACAAAAAACAGGCTAAGTCCCTGATGTACAACTCTCTCACTATTTGACACTGCACCACTTAATTAATGTATATGGATTATTGCTGTCTTCTCTTTAAAATACAGAAAAAATGATACCTATCTTACTAATTCATAAGATAGTTATATACAATTGAGATAATATATATCTATATCCCAAATCTACATATGCAAATATTATATTTTTTTGTTTTGTTAATAGCTTTTTCTAGTGTTCCCTCAATCTTCTCACACCCCAGTACAATCAATGGAAAAAAAAATGTAAGCAGAATCTGATGGGTAATGCTAACAGTGAGTCAAGCTGTAGTGGGTGTTACTGTAATAGTTCATATTCATCATTGCTATGGTTGAAAATGTGCATTTAGTTGTGGTTGTTTAGTTCACATCAAAACAAAATCTCATCTGTATGATAGAAACTCTGTTGTGTTGGGCTTTGAACATAATCTAAGACACTCAAGACAGTAGCAAAATTAGGCAATTGGAAAAATCAGAGTAAGAAAGGCATTTTTCATGCTTATTTGCTTCAAAGGATGCTCTGATTTTGTTAATTGCCTCAAAGAGGGCTTCGATTTGCTATTTTCTGCAAACAGTATTCTAATCTAGTTTATCCCCTGAGTTGCAGCTGTGTTCAAGTATCCTAATAGATTTGGTGCATGCTGAACTATTCTTCTGCAATTAATTCACTTGGTTCTTCACATGAAATGATTTACACCTATTTAGAACTAAATTGGAAGCCATTCCACTCTTGCTTATGAAGTCATTAAGACAGCTTTTAGAGGACACTAATTTGCACTTAGTACCTTTCATCTAAGGATCTCAAAGCATCTATGAAAGTACATTATTTAATGGGTGAAAATAGAATTGAACACTGTACTCTGGAATGATGTGCAAGGTAGGAAATAAAATAAAAATTGATCATTATGTTTGAGTGTAAAATAGTTATGGTGCTTATTATCTTTATGCACCAATTTGTCATTTTTTTCTCCCAGTCTACCTAGGCTTGTGAGATGCCATCTTTAACCACATCTCTGGTGGCCATTCTCATACTTACAAGCCCACATTGTCTGATTAATCTACCTTACAGTGTGTCTTCTCCATTATTACTTTCTGCCTTTTAAGTACATCAACCTAATACTATAATTAGCATGCTCTGAAAAATATTGAAAGGATGTGGATTTGCTTTACTGAAATGGGCTAAACCTGCCAGGCTTGCTGCTTATGTGTGTTAGCCCCCTAGAGGTCCACGTGTCTTCAATTAAAAGATGTTTAAGACTAGAAAACTTGGGTTTTCATTCAGTATTATAACATCACAAATACATAGTCTGCATATTGATTGCCCAGGAAACTAAGGTTTTCACAGCAATTTTTCTATATAAAATATGTTTTTATTAAATCACAAAGACAAATATGAATAAGTTGGCAATCTAGTAGATACCATCCTATAATGAGTTTTAAGAAAAATAAATCCTAGGCACAATTTGTCATCCCCTTCTCTGCTGCATTTATTCGCTTTAATTGTACTAAAAGCAAGTCTCTGATTAATAAAAAACATCTTCTTAAACTAAAACTCGTAACTTGGTTACAGAATAATCCTGCTTCTCTCCGGAAAAGCAGATTTCTGGTTATTCTGAGTCTTTGGAATTTAACTAATTCATGCTGTCAGTAATGACGGTGGCAGTTGATAATGTCAAATGATTTCAACAGGGCTGCTGCAGATCAGGAAAAAGTCTTCATATGAAATAGAAAAGGAACAGACCAGTGTTGGGGATTCCAGCTTGGTGGGCAGATGTGGGCTAGATTTAAGCTCCGAGCTTGTTCTTTTAGCCAGGCATCCCTGTGCAGTGAGCCTTTAGAACAGTTGAACGTTGCAGTCCTGGTTTTAGATTCTAGAGACTTGGAAACATCTGCATTTCAGAACACACAGTTAACTACTAAAATCACTAAGAACCAATATTATTTTTTAAGATTTATGTATTTATATGAGAGAAAGAGAAAGAGAAGGGATAGAGGGAGAGGGAGAGAGAATCCTCAAGCAGACTCTCCACTGAGTGTGGAGCCTGATGTAGGGTTCAATCCCAGGACCCCGAAATCATGACCTGAGCCCAAACCAAAAGTTGGCCACTTTACTGACTGAGCCACCCAGGTGCCCCTAGAAGAAGAACTAATATTTTTTTTTTAAAGATTTTATTCATTTATTTGACAGAGATAGAGACAGCCAGCGAGAGAGGGAACACAAGCAGGGGGAGTGGGAGAGGAAGAAGCAGGCTCAGAGCAGAGGAGCCCGATGTGGGGCTCGATCCCACAATGCCAGGACCACGCCCTAAGCCAAAGGCAGACGCTCAACAGCTGTGCCACCCAGGCACCCCAGAACTAATATTTTAATAAAGGACCCACCTAAACACCTGAGCTAACTAGGACCATTCTTTGGAAAGTGATTTTCTACAAATACTGTCCTTAAATTTCTTCCTATTCTAAGGCACAACAAAAAAGATGGAAAGACTCAGTGAAATGTGACCATTCTATATTACTTTCATGAACCTGTCCTTACCCAGAAGTGTTACCCACCAAGTAAAAATAGTTGCACTGCTAAATATTTTTTTCTTATTTAGACAAGCCTCCACTTGGCATCCATACTCTGCTTCTTCTCTGAAGTTAGTACTACCTATGGTTTTCTTTTTTTTTAGGCTAACGAAGATAACAAGAAGCTCTAGCTTCTTTAGGGGAACATCTTTAAGCATTTTTTAAACATACCAACCCTAAAAAATAAACAGCTATTGTATACGATATAGGAATTTTTCTTTGTGACAGTCCAGTACAGTTCTATACTGTGATAATTCTATGATTTTAACCTAACAATATGAGAAACACAAATCAGTTCACCATCCACTATTAAGTGAATGATAAAGATTAAAGATATTTCTTTAGATGGAGCATAGGCAACAGTAGTTAAGGAAGATCTTAGAAGGAAGGACTTGAATTAGACACTAGACCTTAAAGGGCATTGGTGTATAGCTTTATTTACTATACTTGGTAGAGATAAGCACTCATTCACAGCTAGCAATCTGAGGATCCTATATGTCCCTGAAAATAACCTTGAAAGACAATAGAAATGAGGAGTATTCCAGTTGCAAGGGAAAGCTCATAGATTTGAATTGCCTGAGCATAAGTAATATGCAGGGGAATGGGAAAAAATAAGTTGTTATAGGTCATGATTCCATATTAGAGCATTGGGGCTTATCATATAATCAATGGGAGATAACACATTGCTTTTAAACTAAACAAAGTCTAAAATAGTAAAGGTGAGTGATTGAATGAGGTAAATCAGACCTCTGCTTTAGAAACCCATCCTACCTGCATTTTGGAGGCCAGGCTAGAATGAGAAGAGATTTAGAGAAAGTATACCCTAAAGGAAGATTCTTGCAATAGTCCAGAGAAGAGATGATAAGCTATAGTATTCACAGTGAGGATGGCAACTCTAGTATGACTGTAGGTGAAGGGGTAGAAGACGAAGGTAGCAAGTGAGAAAAGAATCAAAAAGTTTTTAAAACAATGGTAGCAGGACAGAAAGACACAAACAAACATTCTGAGAGTAAGAGAGGCAGCTCTCGCTGGAGAAAAATCCAGCAGGGAACCAGAAATAGCTGCTATGCATGACCTTCAAAGAAAAAGCAGTAACTACAGTGACCAATAGTGACTGTATTAATTTGATAGGGCTTCCATAACCAATTACCACCAACTGCATGGCTTAAATAATATAAATTAACTTTCTCAGAGTCCTGGAGGGTAGAATTCGGAGATCAAGATGTCTGAGGGTTTGATTTCTTCTGAGGTCTCTCCTTGGCTTGCAGATAGCCTTTTCTGTCTCTGCCTTCATATGGTCTTTCCTCGGTGCTTGTGCCTGTCGTAATTATCTCCTCTTCTAAGGACACCAGTCATAGGGGATTAGGGTCCACCCTCATGATTTCATTTAATCTTAATTACCTCTTTAAAGGCTCTAACCCTAAATATAGTCACATTCTGAGGAACTGGGGGGTTGGTATTTTAACATATAATGGAGGGGCACAATTAACTGTTAATGACCAAGAAAGTTGACTAGACAAAGAGTGGTTTTAAGATTTATACTTTTTATAATAATACACATTATTTTTTAAAAAGATTTTATCCATTTATTTGAGAGAGGGACAGAGAGAGAACATGAGCAGGGGCAGAAGGAGCAGCAGACTCCCCACTGAGCAGGGAGCCCAAAGCTGGGCTCAAACTCAGGACCGGGGGATCATGACCTGAGCTGAAGGCAGAGGCTTAACCAACTGAGCCACCGAGACATCCCTACACATTATTTTTATAAGATGAAAACAATAAAAACTTTTTTAGGGATTATTTGTCACTGCAGATAGTCCCTACCCAATGTGAACATTCTTTTGAGCTGCCCCAGTGTGAAAGACTGACTCCTTAGTCCTTGATGGAGATGGCCTTCCATGTTTTACATTGTAATTTTAGGATTACAACAAAATACACCATGGCCTGCCATGGCCTGAGCTTCATTTAACCTACATGTAGGGGTGTCAGGGTAATAATTTACTGTTTTTGGTCTTCCTAATTCAAATGCGAAATGACCTCAAAATCATCCTCTCCTGACAATTTCAAGCACTAGAAAAAAGTCTACTCTTACTATTTATTTATTTTTGGTGGGTGGAGAGTAGAGAAATACCCTGAGTGATTTTAACTCAATAAGTAATCCCAAATAAATTTTGGCCAATTTCAGTAGTCAATGTATTCTTTAACTTAAAAAAATTCAAACATATAAGTTTAAATTTGGTTCTCTCATAAAGCTGTTTAGCAAAATTATCCATTTCTGGTAACGTGTTTTCATTATCCTTCCCAGCAGCGTTCTTCCACTTTTGACATAAGTAAGAATCACCTGGAGGGCTTGTTAAACCACAGACTGTTGGGCCCCACCCTGAGTTTCTTATTCGTAGTCTGGGGTGGAGCCTGAGAATTTGCCTTTTTAACCAGTTCTCAGTAATGTTGGTATTGCTGGTCCAGGGACCACTCTGGAAACCTCTGCCCTAGTGTTTATAATATCAAATTATGCCATTCTATTTTGAAAAAGTATTTTCCATCATGAAAATGTATAGTTTTAATTAAATAAATTCACTTAAGTCACCATTATGAATGATGAAAAATATCTGGAAACAATTATTAAATGCATGGTATCTTAGAAGATATGAAATTAATTGCAGTATCACCACCAAGAACCAATTCAAGGGATTAATAACTCTATGAAGTCAGTGTGTTCATAAAAGATTTGTTGCTTGACCATGTGACTCGCTGGTCTTAGCCACATTACTGTGAGGTCAATAAAGAGGAAATGTAGATCAATATCATATCTACCAATGAATTCCTCAAATAACATATATATCTCAATGAAATAAATATCTCTATTACTATATACCAAAGTTGGAGATAGGGAACACGATATTGAAACCTTAAAAAACAGCAACAAGTAGGGGTGTCTTGGTGGCTGGGTCAGTTGAGCATCGGACTCTTGATTTCTGCTCAGGTCATGGTCTCAGGGTTGTGAGATCAGGGGTTGGGGGGGAGTCTGCTTGAGATTCTTTCTCTCCCTCTCCCTCTGCTCTTCCCCCCCAGTTCATGTTCTCCCTCTCTCATTTATCCAAATAAATAAATAAATCTTAAAAAAAAAACCCTAAAACCAAAAAAAACCCCAAAAAACAAAAAACCCAGCAACAAGTATAACATAGGCACATCCTAACTGTTAGCCATCATGTCAATTATAAAAATGTGTAAAGAAATGTGTAAAGAAATGTTGCTTGTTGTCCTGGAATTGAGGCTAAGGAACAAAGTGAGGATAAAAGATGTTCCTTCGACCTCCACTCAGCCATATAAAAAGAACAGTAAAGGGAACAAGGTTGGTAGCCTTTAAGAAGTTCAGTATCTAAGACAAGAGAATTGTTTTTAAAGACTAAGAGTGCCTTCAAGGAGATAAGCAAGTTGGTTCAAGCACAGCTATTATTAGTGAAGCCAATCAGCCACAGGAGACATTTATGGATATGTAAACTTTTCTGATGACCCTTATGCTGACATTATAGGTGGGAAGATAATTAAGTGCACTATGATAATTACACAACAAACCCCTTTGTCCAGAGTTTTTAATTGATACATAGTCATTCTTTATTTGCTAAAGTTGATAGAATAAACTTATGTCTGAGTGTTTATTAAAATATCTTTAAACATGCAAAATGTTCCAGTTTATCACAAGTTAAAAAGTATTTCTTTGTTCTCTATGAGAAATATCTTAAGATAACTTTCTTGCTCTTTGCTAAAGCATTTCACAAAAATCTTAGAAATGCCAAGATTTTAACATGGCATTCACAACATTTCTTGGGGCTATATAATTTTTTCCCCTATCTTTAGATGGAGTATTGAGCAAAATTCCAGATTTTTTTAAGTGAAAATCTTTTATTTAAAGACAGTGTAAAAGGACTAACAATTTTTTTTTTTGACAGCCCAATTTAGAAACTTTAAACAGACTAATGTAAAACCTCAGTAAAATGTTATCTCCAATGCTTACTTCAGAAGTATTCATGTGAGTTCTATAAGAATATATACCTTTTCATAGCAGACAAACAAGGTAACTTTAGTATGACTTGTCTTGAAATATTTCAAGATTATCAAGATAGCTAATAATATAAAAACAATTTGCAGTAATAATTTTAGAAGTATAAAATTTTAACTTTAAACCTTAGGATTTTATAATGGAGAGATGGAAGTTGTATATTTCAAAACTTCCCCAGGTATCAAGGTAGAAAGATTTAAGGATATTTTTTCATAATAATAAAAAAAATTAACAACTTTATATAGAGAGTATCTTATAATCTTTAAATTTTTTATTGATATCCTTCCTAGTAAACTATTCTTATTGTTCATGTTTCAAAGAGGAATGGCTGTATTTTGAATGCTTTTTGTACCATCTTCCTAGGGTTAATAAAACGATCATTTTAATTCATTTAAAGGTATATTTTTGGAGACAAAAATGGTGATGTTTCCAATTACTTAACCAAATGAATCCTTTAAGAATATATGCAAGCTAGTGTTGGCTGAACAAAGATTCCTTGTTGATTTTTTAATTTATTGTTCTCTGTTCAAATTTAAGACAACCTTTGGTTCCAGATGAATATTCTTTTTGTAAACTTTTTTTTTAAAACTCCTTTGAAATGAGCTCTAAGCATTTTGATACAGATAGTTTCAATGAAGCTTTTCAAAGTACTCTTTTACCCTGTGGTAAAAAAGTATTTTGCAACTTCCTACCAAGATAACCTACTGCCTTCAATTCTGACTGTATGCATAATTATTTTCCTTCTCCCGACACATAAATGCATCACCTCAAAAAAGGTTAAGACCTTTGGACAAAGGCTCTAGCTTAAGGCTGCTAGTGTTTCCCTTAAGACCTCACATCTTGGCACAATAATAAATTAATAGCGGAGGATTAATATTTATTTAATTATTAATATTGTTGAATATTTAGATTGGATTTTCAGCCTGAAATTAAACTTCTCGGAACTCCATGAGAATGACAGGCAACTTATCCAGTAATTATAATAACAATGGTAAATACTCAGAATGACAAAAGATGAGTACTATTCTTATATATAAGAAATTTATTTTATGACCCCACCTGGTCTTGGTATCTCACGCTTTTTACCTATAAAGGATTCTCAAGAGAATTCTGTTCAATTACTTCCTTCCTACAAGGCAGCATGCTTCAAGTTTGAAGGAAATTGCTCTTCTAAAGATTACGTAAATAACAGGATCCCCAAATACGCAGATGTTTTATAAGAGGCTTTTATTTGGGACAATAGGGGTCTGATGAAGAAAGGAATCAGAAAAAAAAAAAAGGAAGATGATAAGGAGGATGAGTAGAAGAGGAAACTATCTGCTTCACAGCAAATTCAGCTTTTAATAAGAATACAATTGCTAGTTTCTTCCTTACAATGCTGGTGACATCACCAAGCCTCTGGCGTTGGCATGCAAGTTCCCTAAAGTCTTAAATCCTAGTCTAAAATAAATCATAACTGTTAATTGTTTGGCAAGGTTCACCTCAATTAGGTCTTTGCACAGATTTCTACATTTACATTTTCCTAATTTGCTAATATGCAAGTGTATTTTAAAATACACAAACTATTTAAGTATGAAGCTACAAAGAAACCATTTTAAACAAAGATTCTGCAAGGTGCACACGTGTGCTCTATTTATTTTCATTTGATTATCAACTACTAAATTTTCAGGGATATGTTTTTATTATAAAAATGTATGTGGAAAAGATTAGTATAATGTTTCTTGAATATAATGAGTATCATGTGACTTTCCTTTATTAAAATGTGGCAGACTACAAGTGAGTCCCCAACTGAATTATTTTAGTACTATGTTCTTTTTGAAAGTCTTTCCCTTTCACACAACTGCTTTTTGCTTGTGGTTTTAAGGGTATGCACTTAATCTTGCTATTTCAGCTATATCTGTGTACTGTAGAAAGCAGCCAGTTCTTAGAAAGGCTGATAAACTAGTTGACCTCTGTAATCTACATTTTAGAGAAATACATTTCAGCTGCAGATGTTTCCAAAGGTGGAAAATCTGTGAAGAAAATTAATCTGTAACTGACAGATGTTTTCCTATTAACACAGCTTGGGAATATTCTCTTCCAAACATGTTGCCTTCCCTTGGAATTCAGGAGCACTGTTATCTCACTTTCCTAGACTCTTGGATCCTAAAGCATGGCACTAAGATGGACTGTCAACTAAATAAACAGTTGCAAACGTTGCTTTGTGGTTAGAGGGTGCAATTTAAATCTGTTGACTTTCACATTTGCTCCTTTCCATTTAATTCAGTTAGTTGTATAACTGCTGATAAAATTTTCCTAAGTCGTGTGGAAGGCACAGTTAGTTGCTTATATCAAAACTCAGAGTCAGTATAAACCTTGGCGGAAGACTTCATTCTATTTGGGCATTTTATAGCATCTCAGGGAAATATTTTTTCTCCTAAGGGCTTTATTATTAATGGAAACTGCCCACGTGCTTTGAGGGAAGAATGGACTTCCTCAATTAGAAGACCTTTCAAGAGAGTTAACAGAGAATTTATTTTTTCATTTAGAGAAGAGAATGTTTCCCATAAGAACACTGAATCTTTCATGGCTGACTTTCTTGCAAACACAATGTGTAAAATTTTTAGTTCCTTAAAAATTAAAGAGACACTGAAATTTAATAAGGCTTAAAAGGCACCTATCTTTAGTAGCCTTGTTTTTTTCACCACCCAGTACTCGTGATAACAGGTTATCAGCTCTATCTGCTAAAAAAATCATCTTCAAGACATTAAAAACAAAACAAAAAACAAAACAAAACAAAAAACCCATGCTGAGGTCTTCCCAAGGATTCAGTTTCAGTAGTTCTCAATCTAGATCTGGAGGAGGTTACAGGAATACTTTTTCCTAACAACAATTATTAACTATGTGGTTATGGATAATTTTCTTTGCCTTCTGAGGTTCTGTTATTTCATTGAGAATCATATTATCCATTTACCTGATAATAAATATTGGAGAAAATTTATGTAAAATATCTACCATAACAGTAAGTACTTAGATGATACCACGTCATCATTTGTTAAATGCCACAGTATTTACTTCTGTTTAACTCAATTCAATATATGTGAACTCAGACAGTATAACTTTAGGTGTGTTACTGCTCGGACTTGGAATGTCAGTTTCTCTGAGCCTCAGTTTCTTCTATGTATAAAGCATTACTTTAGCAAATGTAAATCACATACATTATTAACTCACCTCATCAGTACCACTACTGTAGGATTAATTCATTGCAAAAGTATATGTCTTCAGTGATATTCCTTTCAGAACACAAAACTGCCACCTTGATTTTATAATGTTATACATTACATGAAAAAATAAAACATGATTTCCATAACTTTGTTAGATTAAAATACTTGATTTACTATATAATCATCACATACATTAAATTTCTACTGTTGTTTGATATGCTGTCATGTTGGCTAATTTTGGAATTTTTGTTAAATAAATAGAACACTCAAAGGCATGATCTTTTTGTTAAACTAAAATTATATCACAGATAATTCAACACAGGACTCTATTTGATAAACTCCCCAGAAGAGATATAGTTTGTCTAGTTATTGCACTGAAATACACTTTTCAGTGAAACAAAGTGGCTATTTTTCCTAAAGTTAAAATTAACTCAACTTGATAAACACACATAACACGAATTGTTTGCTATTATTGTTAGAAACAATACTAAATATTTAATAAGATAAAGGTTTTGAAAAGAAAAAAGAAGAGTTAACAACAGCTATTTAAAATTATTTTCTTTACTCTGGGATATTATGACTCTTTTGCGTCCTTAAGTATAATGCTAGTCTGTCTTTATGCTTTACTTAAATCAATTTAAATCAAATGTCTCAATTTCTCCATAGGGCTTCCTAAAGTCTACTGGAAGCAATTCTATTTATCCCTTCTTCTATACCTTCCCTAACACTGTCTTTAATTGGCTACTCTTTCCTCCACCTTGGTTGTGAACAGCTTATACCTTGCTTTTCATTATGTTGGGTTTCTTGTAAGAATGATATTTTACCTCATTTCTTGGGAGAAGAGGGTCTAAAAATTGTTCAAAGAATTGCCAATTGTTCTGCAAGTCATCTATTTTTCATTGTAACTGGACCACACCCACACATATAGATCCACAGTTTAAACTCATACTGTAATTGAACACTGTATATGTGAAACATTCAAATATTAGTGCATTTGATCGATAAGTTCTTCCATTTGATAATTTTATGATTTGATAAGTGAATCAACAAAACCAAATCAACAAATGATTAAATCACAGGATCTGAAAACTGAAAGTTGTCTAAAAATTCATCCAGATTAAAATCAAATTTCATGCTCCCTCCCCCCGATAAAAGGACCGAATTTCTTATTCTGTATCTATAGTATGCAAAAACCTAAACTGAGAACCAGATGACACACTCACTCACCACTTTCATGAAATGAGTCCACCAAACAAAAGTTGCATTAAAAAAAAAATGTAGTGATTGTTCAGAATAAGCCCGGCACACCTGTCAATAGGAAATCAAATCCAACAAATCAAAACAGATGCCTGGTTGTTGGTTTAAATTCACATGGAAAATAGTTGGGCTTGTCCTTGATCTTATTTCTTCCTGGAAACATTTTTCTCCATATATTTGAGCCAGGAATACGAAAGAATCTAAAACAATTTACTGAGGGTTCCACTTTTATAAACTAAGACCAGTGTCAAAGGCTTTCTTAATCTTGTTCATAAAACTCACAGTGGCTTTTGAATCCCTTGGCCTTGGCCAAAATGGAGTTAAACTGTGGAAGGATGAGTTTGTCTTATCACAGATACTGGTAATTTTAGTCTAACATCTCCCCACCTGGGTGATTCTAAGATTGTCACAGAATAATGAGCACAATAAACAATTAGCATCATCCAAGAAACAGCCCTCAAATAGTCTGTGGCATCTGTTTATCCCTAGCTCTAAAGCTAATAAGAGCCAGGACTCTCCACGGTACCTTCCTTTTCAGCTTCAAGTCTAATTACAATTTCTGCATTTCAAACCAGTGAGGTACTTACAGCTAGGGAGAAGATTCACAATATTTTATAGTAGAACAAATTAAGAAGCCCTGCATAAGTGGGCAGAATGCCAGCTTGCAATACTCCCAGAAGACCTGACTCACACAGCATGTTTCTTGCAAGATTTCTACTTGTTTAGATTTTTTAAGATTTTTTATTATAAAGAAAAATTTTCACATTAGCGCTTTTTAAAACCTCTGTAGTAAAGCATAAAATTAGCAACACAACTATAAGTAAGAGGATCTGAATGAACAGAAAACACATGAAGTTTACACACTGAAGCTGAAATATGCAATAAAATCTCCAAACTTCCTAGAAAATGGTTCACCAGACATTAATTAATCACACGGAACATGATTTTTGATATGCATAGAAACACTTGAGGATAAGGAAGTACTTAATATTGTAGGGAATCTTTCCTTGATTATACATATTAGCATTATTATGACTTACCCAAATATCTAGTAAAATATGTTTCTCTTCAACTTTCATCTGTTCTGTATTTACCTGGATATTTTTCTTAACAATTTATATGGGTCTTTTCATTCAGCATAAAAATTTACAAAATATGTTCTTCACAGAAATATCTTTATACTCTAAAATGAGTAAGATATAAACATGCTTTTAATAAGCAGACGGATTTAGTTGAAAAGACTTATATTTAAAATGCTAACTAAATCTCATGTTGAAGTTTCTATATCAAAAGACAGCTTTTTCACTTATGTGCTTCTGAGAAAAGACTATCAACAATTAACAGTCCTTATGACAAACCTGAACTCTAATGTTTGCAGGCTTTCAAAGGAGTTGCTAATTATACACAAAGGAACAAAAGGTGTTGGAAACATTAACAAAAGGGCTTGGACAAGTCCAGGGAAGTTTCTTGAAGTCAAAACCTGCTAAATGTATTCTTTTGAGAATTATGATTATTAGTTATGTCCTAATAAGGATAGTAAATGAAAATGCTAGTGTTTACCTTAGTATTGATAATCTGAGAACAATAAGACCTAAAGTTTGCGTTGCATTTTTCTTCCATAGTATTAACCTGGGGATTCTATGGGAACGGTCACTTTATATTGTATTATTCGTCTGTATGGCCACTGATTATACTACAATGGCCTGTACAGAGTATAGGCTTAGTCAAGGGTTATGGGGAAAAAAATAAAGAAGGAAGGGAGAGAAGGAAGGTGAAATTGGGGGTGGGACAGATAAATGAGTCCATAGTTCTTCACACCTCATCCAGTAAGTTATTTATTTTGGGTACAAGACTCATCTTCACTTTTCAACATCAGTCAGCTTCTGAAATGATATGATGGGTTGTGTGAGCCACACTACACCTTCTGTATCATTCCAGTTACTCCCCAGTTCGCCTTAAACAGAGAGCAATATTTTCAGTGAAGATAAATCAGATATAACACTACTTGAGAGCTATTTGTTAGATTTATATTTTTATATTCAGTATGAGGACTAGTTTTCTGAAATAGGAAAGAGAGAGATACTAACAAGTGAGGAAACAGGCAGCGCTAAGTCTTGTCACTTACTTCTTTTATACTGACCAGTGCTAAGAGCAAGATTCCACTTGGGACACAAAATACTGATGTACCTATCTGTCTGTCTATCTATCATCATCTATTTTAGATGCATTTATTTATTTGAGAGAGAGAGAAGGGGGGGAGGGTCAGGGAGAGGGAGAGATAAACTTAAGCAGACTCCACTCAGAGCACACTGAGCAAACAGCCAGACACCCTGCTGAATCTCAGGACCCTGAGATCACAACCTGAGGCAAAACCAAGAGTTGGCCAATTAACTGACTGTGCCACCCAGGCGCTCCCTTAACAGCTTTTTAAAATTCAAGTCTATTATTTACTTTTTTCCCCTCCTTAATTTTCATCCCACTCATGAGGTCAGGAGCGAATATCTAGTCCCATCCCTTGTGCCAGGATTTTTTCTTTCTTTAATTTTACCGCCATGGTTCTTGCTCCCCTGTATTGTGTTCTCCACCTTTTCTTTCTTTCCTAAGGATAAGAACTGTGTAGTCTCTTGGAAATTCTGGTGGAAAGAAACTTTATGTAAATTCCTACAGTCTAATCACCTTCACACACCATACCCTGAATACTGTTCACATGTCCTTTGTTGTAATCTTCCTGCCATGGCTAGTAAGACAGAAAGCCAGGGGAGCTCAAACTTCTGAAAGGCCACACATTTCCATGTCTTTAGAATGACAAGCATATGTCTGAACAGCCGGACAGTCCCATAATTTATTCTTCATTTTGTTACTCTCCCAGAGTAGAGGTTAGCCAATGTACTATATCATTTTAAATTCTGAGTTATCTCTGAATAGAAAAAGAAACTGATTTAGAATAGGAGAAGTACAGAACACAAGGTCCTTTGGTATTCTCTTGAGTCTTACAATTAATTCTAAAACAAAATATCCTTAATTGTTCAATAATAAAAGGAGGTAAATTCAAGCAGAAGTAGGGGCCCTTAGAAGCATCCTGCCAGAATTAATAACAATTAATAATGACAATATTTCCATTTATTTAGCAGTTACCATGGAACAAGTACTATACTAAATGCTTTAAATGCATGATATCACTTCCCCTTAAAACAACACTGAGATATATGAATTATTATCCCCAATTTACAGTTTATAAGTAAGGAAAATAAAACCAAAGAATTAAGTAACTGGGATACTGTTTGGCATTTAATCAGGACTAGAGAATCTTGATTACTAATGTTAGCTAACTTGTTAAAGACAAATATCTTTCCTTAATAAAACCTAAAGTCCTTCAATGAGTTTTAGGAAGGAAGGAAAGAAGGAAGGAAGGAAAGAAGGAAGGAAGGAAGGAAGGAAGGAAGGAAGGGAGAAAGAAAAAAAAAGAGAAGAGNAAGGAAGGAAGGAAGGAAAGAAGGAAGGAAGGAAGGAAGGAAGGAAGGAAGGAAGGAAGGAAGGAAGGAAAAAAAAGGGAAGAGAAGGAAAGGAAAGGAAAGGAAAGAAAGAAAGAAAAGAAAAGAAAAGAAAAGAAAAGAAAAGAAAAGAAAAGAAAAGAAAAGAAAAGAAAGAAAAGAAAAAGGAAAAGAAAAGAAGGAAGGATGAATGGAAGAATGAACTCTAGGAAAGAGATTATACACATACTACTAAAATNAGAAAAGAAAAGAAAAAAGAAAAGAAAGAAAAGAAAAGAAAAGAAAAGAAAAGAAAAGAAAAGAAAAGAAAAAGGAAAAGAAAAGAAGGAAGGATGAATGGAAGAATGAACTCTAGGAAGGAGATTATACACATACTACTAAAATATATAAAACACATCTATAAATAGTCTCCAGGCATACTCATGGCATGATTCTGGTGTTAGCTACCATTTTGCCTTTATAAAGGACTTTTTTGGAACCTTGTACAGAGTGACCAAGGAAACAGATATATTATGTTTTAGGTAAGGTCCTAGTGTGTATCTTTCTTATATGCCTCAACTGGCCTAAGATTTTGTTATTACCATCATCATTATTACATAACCTAATGAGTACTTACTATTTACTAGGAACAGTACTTCCCTTTTAATTTATTATTTTATATTATTCTCACAACAACTCTTTAATGTAGATGATTATTTTTCATTTTTATTGAGATATAATCTAAATTTGACAAAAGTCACCCTTTTGTTTGCACAATTCAATGATTTTTAGTATATTCACAAAATTATGCAACCATCACCATATTTTCATCACCCCCAAAAGATATCATATCCATTAGCATTCACTCTTTATTCTCCTCTCCCTTTGGCCCCTGGAAACCACTAATTTATCTTCCAGCTTTACAGATTTTTCTATTCTAAACATTTCATATATATAGAAACATGAATTATGTGGCTGTTTGTGGCTGGCTTCTTTCACTTAATATAATGTTTGAAAATTCAACCATATCGTAGCATATCAGCACATTATTCCTTTTATTGGCCAAATACTATTCCATTCTCACATATATCACATTTGCTTATCTCTTTATCAATTAATGAATATTTGGGTTGTTTCCATTTCTTGACTATTGTCAATAATGCTGTTAGAACATTCACGTGCAAGTTTTTATGTGCACATATATTTTTGGTTCAACTGCATATATACCTAGGGGTAGAAATGCTGAGCCATCTGGTAAACTCTTTAAGTTTTTGAGGAATAACCACCACACTGTTTTTCATAACAGCCACACCTTTTTACATTCCCTCATTAATGTATGAGTATTGTAGCTTCTCCACATCCTTGCCAATGTTTGCTATCATTCATCATTTTTGTTATAGCCATCTCAGCATGTGCGAATTGACATCTTATTATGGTTTTGATTTGCATTTCCCTATTAAATGATGTTAAACATATTTTATGTACTTATTGTCCCGTTGTATATTTTCTTTAGAGAGATATCTATTCAAAAATTTTTGAATATTTTCTAATTGGATTGTCATTTCATTGTTTAATTATAAGAATCCTTTATATATTTTGGATACTAGTGCTTTATCTGAGACATGATTTGCAAATTTCTCCCACACGGAAGTTGTTTCAATTTCTTGATGAGATCCTTTGAAGCACAGACATTTTAAATTTTGATTAAGTATAATTTTTCTATTTCTTTTCCTGTTGATGCTTGTACTTTGGTGCCACATACAAGAAACCACTGCCTAGCCTAAGGTCCTGAAGATTTACTCAAGAGTTTTATAGTTGCAGCTTTGACTTTCAAGTTTCTAATCCATTTGAGTTAATTTTTTTTGAATGTAACCTGAAGTAGGGGTCCAACTTCATTCTTCTGCATGTGGATATCCAGTTNCTTCATTCTGCATGTGGATATCCAGTAGCTCCAGCACCATTTGTTGAAAAGGCTATTGTTTTCCCATCGAACTGTCTTGCCATCCTTGTGAAAAATCAGCTGACCATAAATGTAAAGGTTTATTTCTGTATTCTCAATTTAGATTATCTCCATTTTAGAAATGAGAAAATTGAGGCATGGAGAGATTAAAGCCAAAAATAACAATCTAGTAAACTGGGATTCAAAGTTGGCTGGACTCATTGCAAATGCTTGTCCTTAAGCACTGTGTTCTGCTGTCATGTTACACATATAATCTACACTGCTCCATCCTGGACTGACTCCCTTTTTAATTTCTCAGTTGATAAAATAATTGTTGAGCATTTTTCTTTGTGCAGATTTAAAGCACAGACCACTATATATATTCTATAACTCAAAGTATTATGCCCCTGTTTTCCATTTCAAAAACATGCATAAATGCAAAAAACATCAGACTTCCCCCCACACCCCAGTATGAATAGTTCACTATAACAAAAAATCAGATAAGCAGGGACAAAAGGTGATGGTCTACATCAGATTTAAAATCAAAAGAATAGTTCTTATATCCCAGCTATGAAGCTAGTTACTTGTCCCTTGATAAATCCTGCAACTGCTTTGTTGTAACCCTTTTCACCTGCAAAAGGAGAAATCTGAAATACTAGTCAAAAAGATCTAAAATCATTTCTATATTTATAACCCTAGTTTGAGAGGTGTTCTTCAGGACTAGTAACAAATAAAGCTTATAAGTTCATATTTGAGGGGCGCCTGGTTGGCTAATCAGTAGAGCATGGGACTTGATCTTAGGGTTGTAAGTTCAAGCCCCATGTTAGGTGTAGAGATTACTTAAAAATAAAATCTTTGAACAAAAAGTTTATATTTGATATTTAAACACAAGGAAGAAAAAAGCATATGAACTCTACAATCTTAAAAGTATTAACTCATATTTTAAAATTTAGAGTAGATTTATTTCCTACTATAAAAAACTTGCTAATGGTATAAAAATCAAAGAAATTCTACAGTAACAGTCATAAAAAGTATGTAAAAACTTTAGGGTTTTTACATTCTTTTCACCTCAAATTTGGTCAATCTCTTGGTATTAAGTCAGTATTAAAAATTGAGGAACACTAATCTAGAATTTTCTGTTCAACAGTATATTCACCTAATAATTTTGATCTGAAGAATGAGACATAGCATATTCATGAATTTGGAAGAAGAAAAGAATTTTCAATTTTGAAATTTTAAGATAATAGTTTTGACTCCTTACAAAGTCAAAAGAGGATTCTGGCCTAGAGATAGTATTTTTTTGAAGGAACTGATAAATTTTAAGTTCTCAATATCACAATAACTAGTGTGTCATGGCTAATAATGTAGGAAGACTCATTAACTAGGAATGACTGGGAGTCTGTAAATAGTAAATAATTTTTCTTCCCAAATTTGACTAAAGGTACTCAATGAGATTTTGAAATCAGTCTGGTTGGTGTTTATAATATCAGTAACTAGGGAGGCTAATTCTTTCTCCGTGGTGTGTCTTTTTATTTTTTTCTCATTTTTTAAAAATTTATTTTATTTTTAAAAGATTTTTATTTATTTATTTGAGAGAGAGACAGAGGGAGAGAGAGACAGAGACAGAGCATGAGCAGTGGGGGAGGAAGGGAGAGGGAGAGGGAGAAGCAGACTCCCCACTGAGCAGGGAGCTCTCCACAGGACTCTATCCCAGGACCCTGGGATCAGGACCTGAGCCGAAGGCAAACACTTAACCAACTGAGCCACCCAGGCATCCCATTTTTTTTCTCCTTAATATACTTTTATCCTCCCTATCTAGGAAAGATTTACCCTATAAAATGTTTACAGACATCACAATCAACAGGGTTTTGTTTTTTTTTTAATGAGAAATTTGCTTATGTAATTTATTTGTTTCCCTAAATGTTTAAATAAACTTTGGAAGTTTAAAACATACCTTGAAATAATTGATATCTGAAAGTTCTGCTTCAGTGAAAAAAAAAAAAAAAGAGCAATCTTTTACATATATGCCTAGGACTACCATGGAAAAAATGTGTGCAAAGTTAAAATTCCATGGGGAAGAAGTCCATTTTTGAAATCTCTTTCAGAATACTGAGAAATCAAATCCTTGTCTCCTGCATGGATGCCTGCTAAACAGTTACACCAAGGTATCTGTCATTGGTTTCTGAACTGCTTACATAAATACATAAAAGTTTATAATGTAGATCTTAAAATAAGAACCGGGGAAAGGGGAAGGTTTCATGTTGGGTCAGTACTGACCTCTGAATTTCAGAAATGGAGGATAATCCAAGAGTGAATAGGAGGACAGTGCAAGCAAGGCCATCTATGGGAGCTGACCTGCTGACAGGATCAGTTAAGTAGCAGACCAAGATTCCTGGACCGGACCCAGACAAGATGGCTGGGAAAAGAAAATAGGGATTTAAGCCTTCAAAGAGTCCTTGAGCTGGGATATTTTTACAATGGAAAGGAAGAAATACTGAGGAAGAAACTGTTGAGAGCACAAATGTACTAGGAGCCCTAACGTGAAATAGTTAAAAAGTTACATTCAATTTTACGGTAACTGCATCAGCCCCAAGTACTCAAATTAAAGCCAATATTTATTATTCTAATTAAATATGATCTAATTTCATGTGTAAAAACTTTTTTGATTAGTGTCTTTAATCTAAGGTCATATTATTTGTAGTTAGGAACTACTCTAATTAGATCAGAAACCATTTTATTTCTTTTCAAAGCAGGTTTGTCTGAAATTTTCCCTATTTGCCTTTTAGTCTCATCCCGATCTCATCAAACATGAACTACTGTTTTCCTTTATCAATTATCCAAAATGTCAGTATAATTGGCTGAGGGTCCATTCTCACTGGGGCAAATTCTCCTTTGGCCCTGCAGTTCTCCTTATGTGCTTCCTATAAAATAGCCATTGGGAATACTTGGGTCTTTCAAAGGGCTACAGAGAAAACATGGCTAATGAAGGAAAATGTCGGAGTTATACACAACCAGTAAAGCCCTTGCTGATGCACTGACTGCTTAAGTTAAGTTTTTCATTTTCTATATCCCACCAAACGATACTATATTATGCCATTGAGTGTGAAAGCCTGCTCAAGGAAAGTCTTATGCAGTTTCTTTGATCTGATATTTGGGGATTTCATCACATGGTAAATGGGAGGGGGCTAGGAATTCTTAGAAAGGGTGGTACAGTGGGGTTAGGCCAAATTTAATCACAGTAAAGTGTCATAACTCATGAACTAGAAGTTTAGAAGTACAATAACCTGTGCTTTCCCCTATTAGTCTCTGTTTGGTATTTACACTATGCATTCCTTATCCTAGTCATGCAAGTAAGCACATTACTTATTGTTATGAATTAAAATTTTTTATTACATTCACTTTATTATATTGAATTGTCCAATTATTTTTGAGGCAATTTAACAATGTAAAAATCCCTAAGCATATTTATTTAGTTTTTTGAAACAGAAATAGTTCATTTTCATTTAATAATATTCAAATCATCTTAATTGCCTTCACTGATACATGTAATGTTTTGAATCTTAATAATTAGAGTTATTTAACTTGCAGGGTAGCCAACTACGTACTGGAAAATGAGGGCAGGGCTCCAATTAATGTGGGAAAAGAATGTTTGCATGTTTTAATAACTTTTAAGAGGAAACATAAGATTTAAGCTGTAACCACAATTATAGAAGATAGAGAGGGAAAGCACATTTATTTGCTTAACTCATCTCTCAGTACATACAGAATTATTCCACACAAAATGTAGGTGTTTTGCTTAGTTAATATGAATTTGTACTGGGAAAGATACATTGAAGGGAAGAGACTGACACAGAGAAATGAGATCTGTTAAGCAGGCTCTGTTGAGTGGAGGTATAAAATAGAGAACAGTGAAAGAAGATATATAATCACTATCACCATTATCATCATCATAGCTAAGAAGTGTTAAAGAGTTTAAAAATATTTCCTTTTTAATCTTCATATAATGTGTAAGAAAATGATTTGAAGAGATCCATCAGACCTTAAAGCTCCCTTTTTCTACACCAAAATCATCTGATGATGACATTAATCTTAGCTATATGATCTGTGTTTGTAGAGGTATCAATGAAGCAGGCATATGGAATTGTCCAAAGCATTTTATCAATGCATGACTGAAATCTGAAAATGAGTTTTGAATTTGAGACAGAGGAAGTAGAAACAAAACAATGTAAAAATAAAGAATGACCTTGATATTTATTTCCCTAAGAGCCTATCATTACTATTGCTACTATACCGTTACTACTACTACTGCTACGACTACTACTACTCCTACCGCTACTAGTAAGTATCATTTATTAACTACCTCTGACATTGTCGGTACTATTATTACTATCTGATACATTTCTTATTTATTAAGCTTTTCCTTTCACTAGAATGTAAACGCCATGAGAGCTGCTTCTATCTTAAAACTGCTGAATTCCTAGCTCCTACAATGTATACAGTATGATCTAAGCACTAAAAACACTATTATTGAATGAACGACTAAGTTCATTGATTTATAATGTAGGCAATTGGCTTACAGAAGATGGAACAACCATCAGGATGGGACCCTAGGGTTAGAGTTGTCTCCTAACCAAGGCAGGACATTGTAATACTAGATGAGTGTCTTTTCGAAGAAGCTTTTCATATATTCGACTTTTAACCATAACATCACAAAAACAGGGAAGAAAAGATAATCATCATTGTGTTTATTTTTCTTCAAAATATCATAGATATTTATATTGCTAATTGCATACCCAGGCAAATTAAAGAAGGAAAGGTCTTCTTACTCCTTTTTCTTAGGAACTGAAAGAGGCAGACATAGAGGCACATGGAAGTTTATGGACCCAACAGTAAAGACAAGACTAGATAGCACAGCCCCAGGACCCATTGTCCCAGTACTTCTTTACTAGATGATAAAATATGAGTGCAATATGTGATCAGTGTGCTTTTAAACTTGACAAATCCTGAAGCACCCAAAGAGATGCATTCATTAAGGTTTGTTTACTACAAAGGTATTTGCCAGTTTATGCATTTTATTGCCCCCTCAGAAAAGCTAGAAATTAATAGCACTTGAAGAATTTTCCTATGAGGGTTATTACTTAAATATATTTTAGTTCGTTTTCCTTCATAGGATACCCAGAATCATTTATTCTTATGAGGAACTAAAACCTATTATAGGTACTGTATTTATAGCAGCTGTGCTCTATATGATGATATGGATGGTCAGATACTGTTTATTTTTTCTGTCCAGAAATTCAGTGCCATTTAGGATCCACCCAATTTCTCAACTCAAGTTTAAACTAAACATCTTATAATCTGTTATTTTATCTCAAAAATAAATCCATCACTTCTGAACTTAATCAATTTTACCTTTTCATACTCTAACCCAATATTTGCAAGGTCAGCATCAATGCCATGACAATCCTTAAAATACCTATTGCTAACTGCTGTGCTAGAGTACATACAATTTATAAATTATTTTTTAAAAGATTTGTTTATTTGAGAGAGAGAGAGAGAGAGAGAGAGAGCGAGCCCAAGTGGGGGAAGAGGCAGACGGAGAGAGAAACTCAAGCATACTCCTCGGTGAGTGTGGAGCCCAATATGGGGCTCCATCCCACATCCCTGAGATCATGACCTGACCCAAAATCAAGAGTTGGATGTTTAGCTGACTGAGCCACTCAGGCACCCACCCAGGCAATAAATTATTTTAATATATAAATGTATGTGGTATGATAAGTACTATATGGGAAACAAGATGTTACTGCTAATTCTAAGATATACTTCCTAATATATATTATTCATATTCATTTATAGATTATATTTTCATGTGCCCTTGTGATAATTACTCATTAGCTATATTATTGGTCCAGGATAAATTATTTGAGGCTAGACTATACCAGTGCATTATTAAAATGCTATGATTAGTCCTCCTTTATCAATTTCCCATTTTTAGTTTTTAATCTATCTATGAAACTTAGTTCTGTTAAGAATAGGGATATTTAGATTAGATAAAGGTGGAGAAACTTGGTCCAAAATATGTAAGCCTCCAGAAATCATGGTTGAAAGATCATAAAACTAAGCTCTCTTCATATTCCTATTACTCAAGCCCAAATTCACTTCTCTACACCAAAACAAGTCTTGCTGACTTTCGATGTCACTGTTATGGTATATAACCACTTTTTAATGTCTGCTCATACCTTTAGCATTTTTGCTAAAATAATAAATTTTATTTAACTTAAAATTCTTCTGCTCTTCAGCAAAACTAAAGCAGGAATTTTATTTTCAATGCTATTTCTCTGCACTTCACTTTATAAAATATTAACCAAACTTGACAAAAGATTTTTATATGATGATAGCATTTCAACTAAGATATTTAATATGTCAGATATTGTTAGTTTTAAATCAGTCAAAGAGCCCCATTACGACCTCAATCTTTCATCTAGAGATGTCCTGGAAGTCCCATGACTAAGGTGATGCATTTAATCATGTGACAAGACTGATCACCTATAAATTTTGGCATGTATTCAAATATGTTCCTGTTATACATTTTCTTTCTTTCTTTGAGGTATTACACACATATATTTGTGTAAATAATAATAATTTTCCTATCCATTAATCAGTCAGATACGTGGTATACATGGTATTATTTACTGACTTTAATGTTAGTGCACAGAAACATATTTCTGGCCTTATAATTTATATTAGTCTTATTCATTCATTTAATAACAACTGATTTATTACTTTGCTTTTCTATTTACATGGTACAAGAGCTTATAGTGATGACTTCATCACTCTATTATGTATTATATTAAAATCCTCTAGTCTATCTTTTCTCTAGCGCAAATGAAATCCAGAATAAAGCAGTGCCTCAGGGAACAAAAGCAATTGTGATGCCATTGCTAAGGGGAGCAACTACATCTCTCAGCCTTATACCAAGAAAAAAAAAGGGAACTTGGGCACGTTTATTAATAACATTATTCCGGGTGCCTCGGTTGAGCACTGACTCTTGATTCTGACTCAGGTCATGATCTCAGGGTCGTGGGATCCTAGCCCCACATCAGGCTCCAGGTTTGGAGCAGAGTCTGCTTGAGATTCTCTCTCTCTCTCTCAAATAAATAAACAAATAAAATCTTAAAAAATAACATTATTTTAAATAAATACTATAATAAAATTAATTTATATTATTAATAAGATATATTATAAACTATGAAATAGCATGGTTAATAACATTCATGTGCCAATTCTACATA
Source organism: Ailuropoda melanoleuca (assembly GCF_002007445.2). Lineage (NCBI taxonomy): Eukaryota > Metazoa > Chordata > Mammalia > Carnivora > Ursidae > Ailuropoda > Ailuropoda melanoleuca. The sequence continues at coordinate 44,387,741 of NC_048219.1, forward strand.
GCTAGACATAATTGTTTGATATCTGTGGTATGATCTCCAAGTAATAAGTTAGCTTTATTTTCATTCTACAATTGTCATGGTAGACAAAAAGTCTGATAAAGTACTATAAATTTAATGTAGTAGCAATGTTCCTTAAACTTTTGAACACTGACAATCAAGATTTATCTCTATGTTTCTTCCAACATAGGACTTGGCAAGACTAGCAGTCTCTTCTTAAGAAGAGTAGTAATGTCTGTCTCCATGAAGGTGGCTGGGAACAAATTTAAATTAAAGTTTGTATAAGCCAATCCTTATACAATTTCCTGTTTCTTCAAGCAAACACTGGCATCTGGCAATTTTATTACCGATATACACATCTGAGTAGAACAAGGTTGTGAGGAACAAGCAGTGTGGCTTCTACTCCATATCCTATCCAACATGGAAGCTTACTACATACAAAGTTTCCAATACTTGCTCAGTAATGCAATCTATCCCCAGTACAGCTTTTGAATGAATGTTACAGCAGCCACCTTAAATATCTGCATATTTAGAATGCTCCCAAAAGATTATGACGGTTTTTTTGTTTGTTTGTTTTCTTTTTTAATCAGGGCATTTTTGTGTAATCTCATTGTTCTTTCTTATTATGTGACTCTGTCTTAAGAGTACAGATATTTGATTCAATATTTTGGTTGAGATATTTGAAAAAATATTTAAAGTTTCAATTTTCAACTGAGTTTTCAATGCTTCTTTGCATGCAAACAACAAAAAAAGATTAACTTTTTCTAGTTATGTCTTTAGATATCATTTGTTTACTTTAAAATCATAATATTTTTGTTGAATTAAATATTTTGATGAATTAAAATGTAAAATTCCCATCTATCCCGTATTTTTAGATAATTGCCTTTCTTTACATTTATATATTACTCATATTAAGAAAGTTCACTTTGTAGTTGTAATTTTCCTCTTATCCAGAATCAAGTTCTTAGAACAATGTAAATATAATCAATAAAAATAAAAATCATGAAGATTATTTATTAAGTTAAACAATATGAGACCCATTGGTCACTAGTCTTTCAGGCTCTTGATGGAATAAATAAAGTAAAATCTACTTTCTGAATTTAACTATAGTCTGGGATAGTCTCTCTGATTGAGGAAGAGTTAGAAAGCTAATAAAAAGAGAATATGTTTAAAACAGGATCCAATAATAACTGCTTTCTGAAGAAATGAATCCATATATAATAAGAGGTTTAACACATTATCCTCACAGGCAAATTGCAGAGGCACATTAAATACACTTATAATTTAATACAATGACGTTTTGAAGGCTCATTAGAAATATATGGCCTATTAACTCTTTCTCTCTGCCAAAACCATTCAACCAAACAAACAAACTAAATAACAAAATACAGTATAAGGTGAAGTGTGTACTTTGTATCCTGATAACCGGATTTCAGAAGGTGTTTCTAGAGCCCCTAATCTCTCAGCTACACTTTTACCTAGCACCAAGAAGCAATTAGTAAAGACAGTCTTTAGGAAGTCGGCTAGAAATCAGGAAGATTCTCCCTTTACTTTCACCTCTAGGATTTTCTTATTTTAATTATTTTTATTCTTTAATTACCAGACCATGAGGTAATTCCAATTGTCTCTAGGGAAAAACATGATAGAGAATAATTTTCTCTTGGCTCTGTCACCATTTGTTATTTCATTCTCTACTGGCACTTTATTTGAAAAAGTTTAAACCAAAAGTGATAATCAATATTTATAGGTGAATATACTATTTCTAATTTAATACAGATGAAACACATAGAAAGAGAGCATTTTCATAAAGATTTAAAAGCAATTTCTAGGTCTGGTCTCTCTGTTCATTACTGTATCTCCAAAGTAGTTATCAAGAAACTACATAGCACTAACTGACTCCAATTTAATGTGGTAATATAACTGGCCAAAACATTGACTTAACCAGTGTTAAAAACATAAAATAATTTATTTGGAAGAGATAAAAAAAGTATCAGAGAAAGAATGTGAAAAAGACACCAGTTAAGTCCATATGAAATAATCACTGGGTCTCTTCTCTACAACATGCCGCTAAATCTTCTCCAGCACAGCTTTCAGCCTAATTTAAGGCAAACATTTCCAAAAGTTTAACCACAGTAACAAGTCTGAATTATGACAATTTTAATTCAAACACTGAACCAATTCTAGCAAATGTGCTATAGTTGAAAGAACTCCAGACAAAGAGAAGAGCAGAAAGAGAAAGAAGCGAATATGAGTTGAATACTTCATGTGTGACAGGAACCCAGTCACATGCTTCAGTGCTATATAACCTCTTCAGAAGGTAGACAACTCACTTCAAAAGGCTGAAGAAAGGAGGCTCTGAGAGGTCCCCCAACTAGGCAAGAAACAGATTTTAAACTTAGGTCTACCTGATTCCTTCCATTACTACCTTTGTGACCTATCAAATCACTCAACTCCAGTGGGTCTTTGGACCCTTGTTGTAATTTCAGTTGATGCCTAAAACCTCTTCTGTGTATAAAATCTATTATTTTACATCTATGTAACCAGTTGTCATAGTTATTAATCCCTTAGAGCAGCATCTAACTCATTATATCTCTCTATTCCAAATTAATTTGTGTATTATTTATTGTTACCAAGGTAGACATTAAAGCACTTTCCTTCTTTTCTCAAGTCTAAGAAAATGAGCTGAATTATCTTTTCTTATTTCTTAAATACACGTGTAGTTTTAAAACAGGGTAAAGTTTAACACTTTGACATAGGGCAAATCATTTGAAAGCACTCAGGCTTTTAAACATGGAATTCCCAAAAGTATTAGTTGAAGTTTAAGGACTCTTGCTGTGGGGATAATTGGAGAATTCCCTTTGGATTGCTTATGAGGCATTCAAAACAATTAAGTCTTTGCTACAATGCTCTGTGGGCACAACCCTAAAGATGAAAGATGTAATGGTCAATTCACAGAGACTACGCTTTGGAGAAGGGATCACTTCATGCTGCCACATAGCAGGGCACATCGGCAGGAGTCCGTTTGAAATGGCTTGTGGTTTTTCTCTCATAAAGTAGTCCAAAACTCAGGCAAAACAGGTCTGAAAATGAGAGAGCGTTTCTCTACCAGGCATGATTCTGAAAGTTCAATTTTAGATTTCTTCAAAGATATACCCTGGAATAAAACATAGCCTTTTAATGTTCCTTGTGTTTGTTAAACATGATTGCTTTGTTATTGTTTGGCTAATCTGCCCAAAGCACTTCTAAATTCAAAAGAAATTTCTTCTATCTTGCTCTTTTTGTTCTGAGCTAGGACAAGATGATAACAGTGGCTGGCAAGAGTGAGTTAATTTTATAACCAAAACTGACATCCCACTCAAGTACCCACAACTTAAAAGAGTAATGAATTGTTAGTTTTAACTGGAAAGGGTTTTTTATGTGATTTTAGAAGTCTTTTGAATATTTATTTTATTCCAGTTTACACAAATCTGTATAAGATTTATCTTGTTAGTTCTAAATGTAAGTCTCTCTTGGCTAGATATGGAAAATAAATTAGACTTCACAAACATTATGAATACTGAATCAATGTATTAATATTGAGGAGATGTTTGAAAGATTTATTAACCACAAAAAAATAGCAAATTTTACATCAGAAATGTTAAACATGTTTAATCAAAGTCATCAATTGTAGTCATGCATAGACTCTATAAATAGTACAGAGATTTACTTAAATATGTTACAGATTCAAATGAGACTACCATATGATTGGATAACAGAAAGAACAGGAAAAAGTTAAAATTGACAGATGGAAGAGGAAAGTGCATCTTATTTTTTGTTTTAAGCTGTTTTTCTCTTCACCACTGATTTTTAAAAATGACTCCACAAAGTCAGACATTTTGAGCAGCCAATTAATATTCAGTGAAGACTCTCATTCATTCAACAAATATTTAATGAATGTCTCTTGGAGGACAGACCACATGCTAGATGCTGATGATAAACCTTAAATAAGACATCATCTCAACCTTCAAGACACTCAGAATCCAGTGGATAAATAGGCAAACAAAGAACTACAATTGAAGTGTGAACATTTAAATATTGGAATACTTTGCAAAGGTTCTTAGTCCAAACCAATTTTAGAGGTGTGTGGGTAATGAAATGAAATACTTACATACCTATTAGGTGCAAACAACTCTCAAAGACAGGCCTGATTATCCTCATTTTACAGATGATTAAACTGACCCTGATTGATTATATAACTTGAATTTTTTCGCAAAAGGAAATGATGCTAATCACAGTAGAGTGGGAATTGAAATCTAGGTAATTTCACTTAAAAATCCATTCTATCCCTGTTTTACAGCTCTGCCTACATTCTTGTCAATTAATAAGTAAAGTTACATTCAAAGTTACATTCAGTTTATTTGTCAAAATCCTAAGCTTCCAGAGTAGGTTAAGCGACCACGTTTAAGGCTATTCTACAGCCTTGGCTTTTAAAAAAATATTTCTAACCATTGGCACTACCCTAGAAAGAGTAATATTATTCTATTGGTTTTCATTTATTGGAATTCTCCAGATGTAAATATATTAAACATTTTACAAAGGAAAGCTAAGACAGCATGTTGTTAGTCAGTGACATTTCTTCAATGGGTTTGATTAAAGTATACATTGGTTGGAAGTATATTAATTTTATCAGTTCCTACATTGTTATAGAAAGTAAAGAATTTGGTAAGAATTTTGTATTGCAATGTCTACTAAAATACTACTAAATGGATTACAGTGGATAAAGCTTTGGTTAGGAGACAGATGACAACCTGGATCCGGTATTTACTATCTTTTTGATCTGCAGTAAGAAATTCAACTTCCCTGCACTTCAATTTTTCATATTTATAAAGTGTGAATAATGTACCTATTCATTGGTCCTTAGGGAATTGTTGTAAATAATGCAAACAAGTTGATAGATGCAAGATACTTTTAACCGTAGGTGTAAATAAAGCCAAGGAAGGGACTATAAGTCCCATGAGAACAGGGAATGTTTTGGGGCCATCAATACCTGAAGAAATGGAGGCCAAGAAGTATAAGATTACTTAGCCAAAGTTATATGGGTATTTAATATTAAATTTGGAATTAGGATCTTTGTCTCTTAAATATAGTCTCTTTCTACTTATAGTAGTATTTCCCAAAATAAAAAGGCATACTGGGGAGAAATGAAAAGGTTTAGTGTCAAGTAAGTTTGAAAAAGTTGAATCCAACAACAAGAAATGTAAAGCACCAGTTCTGTAGTTGGTTTTTAATTTGAGCCCCAGCTCTGATATTTCTGATTTGTGTTATTTTGTATAATTTGCCAAACATACATGAGCTCCCCTCCCCCAGTTTCCTTGTTCATAAAATAGGAATAATTATAATATTTACATTTTATTGCCTTTGAGGTTGATTCCATATAATATAATAAGCACTTAGCACATACTCATGTGTCAGTTGTTTATGGCTGCTGTAACAAATTACCAGAAACTCCCTGGCTTAAAAGAACAAAAAACTTATTATATTATAGTTCTGTAGGTTAGAAATCCAACAGTGGCCTTCTGGGATTAAATCAAGGTGTAGGCAGGTCTGCATTCCTTTCTGAATGTTCTAGAAGTGATGTTTTTCCTTGTTTTTTTTTTTCCCCAAATTCTAAGGTTGTTCACCTTCAGTGGTTGATGGCTCCTTCCTCCATCTTCAAAGCTAGGTTAGTCTTCACATCACATCATGATCTATTTTTCTATCCTTCTCTTCCACTTACATGGACACTTGTGATTACGATGAGCCTACCCAGAAAATCTAGGATAATCTTTCTATTTTAAATTCAGTTAATAAGCAATCTTAATTTCATATTCAAGTCTAATTACTCCTTACCAGTAAGGTAACATATTTACATGCTGCAGGGATTAGGACATGAACACCTTTGGAGGACATTATTCTGACTACCACAGATGCTATGAAGAAAAATTGCTCTTAGAGAATCTTGTACACACTTACTATGTGTAAGTGTTAAAGGGGAGTATAGTAATCACAGTTTTTTAAAAAAATATTTCATTTATTTATTTACCAGAGAGAGAGAGAGAGAGAGAGAGAGAGAGAGAGAGAGAGAAAGCACAAGCAGGGGAGTGGCAGGCAGAGAGAGAGGCAGAGTCTCTGCTGAGCAAGGAGCCCTATGCGGGACTCAATCCCAGGACCCCGAGATCATGACCTGAGCCAAAGGCAGACACTTAACCAACTGAGCCACCCAGGCATCCCAGTAATTACAGTTTTTAAGCTTATTTGAGACCTTTTATTGCAGACCACACTTTGGAACTATCACTCCAAAAAATATACTTTAGAATCTACCATACTTCTACCATACTCTCTCCAATGTATTTATTAGTAATGGACTATGATTTTATATATGAGTATGTGTGTATGCATTTACATGCATGTGTGTATATGTATATATCTGTATATAAATTTACCATTAGACTGAATATTTTAATACACTTTTAATAATTCCCAATTTTACTCTTTGAAGTAATTTTATCTTTTTTTCTGACATATCTTTTGCACTAATTATAATTGTCTGATACATATGTTTCAGTGCAATTCTGTACAGGAAATCCTAATCAGTTTGAATAGGTTTAAAGGTACGCAATAGACCCTAAATTCAAATATTTTTAGCCACATATATTTATAAAATATAGAAGCAACCCTTTTTAGCATTACATTTTCCAGTCTTACTTAGAACAAAGAAACAAACAAAAAAGGAAGCCTGCATGATGTCACTTCTAAATTCCTAGTTTTTGTGTGATATTCCTGTTTTTCTTATTTTTGGATTTCTCAATCTTAGGGATTAGATTTTGAAGAACAAGACAATATGTTAAAACTGAAAGAAGACCCAATGACAAATGACACGCTTTCATCAACTGATTAGAATTTTTTTGTATTCATTTTACCCTGATTCCATTTCCAATTATTTTCTTTCTAGTTGTTCAGCACTTTCTAATCTCTTATAACAAAGGAATGGATGGCACATACACACAAAAGAAAAAAAAATAGAGCTGCCATTCCTGAATTTCATTATTTTACAGTCATTAACACATGGTTACAAACTCAGACACAAAATGTTTCTTCTGAAGAAAAGGAGAGAAGAAACACTGATAACTAAGTATGCTCCTTGGTATATGCAAGACAAATAATATATTTCTGGGCACGTCTCTAATCCCTCAGTGGGTATAAACTTCTCTGTGAAGAGTTGATCACAATAGGAACATTCTCTCCCATTAACATAACAAATGATAAATTTAAAACAAAGGCATTCTAATTTCAACCATTATGAGAAGATTGTGAGATATTTCTGGCCCTTGAGATCAGAGTTTATGGTCAACCTAAGATATGACTCATAGACAACAAATCTGAGTGAGAATTAACCCTTTATGAACAAATCCATACTACTATATGTATCCTTTAAGAAGATGCTGACAGGGCATTCATGAATGCTGGCCCCTGAGGCCAGTCTCACCATAGACAGACTTCATCCATGCCTTCAAAAATCAAAATGTCAGTGACCGTTATGTTCATGCATGCTCAACCTTACCCCTTTTGTTTTTTCTTCCACTCATATTTTTTCCACCTATACTTCACTGAAAAGGTAAATGAGGCACAACATTGTTGCTGTAAATACCACTTGCCTCTGGATTTCCCAAGTATGCCGACAAAGAGTCTATAGACTACCTCTCAATAGACATGGGAATGTAAAAATACGATTCATAAGGAAATCGGACAACAAAAGAAGAAACTAAACCAAGTGCATAAAAACAGGCACATAGTTTATCCCCACTAAACAGAACTTTCGGAAATTCATGAAAAATGAAGCTATAGAGGTATACGCTCGTTAGGCACTAAGTAAACATGTGCTTGTAAAATACTATATGGAGTTTTATGCCCCCATCCCCATCACCTCTACTAACTTCTTCAGAGTGTGAGACATCTGCCGATGATATGGTACAGGTCCAAGAGATGAAAACCAGATGCTCTAAATTATTGCCATTCATCTCTCTGATCATCCTACTTTTCATGTGATTTTAAGTTTGGTGCTATCGCTCCCATTTACCATTAAATGTAAGCCCCCTCCATCTTTCCTAAGAAATACAGGTGTGCTTCTTCATTCTTCCCAGAATTTTACACATCTAAGTACTATTGCACTACCATATTTGGTCATGTGGAAAGATATGGTTCCTCCTTGAGAATAACTTTTGCATAGCCTCCTAATGGAGGAAACTACTGTAGTCTGTCTGTCTCTCTCACTCTCTCTCTCTCTCTTTCTCTGTATTTCTTATTTATGACATAATATCAAAAAAAGTAAGGAAATGGTTTTGCTTCCCTTTTGAGTAGTCCCACATAGAGACTCATGCTACCATCATTTTACTATGAAATCAATGCCTATTACTATCCATTCTAACTGGTGGGTTTTTTTGTTCTTGTGTTCTTATTTTGGGTTTTGGTAATGACTACCATTTTGTATATAAAAGTCTTTGGATTTCTGTTAAGTATTTTCTCTTCCTTTAGTTGACACCAAAAGTTTTCCCAACAATACGATCTATAATTTTCTGCCATTATGCAAATTAGAGGCCACACAATGAAATGTATATATATATTTAAATAGGTTTATTTGTCAGACTGGGAGATGACTGGTCTAAAATAAAAAGGATGGCAAGAATCTCATTAATCCTGGGGCACCTGGGTAGCTCAGTCTGTTAAGGGTCTGCGTTTGGTTCAGATTATGATCCTGGAGGCTTGGGATTGAGTGCAGGGATCGAGCCCCATCAACCCCCATCGAGCCCTGGGTCAGGCTCTGTGCTCAGCCTGGAGCCTGCTTCTCCCTCTCCCTCTGCCCCTCCCACAGCTCATGCTCTCACTCTCTCTCAAATAAATAAACAAAATCTTAAAAAAGAAAGAAAGAAAGAAAGAAAGAAAGAAAGAAAGAAAGAAAGAAAAAGAAAGAATCTCATTAATTCTAATAAAGTGGCTGGGTGGCATTTGACAAGAAGCCTTTTTGTCATTGCAAAGTTGAAAAATGTCTTGGTATATGTATTTTTCTATGTTGAGTGGTCATCATACCCTCCAAAAGAAAAGAAAAGGAAAAGGAAAAGAAAAAGGAAAAGAAAAAAAAGGAAAGGAAAGGAAAGGAAAGGAAAGGAAAGGAAAGGAAAGGAAAGGAAAGGAAAGGAAAGGAAAGGAAAGACTTAAAAAATTGGAAGTTGGAGAAACAGGGAGCTAATATTTATAAAAATTCTGTTTGATAACTCTATCAAATAAGAAGTTAGAGCAACACAGAAGAGGAAAAATTGAGGAGTTTATATGAATCACTGATCCTTTCAACTGACTATAAATACACATTAAAATCTTTTAAAAGACCTTCACTACAAATAGTAATAGCATTTATTGAGTACTGACTCTGCATCCAGTACTTTACATATTTCATCTTCTAATTCTTAAATTAATTCTATAACATAGATTTCATTATCCACAAAGCCCCAAAGGGATTAAGTGTCTTAAACCTAAATTCACACAGTTACTAAAATGAGAGCTAAGACACACGCTCAGATCAGGTTTTTTCCAACACATTAGCTGTTTCCACTGTCTAAGCCCTGTAACAGCATCATAACTCTGGAGAAGCTGTTTTCTTTACAAAGCATGGTTCTAGTGGCAGGCACACATCAGTTCTGACAGCATGAACTTATTATAAAAATACTTATTAAGTTTATATAAAACATATTTCCTGTCCTCATGTGGTTTACATTTTAGCCAGAAACACAAGTTGCATTAATCAACAATGGACTGTGACAGAACTGTGAAGAGGGTCAAGGAGAAATGAGAGAAGGGGTAATTAATTCTAATTGGAGGTAAGGAAGAAGGTCCCAGAAAGAACAAAGACACAGTGCTATGAAACACCAGAGTTCTTTAAGAGGACATTCACAGGGTGAGGGTGGGCAAAGAAAAGAAGAGGAAGACAGAAGGGATTGTTTCATTGGGGGAAGGAGGTAGTGAAGGCTTTGCTTGCCATTGTGGCTATACTACCTAAACAGAGAGAGCTTCAAACTCTAATCATTTACTTAAAAGGCTATTATATACTATTTTCTATTCAAATAAAACTTTATTAATTTTGTAATTAAAAAAAAATCAAAGTAGATAGTGAAAAACCATAATGAATCTTATTGGAAGCCAAGAGCCTTCTATTCTTCCTTATAGTCTTAGGATTGTAAACAATAGCTAATTTGGTGGCAAAGTTCCAGGTGGTATGGAGATCCTTAAAAAATACCCATTCATCATGAAACACTGAAAATATAAAGAAGATATGTAGAATCATCAGCTCAAAATATTAAAACACAGAGATTTTTCAATCCCAAATATGGAGTATCATTTTCAATACAGACACTATTCCAAATGGTAAGTGTAGTGTTTTATCCAGCTACATGCAAAGTTTTCATGCTAGACTCAAACAATGGGGTCCTCTGGGGCTGTACATGATAGAAATTTTTTTTATTACTTCGTTGAGGATAGGAGTTCAGGAAAAAGAGAAAGGTAGAGATTGGTGTAACACTTTCTTCTTGGTGTTTTACGTGTATGTGTATTCCTTCTATGTCTCTAGCCATGTGAATGTTCTTGGGTGCATGTAATACTCAGAGAGGACTGAGGCCACACTTGGTAGAGTGCATTGCACGGGACTTGGCATTTATGGCTACTCATAAGTATCACTCTGGTGATGATATGGAATTGTAAGTACTGCAGTGGGACAAGAAGAGGACTCAAAAATTATGCAGCATATTAAATCAAACTGGTATATTTAGTTATATTTGAATAGTAACATAACATTTTAATAACAAGTATAAAAATAACCCCTATTCTTTCAGAAAGTGATGAACTCCCTACACTTATCTTAAAAGAACAAGGCAGGGGACAATTTTGCTTCTGAAATATAAACCATATGTTAAGCCTTAGTATGTTCCAAGAAGTTCCTGTGAATTCAAAGTGTCCAGGGATTTCATACATTCCCTCCTTTGATCTTGATAAGGCCACACCAATTTTTTTTTTTACTATATGCAAATGCAAAAAAGTAAGTCATATCACACTCCGGCAGCAACCAAAGTGGATAACAAACCACACTTCAGAAAGCACAGATTGAGTTAAGTTGCCTTTAAGGGAGATCTCACTGCTGTGTACTGTGAAGTTAAAAGAGGAACATATCATACTGTCAAAGACAAGTGGGCTGTGTGAACTTCAAGCTCAAAAGCTCCACAGTAATCCCAACCACATGCCAAGTCTCAGAAAGTGGGGCAGTGTCTCCTTTGGAGATGGGGGAAAAAAACAACAAAACACTCCAAGGTACGTAAAGCTGACAACTCTCCACAAGAGATGGAAGAGCCACGTGGAATGTTTTCTGTCTTCAAATAATCGTTCAAATGCTCTGCAAGGCATCTTCATTAGCTAAATAAATACCTTGAGAACAATTTTTATTTGTCCAGATGAAACTTAAAGTAACTATTTCTAAGAGTCTGTAGGAGGTCAGGAGTTTCTAGGGTAAATTTACTTTTGAAAAACACACTTAGCTTTCCTGTTAAAAATCCCCTTTTTAAAACAGAGTATGGTATGTTGCACCTTAAAAAAAAAAAAGAAAAGAAAAGAAAAGTGAGTATGCCAAACCCAAAAAAAAAAAAAAAAAAAAATTTTCTCCTTGGTGTTGTTACTCTGACATTCCGTTCTTGGTCCTTCAAACCCCAATTCACTAATATACTCAAAACCTGACTCACCTCACTTCATTTTGTTGTTTGCCCAGTACAGATTATATAACGGGCAAAGACCGAAGGTCAAGTTTATTGATTAAAACCCAGAGCAATGAAGTATCTATTAAGTCAGGATAACGGACTCTCACGTGGCTTAATCCACATGGAATTTTTCTAGATGAATCGATTTTGACAGAAATCAGCAACATTATAAGTTTTAAACAAAACAAAAATATTACTAGATCCATTACATTTTAAAATTAAAATGCTCACATTCGTAAGTTAAACATCTCTACCTCCATACCCGTCCCTTCCATTTCCACAGCATCCATACTAGTTCTCGGGGCCTCTTTAACTGTGGACCATCACAGTAGTTTTCCAACTGGATTTTCTTTCTCAAGTCCTTACACCATAATTTTCTTTTACTCAAATAAAAAATGAAAAGTCTGTTGTTCTGCTTTTATTTACCCCATTTAACTGAGTCTCTACTGGCCCAAAAAGATGCACATTGAATCACTAATGCATCAAAGTATATTATCCCACACCATATTTAAAAAGGATAGTCTCATAGTAATGCTAGATAGTGTTAACATGATTATTACATAAATTCATCAAACAACAGTGCCTTTTGTGGATAAGCTAGTGACAGATGTAACCAAGTTCTCCATGGTTGACCTTCTTTTCTGGCTTCTTAATGCAAATGTCTAACCTACTTTAGTGTCAGGAACTTTAAGAACAGGATAAAATTGACTGTTACTCTTCCCAGGGGGAAAATATTAAAAAGTACAAAATTTTAGATATATCCTCATGGGTCTTATGGTTAAAGAATCCCTGGATTTAAAGTTGTGTCACTTCATTTAAGTCAGCGTAACAGCTGTTCTTCAGGGTGAAAAATGTTTCTTTATAAACAAACAAACAAACAAACAAACACAAAATGTCATAGTACATCAGTCAAGGAGTTCCTGTGTCAGAGTTTGAGCANGAAAAATGTTTCTTTATAAACAAACAAACAAACAAACACAAAATGTCATAGTACATCAGTCAAGGAGTTCCTGTGTCAGAGTTTGAGCAAATTTGTTATTTAAAAGTCTCAAACCTATTTCGTCAATCTTGTGAATCATTCATTCATTTCTTTACATACCTAAGACTGTTTCAATCATCGCCAACTGCTGTGATGGTGGAACTGGAAGGAGAACTCTAAAGTCTCCACAGGATGACACTTGTGACTGCTGCTTCCCGTGGCAGCTTCTTAATCTGGGGAAGCTCCCAGCCATGGCTCCCCAGGGCCCCCTGCTTAAACTCTCCGCAGCTGCTCCTCTCAGCAATGAATGGCTCCAGTCAGCAGTCAAGCCCAGCAATTACAGCCTCCTACAGCTGCTCCCCAAGAGTCCCATTGCTTCTCACAAGCTCAAACAACCTCTGACAGCATCTTGATCTCCCAGCAGCTGCACATTTGAGCATTTCTTTGTCAGCACCACTTTTTTTTTTTTAAGATTTTATTTATTTATTCGACAGAGATAGAGACAGCCAGCGAGAGAGGGAACACAAGCAGGGGGAGTGGGAGAGGAAGAAGCAGGCTCATAGCAGAGGAGCCTGATGTGGGGCTCGATCCCATAACGCCGGGATCACGCCCTGAGCCAAAGGCAGACGCTTAACCGCTGTGCCACCCAGGCGCCCCTGTCAGCACCACTTCTAAAGGATGTCTCATGGCAATGCTCTAATGGAGCCATTCCCCCAATCTGAAGAGCTGGTCCTGTTCCCAAACAGCCCATCCCCCAACCCTCATTCCACTTTATGGAACAGGACAATGTGGTGTCATACTTCTAACTGCTTCTTTAGCCCTTGCTGGGTCTTGAATAGCTTCTCGTTCAGTTCTGAATGATTTATTATGCACACAAAGAGGACGTTCCAAGCACTTTCCTATAGCTGACCATCACTTCCTGCATTGTAATCAAACCTCAAGACTCTCTACCTACCAACTACTTCACTCCAAAAGTTAGATATGACCTCCCTAGAAAGAGGATCACTTTCTTGATATGCACCCTGGGTATACGTCTGTCCTAGCCCTTATCTAACTTCAGTGCACTCATTTGTCTCATGACAGTATTGTTCCACTGATTTGTAAATGCCTTGAAGGGAAAACCTAATTCTTATTTGTGGATATTTGTTTTCCTGACACCTAGAACAACGCTTAGCATATGGCAGATGCTTAAAGAATGTGCCAAGTTTGCATTAGAAGTAGTGTCCAAAGTCAGGTTTACTAGAGAAGAGTCCCAAACTGCTTTTCACTGGTTTTCCCACAAGGCACAGGTGCAGCAGTAAAAATCAAGACCCAGAATATTGTTGCACAGCTCATAGCTCCCAGGGTAAATATACAACCACAGCTCTACAGCCTCTCTTTAGGTTATTTTTCTTACAGTTACAATCTGTGTGAATAATGAAAGACTGCCATTTCCACTCACACCATTGTGTATTTGTAGCTCTAATATTCATTAAAGATGCAACTGAAATGTTAATGATAATTGCACCCAAAAAGCTAATAAAGAGGAGCCCAAGGCTCACATAAATGCCAGCATTTAATAATTATGCATACTTTTATCTTTTCTCCTTAATTTATCTTACTTTCTGATAATTAGTTTAGTAAATCTGAGATCCCAATGTATGTGTAATTAATTTTAAAATTTGTTTTTAAATTTGTTTTTTATATTCAGGAATGATATATAATTTTTTCCAGAATATAAAGAGATAATCAACATTATACAAAATGGTTACCTATATAGATGATAGAACTTAAAACATACCTCTTGAGAATATTAACAAGTAGGAAACGCTTGACATTTTAGGGGAAAAAAAATTGTCAAGATTCAGGCAGGATAAAAGAAGCCAATTTAAGTATTTCAAATAAAAGGGGTTTAATACAGGGAGTTGTTTACACAGGTGATAAAGGGCTAAGAAACTAACGCATGTAAGAGCAAAGAAACTCAGATTTGCAACCGGAAGAAGCCACTAATAATTCCTACAAGCAAGATCATTACAAGGACCCAAAGGCTGGGAGCGCTCATCAGGAGTGAGATCCACAGCATGGGACTGCCCTGCATGAGCTGTGCCAATGGGGCTGTCCAGTGGATGCTGCAGGCCCGGAGGAGAAAGGCTTGCAGGACTCACTGCCTGCGGCAATGAAAGAGGGGGTAGGCCTCCCTTCCTGATCTTTTGCCAGTGTCTCCTACCGGATGAATCCTGTCTGAAACCAGAGAACATAACAGCCTGGGAACATACCCATAGGGGTCAGCCAACTCCATTATACAAGGTGTCACAAAAGAGGTACAGACAATGGCTCTGAAATCAATAAGGCAAAAATGACTGCCACCAGATCTCTTCCTTAATTTTAGGTAGGAATTAGCTTCCCCCCAAAAATGTAGAATTCTTTCTAATTATTACAGCTCAAAACCTTAACGCTGGTGTACATTGATTATATCTTTTCACACGAAATTTGTCCACTGGAAGGAAAATTAATTAATTCTATTAATATTTTACAACTATTATCTTTAAAATAAAAGTCACTGGGAATCAATAATGAGAGCAATTCCAATTATGTCCTTATTCAAAAAAGGAAGGAGGAAACCCTATACATTATTAGCTCATTGGAATAGGAAGATGGTAAAAATCTATTAAATATCTACTATGAATCAGACACTTAAAGGACTTTCTCATGTGCCTAGTTGTGTTTTTAAAAAAAATTTCGCAGCAATCCAGAGAGCTGTGTATTATTTTTTATTTCTCATAGAATGGGAATGAGTCTGAAAAGGATGGAAACACTTAATGAAGTTCATATACTTCATAAATATCAGAGCTGGCTGTCACCTGAGATCAATCTAATACGTATGCCACACTAAACTACTTAGGAGAACACTGGTCCTAACTAGTTTCAAAGGGAAAAAGAGCCCAAACCATTATTGAATGAGAAAAAAAAAAGTCTGTTGGAGTTTTTTCTGGTCACTGTCTAGCTTGTACTTCTAAGAAACTTCAGTCACTCATTCTATTGTGCATTCAGTATTTATTTTAGACCCAATTACTTGCCAGCCACTGTTCCATTCACTAAGGGTAGGGCAGTCAGATGGATAAGATACATACTTCATGGAGCTTATCACAACCTGCCATGCATTGGAGAATTACAGCATGTCTCTCTCTTTTCTCCTAGTTTAGTAGTATCTCATTCTAGGGTGATTTTTACCCCAGCAGTCATTTGGCAATGTCC